>NW_006408551.1:5600030-5600597 GCF_000296735.1 Chrysochloris asiatica | reverse complement strand
TGTTTGTTCCTGGAGTAGCCTTTTGAAGGTGTTACTGAGGCACCACTTTGGAGCTCACACTCTGTGAGAATGGTGACGATCATCAAGGATGCAGTATATACCTGAGTCATTGATTTAGTGCTGTGTCCCAGTAGGTAAAAGATAGAGGGCTAGGAAGGAAGGGATACAAATAAGAGAAGCCCCTCTTATGATTGTTCTCAGAAGACAACTTAGAAAATGTGTTCTTCCAAACCCCATGTCTAGAGATCCTTGTTCACAGAAGGGGAATGCTTCCACCAGGAGACAGAGTCTTATTTAATTTACACTATAATTGCCACTTAGTTGCTTTGAGTTCCTTGTGTCAAGAGACCTGTAGGCAGGAAAAGATTCATTAAACTAGCAAGGATAATTGATCATAAGGAAGAGGTAAAAGAGAACAAGGGAAGAATATAGTTGGCAGCAGATGGTGCAATGGATATATCCTCTCCTACCCAGTTTTGAAAGGAGCTCTGGTAGCGTAGTGCTACCAGTTTGAATCGGGCTGCGAACCGCAGGGTCAGCAGCTTGAAACTACCAGCTGTTCCATGG
>NW_006408551.1:5591777-5598639 GCF_000296735.1 Chrysochloris asiatica | reverse complement strand
TTTCTTTCTTTCTTTCTTTCTTTCTTTCTTTCTTTCTTTCTTTCTTTCTTTCTTTCTTTCTTTCTTTCTTTCTTTCTTTCTTTCTTTCTTTCTTTTCTTTCTTCTTTTTTTCCTCTTGGTTTTCTTTTACTAGTCTCTGATCTCCTTCCCTTTTACTCATCCCTTGCCCTAAGTGAGTTAAGTTCTCTTTCTTTCTTTTTATTTTCTTATGTTTTTCATTCCATAGTTTAAAATTTTTGTTTCCTCTTTTTTCCTCTTTTGGGTTTTTGTATTCCTTTTCTATCTGCTGCCTGCCTTTTTTTCCTTTGGTATTTTCTTTTTCATGGTTGCTTGCTTGCTTGTTTGTTTCCCAACTCTCTTGTCTGTCTGTCTTCTCCTCTTGCCTCACCTGGCAGGAACCAGCAACTGTGCCATACAGCCCAGCCACAAATATACCACCTGCATCCCACCCATTGGGCAAAAGCCAATACCAGCTGCTATACACCTGATCAATGACAACAACCATCATCAGACAAGCCCATCTTAAACTGACCAGCATGAACAGCGAACAGAGAATAGCACACACACTTCCATTCCCTAATCACACTCACAAGGTGGCAATTGGTGAGTGCTTAAGAATACACCAACATACGAACATCAGTTTAATACAAATACAACACCACCACAATGTCTCAGAAGCACTAGACCATTTTTACTCCCACAAAGAAACAAAACAGAGTGTTTCAAACAAGTAACCAAGAGGCAGAGCTAGACAACATTTTTCTGTGATCACTGACTGTGGATCCAAACAAAATGAAATATTTGATAACTTCAGCCTTTTCTCCATTTATCATTATGTTATTTCTTGGTTTAGTTGTCCCACCCTTATTCCTCTTATTGGTTTATTGCATCAGGTCACAGCATGGAAGATAAGTGCATAATCGCCAAACCACTGAGAATCATGTACCAGTCAAGATGAGACTTATTTGGGGGGGGGGGGGATGGGATGGGACACAATACAAACCATGATGCTTGGTTATCAAAGATTGGCATAAATTCTCTTTTGAAAGTTTATAAACTACGGAACATGCCCTGGAATTTCTGGGATTTTATATCGTTGTTGTTGTTAAGTGCTGTTGAGTCGATTCTGACCCGTAACAACTGTACATAGGGTTTCCGAGGAATAGCTGGTAAACTTGAACCACTGACCTTGAAGTTAAAACCAACTTTGCTGTCCTGCATATTAACCCACATCTCCATACTAGGATTCCTTTACTTCATTAGTAGAACAGAAAGAACCGGAATAAGCTGAGCTAAGGAACGTTGAAGCAATGTCCTCTGCTTATTTCAGATGTTCTAATTAGCCTTCTCCTGGGAAAGCACAAACAATATTAAGACATTTGAAAACTCAACAATATTAAAATAGTTTCTCAGAGTCATTAAACATTTTTTGTTACAACTTTGCTTTAGAAAGGTAGCTCTGGTAACAGAAAGCACAGGAAATAAAGGATGGGAGATGGAATGGAAAGAAGATTGGCAGGAGGCTATTGTGAGATTACAAGAGATTTTGTGAACTAGGAGGACTAGAAACGAGGAAGAAGTCATGAGACCTCTTTTAGTTTAACTGATGAGGTACTATGACTTGCTTATGTTTCAACACTTGGGCTGGTTTAGACGTCTATACACTCGGATTTTACTTCATTGTTGTGGTTATTAGATGGTATCTGTGTGATGCAGACAGTTTGTACTTGACTGCTAGCCTAACGGTTGGTGATTCAAAGACATCCAGTGACACCATGGAAGAAAAGACCTGGTGATTTTTTTTTTTTTTTTTTTTAATTGTGATTATAACCATGAATGGAGTCAACTCAGTTGCAACCATCAACAACAGTTAGAGAAACTTTTCTCGGAAAGAGGCTGAGCAAAGAGCCAATGGTGGGGGGATGACAGCGCAGAGTTAGATATTGACATCTAAGTTAAACAACACACAAAACCTCTACAGTCTTATACCAATGGCTCCCATACCCTTTAAAATCCTTCCTGTTTCCATAGAATGAGACAGACTAGGAGAAGGTAGAATATTTGCCTAACAAATATTTCAGAAAATAGAAAACTATTCAAAATAAATTCTATCACTATGCTTGTTATAAAGTATTATAATAAAGGCATTGGGAGAAGTACATGAGTTTAAGACAACAGAATTAAATACCATCTTAAATACCAACAGAGTCCTGGTGTAGCATGGCAGGATAATGTACTGGACCACAAGGTCAGCAGCTCAAACTCACCAGCCACTCCTCAGAAATCCTTCACAGTGTCCAAACCAACTCGACAGCACTTAACAACAACAAAACCAAAATCAAATCCCCTGCCATTGAGCCAATTCCAACTCATAGTGATCCTCTATAGGATTTTCAAGGATATAAATTTTTATAGGAGTTGAAAGCCTCACCTTTCTCATGCAGAGTTACTGGTGGGTTTCAGCAGTTGATCTTGTGGACAGTAGTTCAGTGCTTATCCTACAGCACCAACAGGGTGGCTCCTACAATGACAAAAAAATCTACAAGTGCAGTGTAGCTAGACCTGCAAGCTGAACACTTGTAGGAAGGAGATGGGGACTAACCCTATGGATGTATCTAGTCCTGACAGGATATTTCTACATATGTGTTTACCTATGTTGCAAATATAGTCATGAATAATGGTAGAGCATACCAGGGGCAAAGTTATGAAAACTTATACTTGATCCAAAACCTTGCAAGAACGAGTGTCTTGTGTGCCTGGAAGCACACAAAAAAGATTAAAATAGTCATCAAAGAAGCCAAAAAACAAAAAATGTAGTCAGGAATTCACTTAATGGTAAGAGTCTAAGAAAAGCAGGAGAGTTGCACTTTGATGCCCCATTTCCATCACTGAAAATAGCACAATTAAATGCCTTTCTTTGAAAAAAAAAAAAGATATTTTGGGTCATTTACTTTAAATTCCTAAAGAGATTGCCGTGTGTAGCAAATGTCTTTGTAGTTCCTCAGGACAACAAATATGACATGCTCGCTTTTATCATTATTGTATGTCTGCAGAAAAAATGTCAAAGCCAGAAATGATGCAATTTAACTAACTTTAACCTTATTTCACGTAACACTGTGCTGTTTGTCATTACTATGGTTTTGATCAAAGATTTATTAACTCAACAGATAGTCCTTGGAAATCCTAGACAGGATTGTTATGAGTCAGAACTGACTCTACAGCACTCAACAATAATAACATTACATATTACTGCTTTAAAAGAGCAAAGCCAACTCATTAGTTAGAAACTAGCAAAGCATGCAAGGATTTTGCTCAACTGACAATAAGAGGTAGAACCAGTGGAAATTTACTGCTGGAAAGCATTATCACCAAAAGATATTCACTGAGCTGACAATTTTTGATATTTCCCTTGTTCCTTCTGAAAATATTTGTGTTAGAATCAGACCTTTCAGCATCACCAAATAGAATCTGATTGATTTCCGTGTGAATGTTCAAACTCAGGAAATTGAAGAGCAAGTAAAATGGGCAAAGCGTCTATGAAAGCACAGCCCAGACTCAAAGTCACACTAAGCAGCCCCCTATCCCAGCAACTCTGCTCCCACCAGCAACACCACCAAGGCTGTGCTGGAATGATAATATAACCCAGGTTTCCTGAGACATAGGAAACCAAAGTAGAACAATGAAAGGGTGTGGCTAACAATAACAATAACAATGCTAACAAAAATAACTTTGTCTCTGACTTGAGGGCAATGACTGGGTCCCCTTTCTTTCCCTGGCAGGGAAACTCAAATTCCTAGTTCAAACCACATGTGGTGTTGGAGACTTGCAACATCCCTGGGTGATGCAAATGGCTAAGCACTAGACTACTAACTGAAAAATTGGTGGTTCAAACCCACCCAGAAGAAACTTGGAAGACAAACCTGGAGATCAGTTTCTGAAAGGTCACAGCCTTACAAACCCTACGCAGCACTTCTCTGACACAGACTCAACTTGCTGGGAACTAACAACAACAAAACATCACTTGCTTCACTAGGTCATACCGTCCACCACCTAATGGCTTAGGTGAGGCTGTGTGACCAACTATGGTGTTGCTTTGTATCTGCTGAATTGACCCCAGATTCCTCTACAAGGCGTATTATTGCTGCTATTGTGACACAGCCCTGCCATGATCTCCTTTATCCTTCCTCCTATCATGATTTGCACCGCCCTGATTGAGTTGGGATAGGTAGATGCTTCACTAGTGTTAACATTTCCTTGTATGCTTCCAAATATGTCCCTGGTGGCACAAATAAGTAAGGACTGAACTACTAGCAGAAGAGTTGTCAGTTCAAACCTACCCAAAGGTACCTCAGAAGTAAGGACTACCGTTATATTTCCAGAAAGGCACAAGTTTGAAAATATTATGGAGTACAGTTCTACTCTGCATACCTGAGTCACCATTAATGGAACTCAACTCAACAGCAACCAACAATTATAATAAATTAACATAAAGGTCAAGAAATTAAATGACATATGGCATTAGGTAAATCTGTTGCACAAGAACAACAGATTTTAAAGTGCTGAAGAACAAAGATGTCAGCTTGAGGATTAAGATACACCTGACCCAAGACATGATATTTTCAGTAGCCTCATATGCATGTGACAGCTGGACAGTGAATAAGGAAGACCATAGAAGAATTGATGCATTTGAGTTATGGTGCTGGAGGAGAACATTAAAAGTACTGTGGATTGCCAAAAGAACAAACAGATCTATGTTAGAAGAAGTACATCCAGAGTGTTCCTTGAAAGTCAGAATGGCCAGACTTCGTCTATCATACATTGAACATATTATCAGGAAGGACCAGTCTGTGGAGAAAGATATCATGTTTGGTAAAGTGGAGGGTCAGAGAAAAGGAGGAAGACCCCCAATGAGATGGCTTGGCATAGTGGCAACAGCAGTGGGCTCAGATGTAGCAATTGTCGAGAACTGGCCTTGACAGGTGAGTTTGGTTCACGAAGTTGGGCGATCTGGTGGCGACAACGACAGATAAAAAATACACACAAAGGCACAACAAGAGAGACACATAGACACCCCGGAACTAGAGTGGATGCATAACTGGCGTCAGACAGATCCTGCATTGTAAACATTTTGGCTATGCATGCCGTTTGCCCACCTTGCCAACTGCAATACCTGCCCGTACTGCAAGCCGCAACATATGCGGGCTTTGGTCTGCGCCCCCATTTTATTTCTGGGAGGACCTTTACACAAATTAAGACAGGGTTTATTAAGACGGGGTACAGAAGTGAAATGTGATTAACCGTTCAAAACAGGACACCCTGATTTGCAGGAATCAAATTCTAAAACATACATCACAAATTGTCTTGATAATCTAACATCCTTAATTTTCCAGAACTTCAAGCAAATAGTTATAATATACTTTTCAGGTTCGAATCCCAGGGCAGCAACTAGGTTTCTCCAGGCTAATTAACATACCTATAGCACCTAATCTCGAAGGGGAACAAGTGAAAAGGATTGAAAGGAGTCCCGCTGTGTCGGCTGTCTGGCCAAGGCCTGCAGGAGGAAGCAAGACGCCTAGCTGGATGGTTTGCACCTGGGGTCAAACTGGGAAGGCAGCCACCTATTATTCTTTAGACAAAGCCCGGGAATACGCCAATATACTGAGTTAATTCCTTGGGGGAAACTTGTCTCCAGAGCTTCCCAGCAAACTTGTTTTTGGAGCTTTTTACAGTCTCGGCTTTAGGAGCAGTTTAATATTTGTCCATGGGTATCAAGGGCTCATGTATTAAGTTAATATCAAATGTAACTGAATAATTTAATAAAGAACAGTTTGGACGAGCTTGCCCAGTGGCCAGAGTTTGTTCCTCAGAGAGATTTGTTCCCAGAACACCTTAAGCACTGCCAATACAGTGGAGACATTGAGAGAGGCACATAAGAAACCATTTTCTCAGAGGCTACAGTTACAGAAGTTCGAAGCATAGCATGAATTAATAGGACTAAAGAGAATTATACAGAGCTAGACCAACAGTGAGTTTGTAAAAGCCAAGGAACCCGGGATGTCCGGAGGTTACTTCCTTGAGCCCTCAGGGTCTCTGGCCAGAAAGTCTGAGCGCGGCCACGTGATAGATTTTCGTCCATGACACGGATCCTCAACACCCCAGTACATGCGGTCTGCAACAAGCAGCGATTGAGAGATTGGCCCAGGACTGGGTAGTGTTACGTTTTATTGCATATAGGGTCGGTATGAGTTGGTACTGACCCTATGGCATCTAACAACAACAACCTAAAGGTTGGTAATTTAAAGCTACCCAACTGCACAAGGAAGAAAGACCTGGTGATTTATTCCCATAAAGATTACAGTCAAGAAAGTTCCATGGAGTAGTTCTCTATAAGACATGGAGTTGTCTTGAGTTAAAATCTATGAAAAATAATGGATTTGTTTTACTATTGTTGTTTCTTTTTGGTTTATGCTTCCAAAGTGCCCAAATTCAGAATACGGGTTCTCTTTTCCTGCTCATAGCGCCTTGCCTAACATGACTATTCAAGGATTTAAAGAATATTTATCCCACTGACATTAGACAGTTGCTTAACATGGATTCAGAACATAAGACAAAATTTATAGCAAAACAGGTGTGGCAGTGGGCACATGATCACCGAGCAACTATACACCTGAGAAAGCACTGGAGTAGCCTTTTTTTTTTTAATTTAAGGTTTTTATTGTGGATTGAGTGAAAGTTTACAGGGCACATCATCAGTTTCACATTCAATAATTCATATAACTTGTTTCATTACATTGATTATAATCCCCTCCATATACCATCAGTTAAAAGTATTTCTCTTTATCCACTTTAGCTTTTTTTAAAA
>NW_006408551.1:5570016-5586937 GCF_000296735.1 Chrysochloris asiatica | reverse complement strand
AGTTTTCTTCATATAACCCAGCTTCTCGGATTATTTGCTCAACATACAGGTTGAATAAGTATGGTGAAAGGATCCAACCTTGTCGCACACCTTTCTTAATTTTAAACCACTCAGTGTTCCCATGTTCTGTTCAAACAACTGCCTCTTGGTCCATGTACAGATTCCTCATGAGCACAATTAAATGTTCAGGAATACTCATAGTTCGTAATGTTGTCCATAGCTTGTCGTGATCCACACAATTAAAAGCCTTTGTGTAGTCAATAAAGCACAGGTAAACATCTTTCTGGTATTCTCAGCTTTCAGCCAAGATCCATCAGACATCAGCAGTGATGTCCCTCATTCTATGGCCTTTTTTTTAATCTGGCTTGAACCTCTGGAAGTTCTCTGTCTATGTGTGCTTGCAGCCATTTCTTTATTACTTTTAGTAAGTTATTGAAGGATTCTCTGGGCAAATTACTGAATGATGAAGAAAGCATCAAACGAAGATGGAAGGGATACACAGAGTCACTGTACCAAAAAGAAATGATTGATATTCAACCATTTCAAGAGGTAGCATATGATCAAGAGCCAATGATACTGAAGGAAGAAGTCCAAGGTGCATTGAAGGAATTGGTGAAGAACAAGACACCAGGAATTGATGGAATAAAAATTGAAATCTGTGCCAAGAAATTTGGAAGACAACTATCTGGCCAACTGAGTAGAAGAGATCCGTATTTGTGCCCATTCCAAAGAGAGGCGACCCAACGGAATGTGGAAATCACCAGACAATATATTTGATACCCCCTTCAAGTAAAGTTTTACTAAAGGTAATACAGATACCAAGGATGAGAAGAATCTGAAATGGTCAATAAAGGAAGAATAGAAGTGGGAGTAGTGGTCTGCAGACAGTTATAGGACTGATGTGCATCTTTTAAGTTTCTTAGGAATATGAGATCAGTCTGAATATTGGAGGAGTTATCCCCACATAAGGCAAACTTACAGTGGATGACTGGTGGATGACGTGATGTACTAATCAGATTCCCCACTTCAAGACTGGAGCACTTATCCTCTTAGATTCTAGAAAGCATACTGACAATTGATTTAAGAATGGCCCTTAGCCAGATGGAACTGCCTCTCCTTGGCATCATCTGGTGTTCAATTACTGGTTCATATTGGGGTTCAGAGGCCCAGCCCCATTGTCTTCTTGGGCACCACCCTGAAAAGGCATTCAAGTCAGAGGTTCATGGGAGATTGGTCACAACATCATTCTAATTCCACTCTGCCTAGCCCTGTTTTCCTCATTCTTTTACAGATACATTTGTCAACACTATTAATAAAAAATCTGCACAGAAATTTCAGAATCTTTTTACAGGAAAATCTAACCCAAGGAAACATCATAAGACTTGGTTTCTATGTCTGTGAAACTCATAGCTACAACTACCTTATAGGACTGCTGTGAGGATTAAGTACAATATTTAGCAAAATGCCTATTACATGTAGTGTTCAATAAATGCTCATTTCAGGTTAAATCTTGGCTTACAAGTCAATGGTAGCATCACTATCACTAGAAGCTAAAAATTTGTTTCTTTAATGTCTCTGAAACTTAGTGTTTTAGTATGGAGGTGCCTTCTGTACTTTATCTATACTATCTTTAGTTCTATTTCATCTTCAAGCCTAAGCCTTGTAGTTTCAACTTCAAACCTCTGCAAGAAGTTTGTGGTATCTGTGTGGGTTTTTTTTTCTTTTTGAATGGCAGAAAAAAAAAAAAAAAGGAATCACAAAGGCCATGAAATAATTGAAAAAATTATCAAACCTAGATCGGATAGAGGATTGATTTTCAGATTATTTCTAACTTGATTTAAATTCTATGACTGTAAAATAGAATTTGGTGTTGCTGTTTCTAGGTTTCCTCAACTAAGTTCCAACTCATAGCAACTCATGAACAAAGAATAAAACACTAACCTGTCCTGCACCATCCTCACAATTGTTGGTATGCTTGACCCATTGCTGCTGCCCCTGTATCAGTCCATCTCCTTGGTGGCCTTCCTCCTTTTCACTGGCCTTTCACATTATCAAGCATGATGCTCCATGGACTTTGCTCTCTTGGTAACATGTCCAAAGTAGGAGAGGCAAAGTCTCATCATCCTGGCATCTAGGGAATATTCTGGCTGTACTTCTTCCAAAACAGATCTGTTTGTTCTTTTGATAGCCCATGGTACTTTTAATATTCATCTCCATCACCATAATTCGAGTGCATCAACTCTTCTCTGGTTGTCTTTATTCATTGTTCAACTTTCATATGCACATGAGGCTGTTAAAAATATTATTGCTTGGGTCAGGCACACATTAATCCTCAAATTGACATCCATTGCTCTGGACTACTTTAAAGAGATCTTGTGCAGCAGATTTGTCTAATGCAATACATCATTTAACTTTGTGACCGCTGCTTCCATGAGTGTTAGTTGTGGGTACAAGCAAGATTAAGTTTGTTGTTGTTGTTAAGTGCCATTGAGTCAGTTCCGATGCATAGTAGCCCAAATAGGGTTTCTGAGGAGCAGCTGGTGAGTTTGAACTGCCGAATTTGTGGGTCAAATTGACCTTGCAGTCAACTGTTTATCCCATAGTACCACATCAGGACTCCAAAATTAAGTCTATACATATTCAATCTTTTCTCCATTTTTGTTGTTGTCATTAGGTGCCATCGAGTCGGTACCTACTCATAGCGACCATGAAGAATCTTAGAGACTTTCACATGGCTTCTCCTGGACATTTCCCTATGCAGCTTTTCTCTTTGTCAATTCAATATATACCCTTTCCTTGTAATTTGAGGGTAAGTAAAAAACTTTGTTACAGATTGTAGAAATCTTTGTCAAACAAAAATATCAATATGTGAAGCTATTGTTTCTCAATATACTCTCCTTCTAGACCTTTACATTTCTGAATGCAGTGTTTATATCTCTCTGATCCTTTCCTGAAGAATTCTATGTAAATCTATACTACATCAAAATGGCAGTTTCGGCATCCTCAAAGGACTCCAATTGTGTTCTTTTGACATGTTCCTTGAGTTTGGGGAACAAAAAAAGTCTGAAGAGGCAAGATCAGGGCTGTAGAGTGTATGGGATAAGGTTTCCCAGTGATATCCTTAGAGTCAGCCCTTGCTACCCTGAAAGAATGAGCAGGTGCATTGTCATGCTAGGAAAAAAAATTTCTTGAAGCAACTTGCCTGGCCTTTTTCTCGCAAATGCAGCTTGAAATTTTCATAAAACTTCTTCATAATAAGTCCCCATGATCATCCTGTGTGCTTTGAGAAAATCTATCAAAGTTTTGTAATCCTAAAAAACTGTCACTGTAACCCTCTAAACTGACGTCTCTGTAGCACATCCCTTTAGAAGCTACTGTTTGATTAGATCTTTTATGAAGGCACCCTAACCAGACTAAGACAAGTGGATTACTAAAAACTTGTCTGCAACCATCTCTTGATTGCAGAGTCATGTTTAAACATGTTTTGTTTGGAATAAACCTGTGTGTGTATGAACTGGAACCCTAATAGCAACACTTATTCAGTTACCCTCATAAGCCATAATCATAAATATAAGTTCTGAGTTCTTCAAATTCTTCTATTCTGGACATTCAGTTCCTAATCCAGATGTTAAGACGCTGTCTTCGGAAGAGTACCAAGGAGGGAATCACCACAGAGTTCTAGCTAAGCAACTCATTCTGCTAAAAATGGAGAGACAGTCTCTCACCCTTATCACTGGTCAGCCTTTCATCTAAGTGTAGAGCAGGATGTTTAGGTAACATGATTTGGCTATCAGGAAATTCTCACAGCTTTTTATTGAAAGAAACATTCCCGTCACCTTGTCTATTCTGTTTCATCATCCACCAGTCTCATCTTCTCACTGTCTCCAGAGAGCACTCCATTTCTTTTAGCTTTTGATCACACCACAATTTCACCCACAATAAATTGTCCTTGATCCCCTTACCCTCATAGATATTCTTCCTTGACAACTGTAAATCTTATAACTTCTTTTTCTAAAATTCCATGGCAACCAAAGACTATACATTTAGTACTAAAATATATTCATCTTATTGTTTTCTCTTATATGTTTGTTTTGTCTCTCTAGTAAACCTATGATTTACTTCAAGGGAGAAATTAGTAGCTTAAATGAATTTAGAACTGATACTCCAAGATGAAAATTACAAGCGTCTCCATTGGCCCATTGTCCATGAAATTAAATATGACATCTGTTTATCTGGTCAAAGGAAAGACCTATGTCATGTTCCTATACCATTACACACTAAAATTGACCAGGTATCCTTGTGGAAATTCCAGATTTTTTATTGCAGAGCTAGTGATAGGAAAATTCAAAGTAAATGTGGAGCATCTTGTGTCAAAAAGTAAAGGAGTTCTCCTAGAATAATATAAACATAACAAAAGGACTTAGGGTCAAGGTTGAGAGGACCCTTCGACTAACTGTGATAATTGAGCATCAAATGGAACACGGACATTAGTGAATGATAAATCACTAAACAAAATAAGGATTCAGTAGTCTGTATAGGTAAATAAACAAAGAAATATTTGCCTAGTTAAGTGTCATAAAATTGTTTTGACTTGTTTTCTCTATTACTACCACCACCACTAGCAGTTGTCATTGATTCTGTTTCTACTCATGGTAACTCCATGTGTTTCAGAGTAAAACTGCATAGGTGTTTTAATGTCTGTGACCTTCTAAAGGCAGCTTTCTATTGGGGTACCTCTGGGTGGATTCATATTGCCAAGTTTTTTATTAGGAGCCAAGACTTAGCTGTTTGTGCTGCAAAGAGACTCCATATTTTCTCCTAGAAGCTTTATATTTTTAGAAGTTACATTTAGACCTATAATCCATTTCAAATTTATTTTTGTGTATAATATGAAATAGAGGTTTATGTTCATTTATTTTTGTACGTTTGTCCAGTAGTTCTAGCATATTTAGTGAGAACAAAATAAAACCTTCTCCTTATTGAATTGCTTTGGGTTTTGGTAAAAAGAAAATGGACAATACCAAGGGGCTTCAAAAAGTTCATGGAAATTTTTCATTATCTTTTAATTCCATTTTTCCACAAGTTTTTGAAGTCCAGATGTGGGCCTATTTCTACTCTGCATCCTGTCCATTTCTTCCCTGTTCTCTTATTATGTCAATTCCACACTGTCTTGATTATTATAGTTTTATTGGAAGGACTACAATCTGATAGGGTGAATTTTCAAGATTGTTTTGGCTCCTTACTTTCAAGGATATTCCCCCTCAATTTACAGCAAACTTGACATCCCACACTTTGCCCTCTAACGCCTCTAGTAAATAAGATTGTGCCTTTCCCATAAGCATTATGAAAACTGGGAGACTTGCCTTTAGGGGAAGCCCTTGGGATATGAATTTCATCTATGTGGTTTTATTTATTCAAGGGCTGAATCTCCTCTAGTGTTTCACAGCTTTTGGTTTCTCTTTCTGAGTGTGTGTATGTATGTGTGTATATTAAAGATTATGAGCGGTTCAAACAGCATAAGGGTTTGAAATCAGAAAAGGTGTGTGCCAAGTCTTACCTTACTTATTCAATATGTATGTTGAGCAAATAATATGAGAAACTGAACTAGATGAAGAACTTGGCATTAGGATTGGAGGAAAAATCATTAACAACCTGCAATAAGCAGATAATAAAACCTAGCTTTCTGAAAGTGAGGAAGACTTTAAGCATTTCCTGATGAAAAGCAAGGATTATAGCCTTCCATGTAAATTATACCTCAACATCAAGAAAACAATATCCCTCACAAATAGAGGGATCATGGAGCAACATGATAAATGGAGAACATATTGACATTATCAAGGATTTCATTTTACTCAGATCCACAGTCAGTGTCCATGGAAGTAACATTTTAGAAATCAAAGGACATAAAGATGAAAGGACACAGAGATGTGTTACTTCTGCAACACACCTCATAGCATGGATGAACCTATAGGACTTCAGGCCAAGTAAAATTAGTCAATCACAAAGGACAAACATTGTAAGAGACCATTATTTTAAAACTTAAGAAAAGGTTTGCATGCTAAAAACAACATTCTTTGATGGCTACCAGGGTGAAAGGGAAGGAGAGTAATTCATTGGCTATGTTAACTCAGGTGACAGGGAGGGCAATATGCAAGAAGTGGGAGGGTAACATACTAGAAGAGGGAAGGTTGAAGAAGAATGGTAAAGACATAGGGAGGTATGCAAGGGCTAAAGGGGATAAAGGTAGATAGTGTTATATACACAGCCTTGGAGCAACAGTGTTCTGTGGGTAGGTAGATGGACAGATACACAGGATGAATGGACATGCGAGGAAGAGTGGGAATATACCCACAAATATATAAGGGTTTGAAAGAGGATGTTTTTACATGGGTACTAATCTATACTGCAAATATAATTATGAATGTAATGGAGCATACAGAAGGCAAAATGATGAAAACTGCTTAGATATTATCAAACATCTTAAGGCAATGAGTTGCTGGGCCTGGGTGCTTAGTACTATTGTCTCAGGGGACACCATGGCCAATTGGCATAACATAGTCCACAAAAACAATGTATATTCTACATCTTATTTTGGTGAGTATCATCTGGGATCTCAAAGCTCATGAGTGGCTATCTAAGTTACAACTATTGATCTCTCCATGTGTGGATGATAGAAGAATTCTAGATGCTTGGAATCAATTAGTCCACCAGATTAATGGAACATCAGTCTCTATGATTCTGAGACCAGAAGACCAAAATGGTACCCAACTACCATGACCAATTGCTCTAAAATAGATCACATTAGAAGGCACCGAATAGAGTGGAAGAAAATGTGGATTAAAACTCAAAATTATAAGAAAAAAGACTGGGCTTACTGGTAAGAAAGAGACTGAAAGAACCCATAAATAAGGCCCTCAACCACCCTTCAGGTCTGGAAAAGAACTTACTTTCATGGTCCAATGTTCAGCCAAAGAGTAAATAGGTATGCAAAGAGTACAACAACACTGGTAAGGTATGCTCACCATGGAATCATTTGAAATCTAAAGGGCCACATTTACCTAAGGACAAAGTTGAGAATCAATGGGAAGATGGGTGGAATGGAAATAGGAACTATGGAGTGGAAGAGGGTTAACTGTTGTTCCATGGAGGAGATTACAATCATTGAGATGAAACAAAGTGTGTGAATTTGTTGAAAGTAAAACTGATGATCTTGTTTATAAACCTTCAATCAATTCACAACAAAAAGTTCAAACTGAAGAAATAGAAGCACGTATCACAAATCTACTGCAAAAGGTCTCTTAAAAATCTTAAAAAGCAAATATATCACCTTGATTATTAAGATGTGTGAGACCCAGAACATGATCTTTTCAATCATCTGATATGCATGATATTGAAATGGAAGACTAAAGAAGAATGGACACATTTGAATTATGGTGTTGGCAAAGAATACTAAATATACTATGGACTACCAGAAGAATGAACAAATCTTAGAAAAAGTACAGCCAGATGTTCCTTAAATGAGATGATGATGAGACTTCATGTCATTTACTTTGGACATGTTATCATCATGTTTGGTAAAGTAGAGTGTCAGTAAAAATGTAAGTAGAGCCTCGCTGAGACAGACTGGCACGTGGCTGCAACAATGGGCTCAGACATACCTAGCGTTGTGAGGATGGCACAGGACTGGCAAATGTTTTGTTCTATTCTACAGGGGTTGCTGAGTTAGAACATGCTGGACAATGATAGTATAGATTCCCTATACTATTGTACATGCTAGGAGCCATGGTGGTGGAGTGAGTTGTGCATTGGACTGCTAACTGCGATGTCAATCATTCAAATCCACCTGTTATGTGTCTATGTGTATTCCTGGTGTGGCACTGTAGGTTAAGCACTAGACTTCTAACCAAAGGTTCAGCAGTTCAGACTCACCAGCCACTCTGGGAAACCCTATACAGTGCTGTCAGGTCAGTTCTGACTAATAGCAACCATGTATAGGGTTTCCAAGGAGCAGCTGGTGGGTTTGAATCACTGACCTTATTATGGTTAGCAATCTAGTGCTTCTACTACAGTTCCTCACCAGGGCACCATATATATATATTTTTAGGGGGGTGGAGGTGTGGGTCCAGTGTCTGTAACAGTTGTTGTTAGCAGGCCATTATGAAGGAACATTAACTTGTCCCCAAGATTTCAGCATTGAATTTCAAATCTGTGTTTATAGCTCTCCTCAGCCCTACCTGGTGTTCCCAATCAGATGGATGAGCTAAGCACCACCCTCTTTTGTTCATGCAGCTCTTTAGTTTTTCCACGTCTCTGATGGAGGTAGGGGCTTTTCAGCCCTTCTCTAATGCCCCCACGCAGCCACCACAGTGTTATGCTCCATCTAGTTCCTGTCTGGGATCGCATTGCCCCAAGTTTCACTCAAATGGGTACTGAAGCAAAGAACAGGTTGTGGTTGTGCATTGTTGTTGGTTTTTTGCTTTTTTATGACTCATGGTGACCCTACAGGACAAAGTAGAATTGCTCCTTAGGGTTTCGTAGATTATAATCCTCAAAGGAGTCCTAGTGCAATGCTGTAGGATAAGCACTTTAACAATCTTTTAAGGAGCAGATTACCACATCTTTCTCCCATTGAGCAGCTTTGTAGCTGTTATTGTCGTTAAGTGCTGCCAAGTCAGTTCCTACTCATAGCAACTCTGTATAAGGTTTCCAAGGATCACCTGGTGAGTTTGAACCACCAATAATGTGGTTCAAACCGACCTTGCCATTGAATAGTTAGTTACCTTACATAAGGCGCCACACCAGAACTCTATGGAGCAGCTGCGTGGGTTCCGAATGCCACCCTTTAGATTAGCAGACAAGCAGTTAATCACTGTGCCACCAGAGCTCAACAAGCACTTGTAAACACCCTGAAGGAAGATGGAGGACCCTGAGGGTTGGAAAAGGAAAGCATTAATGTAAGCTATACCTAAAGGTGAAGGCATGACAGGAGAGGACGTAATGGGCCCAGGGATTTAAAACAAAATCTTGCCTGGTAGTGGGAGCTATTTGTCAATGTCTGTTGGTATGGAAGAAAGAGTTTTATTACTCTATTGACACTGTCTCTTTGTCCTCTCTGGGACCACTAATCCTTTAATTATTCCCAAGGGAACCAAATCATAATGATCTTTCCAGCTACCCTTGACTCCCCAGGCAACCTGGACATCACAGCCCTGCCAAAGCTCCCTTCCTTTACCATAGATTTTTTTGTCTGTTTTTCCTTCAAAGGCAGTAATTCTATTTCTGCATCACCCCCATTATTAATCTTTTTCAATTACTTGCAAAAAGCAAAACTACAGATTTTCTAATGAAAAGGAAACTGATCTTTGGAAATGGGGCTTGTCTTTGAAAACTACATAGCCATTTCAGTGGCAAGAGCATGAAGGAAAAAAAAATCATTGTCGTCATTTTCAACTCTACGACTATGGTTTAGTCAGACGTGAAGAGCCTCAGGTTAGACGATTTAGGCCGATTGTTTTGTTCATCAAAGAGAGATAAGGTAAGCCCTAAACAAATCCAGCTGCATGCTTGTTTTCTGACCTTTCACTGAACAATTGTCAGTTGTCACTTTGGCTTGCAGACCAACATTAAAAAGGATGAAAATATTGCTTCCTAGCACAGATTCTGGAGTCCTGGTGTAGCACTATATGACAAGCACTGGACCACAAGGTCGGTTTGAACCTCAAAGTCAGTGGTTCAACCCCACCAGTCACTCCTCAGAAATACTATACAGGGTTGCATGGCCCTATATAGTGTCAGAATCGACTCAAGGGCACTTAACAATAACAACGTTGCAGATTTAAATTAACAGAAGAAAATGGGGTGGGAAAAAATGGTCTTTATTTCTACTTGTTGTCATCTTTAATATTAGCAGAGCATTTATTGTTCCATACGCTTCCAGCTCTTAGCTTCTCATAAGGAATGGGATCTGCATAGCTTATTTGATGGTAAACACCTAACTAGACTATAAACTCTGTGGGTGGGGATTATTCTAAACTCCCTTGCTACTCGGCATGTTCTAAGCAAATAGAACGTGCTCAGTAATGCTTGTTTAATAGTATAACACATATGTTGCTCGATATTATTATTCTATATTCAACCTGTTTCCCTGACTGTTAATAATCCACACTAATTTCATACTTAAGAATATTTTTTTCTGTGAGTTTTATAAAGACAGTGGGAAAACCTTTAATACCTCTGGATAACGGGTTATTATCTTGAGTTTTTCTGGCACATAGTATCAGATTGGAGAAGATAAAGCCTTTTAGTACATTCAAATCTATGTAATAACATTTCACATTATAATGACAGGTTCTATTTCAGCACATTTAATGGTGAGAAACAGTGTTGATACATATGGTACTATTGGGGACAGTGATTAATGCCATAAATAAACTTGACCAGAGAGAATTCTTCCATACTCTCCTTTGCTCCCCATATTCTGCAGACTAAAATAGGGTAAATTACCTGGGAGGTGGGGCTGGGGGTCTCCCTGAGCCTTAGCCACTTTCCTGATAAAAGGGGGATAATAATACCTGTAACCTGCTAGATGACCTCTAATTTGTTGTGAGGGCCAAATGGAATAATGTATGAGAAAACAACTTATAAACTACAAAGCTCTGCACAAATGCTAGTTGTTATTATAATTTGCATTGTACACAGAAGGTCAAAGCCTTACTGGGCAGACTCATTCTAAATTCCTAGGATGGACATTTTACACTATTTCTAAATCTGCAGCATGTAATATTTACTATTTCTTTCTGTGCCAAAGATCAATGATGAAACTGCCTAGTCACTTATTCCTCTGACACAGACCTAAATAAAAATAATTAAGGGCTGATCCGCATACCACATACACCTCACTGCCATAGAGAGCTTTACAAGCCAGTAACAGATCAATTAATCAATGTTTTCTTCAATTACGGTCTGTCAGCAGATAAATCTACCAAACCAATCAAGAGTATTATAGGCCTACAGTTAGGCAGGAATGAATTTTGCAGTTGCCATGTATTTCTCTTGAAAAGGAAGGATGAGAAATAATTGTTTCACCTCATCTTTTCTGCAAGTATAGGAAATTTCCAACTTATAAAAGGGTTATGTTGACAGACACAGTAAGATACTTGAAATCCATTTGTATACTTTGTGAGGGGCACGGCCCTGTAACAGAGGAACCTAAGGAATTCTGAGGGGGCCTCGCTTTTGTTCTCCTGGCACAATGAGGAAATAAACCCGCCAATGCATTTCTCTATTGGCAAGAAGCAGCAAACTGTCCTGTTTCTGAAAAAACATAAAATGCCTGGTACTATTTCCCTTAATCATGGAGGAGGTATGATGTTCCAAGATGAATATCTATATGTGTGTATATGTTCATTTTGGTGACAAAATAGTTTTCGTTAATCATGGAACACATTTAAATATAAACATTGTTTAAGGAGGGTTTCTACTATATTTCCCACAATTATCCTTCGTTGATGTTCTTGTTGTTAAGCACTGTCAAGTCCATTACTACTCATAGTAACCCTGTATAAGAATTGTTTGAACCATGACCTTTTTGTTAGCAGGCAAGTGCTTATCCTATAGCATCACAACAGGACTCATCCTTCTTTGTTGTTGTTGTTTAGTACCATTGAGTTGATCCCAACTCATAGCAAATGTGTGTAGGGTTTCCTAGGAGTGGCTGGTGAGTTTGAACCATTAACTTTGTGTTTCAAACCAATCTTGTGGTGGAGCCATCCTTCATTAGCACATTGTAATAATAATAACCCTTCATTAGCACATTGTATATGTTATTAAATGCCACTTCATTTTTTATTTTTTAAATTTACTTTATTATTCTTCCCTATGAGAGGACCACCACTCATCTGTCAGTTTGTCATACTGTGGTGGCTTGTGAGTTGCTATGATTCTGGAAGCTATGTCACAGGTATTTTAAATACCAGCAAGGTCACCCATGGTAGACAGGTTTCAGATGAGCTCCACACGAAGACAGACTAGGAAGAAAGAGTGACGAACTACTTACGAATATTTAGTCACTGAAACTCTTATGAATAGTAGGAAAACACTATCAGATATAGTGCTGGAAAATAAACCCCTCAGGTTAGAAGGTACTCAAAATGTGACTGGGGAAGAGTTGCCTACTGGAAGTAGAGTTGACTGTGATGACCTGAATGGAGAAAAGCTCATGGAAGTAAAGCCGTGCAACCTTCATTTGCTGATGGGGCTCAACTTAAAATGAAGAGAAACAGCTGTAAACATCCATTAATAATTGGAACATGGAATGTATGAACTATGAATCTAAGAAAATTGGAAATTGTCAAAAATGAAATGGAACACATAAACTTAGGCATTAGTGAGCTGAAATTTTGAATCTGACAACCACATGGTTAACTATGCCAGGAATGACAAATTGAAGAGAAATGGTGTTGCATTCATTGTCAAAAAGAACATAGCCAGATCAGACATGAGCTACAATGCTGTAAGTGATAGGATAATACCCATGTGCCTACAGGAAGAACAGATAGTACCACTATTGTTCAAATTTATGTACCAACCACAAAAGCCAGTGAGGATGAAATAGAAGAATTATACCAACTTCTTGAATCTGAAATTAATCAAATATGCAATCAAAATGATTACTGGTGATTGGAATGCAAAGGTTGGGAACAAAGAGGAAGGATTAGAAGTTGGAAAATAATGGCATTGGTGATAGAAATGATGCTGGAGATCACAAGATAGAATTCTGCAAAACCAATTATTTGTTCATTACAAATACCTTCTTTAGACAGCATAAGAGATGATTACAAATGTGGACCTTACCAGATGGAATACACAGAAATCAAATTGACTATATCTGCAGTAAGAGATGATGGAAAAGCTCTATATCATCAGTCAAAATAAGGCCAGAGGCAGATTGTGGAACAGATCATCAATTGCTCATATGGAAATTCAAACTGAAACTGAAGAAAATCAAAACAAATTCATGAGACCCAAAATATGACCTTGAATATATTTTACCTGAAATTAGAGATCATCTGAAGAACAGATATGATACATTAAACACTAACAACGGAAGACCAGAAGAGTTGTGAGATGACATCAAGAACATCATGCCTAAAGAAAGCAAAAAGCCATTAAGGAAAAAAGAAAGATGGAAATGATCAAAATGGTTGTCAGAAGAGACACTGAAACTTACTCTCCAGAGTAGAGATGCTAAAGCAAATGGAAGAAATGAGGAGGTACAAGAGCTGAAGAGAAAATTTCAAAGGTCAGCTCGAGAAGACTAAGTTAAATATTTCAACAAAATGTGCAAAGATCTAGAGTCAGAAAACCAAAAAGGAAGAACATACTCAGTATTTCTCAAGCTAGGGAAACTGAAGAAAAACTTCAAGCCTCGACTTTCATTATTGACAGATTCTCTGGGCAAATTATTGAATAATGCAGAAAGCATCAAGAGAAGATGGAAGGAATACACAGAGTCACTGTATCAAAAGGAAATGGTTGATGTTCAACCATTTCAAGAGGTGGCATATGATCAAGAGTCAATGATAGTGAAGGAAGAAGTCCAAGGTGCATTGAAGGAATAGGCAAAGAACAAGGCACCAGGAATTGGTGGAATAAAAATTTAAATCTTTCAAGAAAGTGAGGAAGCACAGGAGGCACTCATTTATGGCAAGAAATTTGGAAGACAACTATCTGGTTGACTGGTTAGAAAAGATCCGTATTTGTGCCCATTCCAAAGAGAGGTGACCCAACAGAATACGGAAATCATCAGACAATATCTTTGATATCCCGTGCAAGTAAAGTTTTACTAAAGATATTACAGAAACGGCTGCAAGCATACACTGACAGAGAACTTCCAGAGGTTCAAGCTGGAATCAGAAGAGGATGTGGAATGAGTGATATCATTACTGATGTCTGATGGCTCTTGGCTGAAAGCTGAGAATACCAGAAAGATGTTTACCTGTGCTTTATTGACTATACAAAGGTTTTCAATTGTGTGGATCATGACAAGCTATAGACAACATTGCAAAGTACAAATATTTCTGAACACTTAATTGTGCTCATGAGGAATCTGTACCTGGACCTAGAAGCAGCTATTCGAACAGAATATGGGGACACTGAATGGTTTAAAATTAAGAAAGGTGTATGACAAGGTTGTATTCTTTTGCCTTACTTATTCAACCTGTATGATGAGCAAATAATTGGAGCAACTGAGTTCTCGGAAGAAAACGTGGCATCAGGATTGGAGGAAAACTCATTAACAACCTGCAATATGCAGATTACATAATCTTGATTGATGAAAGTGAAGAGGATTTAAAATATTTACTGATGAATATGAAAGGCCAGAGCCTTAGGTATGGATTGCATCTCAATGTAAAGGAAGCAAAACTCCTCACCACTGGAACAGTAAAAAACATACTTATCAGCGGAGAAAAGTTGAAGTTGTCAAGGACTTCATTCTTCTTGGATCAACTATCAACACTCATGGAAGCAGTAGTAAAGAAATCAAATGACATATTTCATTAGGCAAATCTGCTGTACAAGATCTTTTTAAAGTATTGAAAAGCAAAGATGTCAGCTTGAGGACTAAGGTGCACCTCACCCAAGCCATGGTATTTTCAATAACCTCATATACATGCGAAAACTGGACAGTGAATAAGGAAGACCATGGAAGAATTGATGCTTTTGAATTATGGTATTTCTCCTTGGGAGAAAGATGAGGTTGTTTTATCCCATAAAGATTTACACTCTCAGAAACCCTCAAGAGCAATTCTACTTTTTTTTTTTTTTTTTTTTTTTTAGTGTTTTATTGTGAATTATATGATAGTTTACATGGGAGAACATTAGTTTTACATTCATTCGTACCTCATATCATTGCCATGGTTACAATCCCCTCCATGCATCATCAACCAACCAAACAACCAAAGGGTATACCCTGCAAGCCTGCCTCCTACACTATCCTCCCCCCAACCTCTCTCCCCCAGTCTTCAGCACACAGTCGCTCTCCCTCTCTGGATCTAAAGCCCCCAGCTGCTCCATCACTCCACGTCATTGTCTCTGCCTCCATCTCAGGCATCACTGTTTCTCTGGGTAGGGTCCTACTCTCGGCTCTTCTCCATTGATAGTCCTAGGGACCTCTGATCCTAGACTGAAAAGTTAATCACTTCCTTCCTTGCTACAAAATGTCTACCTTTACATTTCCAACCTTCACAATCAGTCCTGATAACAATTATTCACTATTGTATCACAAGAGACCCATCTGCATTTCATTTCATCAACTCCGCCTAGGCAGATTGGATGCTACTCACTGGAGATTCTGCCTTCCTCCAGGCCCCCTGTCTCTAGGTTGCCTCTTAAAAGCTTGTAAGCCAGTGACTTCTTGCCTTTGTAGCCCTACTCCCCCATTTTGGGTAGTTAATACTCTGGTAGCGTAGTAGTTACGAATTGGGCGGTGAACCACAAGGTCAGCAGTTCGAAACTACCAGCCGCTCCATGGGAGAAAGATGAGGCTTTCTGCTCCCATAAAAGAATTACAGCCTCAGAAACCCTGTGGAGGGTCACTATGGGTTGGAACCGACTCGACGGCACTCATCAACAACAACAATGTCCAAGTTGCCCATCCCTGTCTACTCTGTGTGTGGAGGGGGTGGGAATGATTCTTGCTGTAAGAATTTTTCCCCTCTTTTCACCTACTGCTTCCATAGGTGTAGGTCAAGTTCATCAAATTGCATCAGATTACTCTTTTTTTCCTCTTCTTTCTTCTTCTGGTTGAGCTCTGATCATCCAATCATTGAAGCCAGGTCAAGTGGTTATTATCTGCAAGTGTGGGTGTACTTGTACATATGCCCTCTCTTTTTATCAGCTGAACGCTTCACTCTCCATATTGTAGGGCTTAGCTCGCCACTTCGTTGTTGTTTTCCTCTCACTTCCCATTATCGGTGACGAGCGTGGTCACCAATCAGAGTGTGTATTCCCATTGAGTCTTAGTCTTAGAAGGGCGTCTGCACTGAGGGGACCCGATCACTTGTCTTGATGTTTCCTGGGCAAATTTGTTCTTGCAGTAACAGTCCGTCTGCTTCTATTGTTTTGTATTTTTCCTGTAGGTCTTTCTTTCAAGAAGTTTCTTCTATTCTTCTAGCCGTTCCAGGATGGTCTGCTCATCCTTTCAAGTGGAAATTCCCCACCTCTGGAGATCTGGATATGGTTCCGGCTTCTAACCTATAGTCTTATGTATTGCAGAGGCTCAACAGGGAGCCTCCTTCACTGGGCACTTTGTAGCCCCATTTTAGGTATTCCAATCAGTTATAGGCAGAGAACAGACTTACAAGCTTTCTATGTTGATGTTTCTGACTATTCCTTTCTCTCCCCCTCCAGTGTCTATTTTATATTATAATGCAAGGAAAACCAAGATTCAAATGACAGCCAAGCATCTTAACATTATTCCCCCCTTTTCCCCATCCAACCATGTCTCAATCTCTATATACCAGAGCCCTGTTTTTCCAAGGTTGTGCATGCATCATTCTTTACCTCTGTCGCAGTTAGCCCATTCAAACATGTCTAATTGTTCTACCATCTGCTTTGTTCTTCCGTGCCCCTCTCCTTTCTTGTATATTGTCCCCCTTCCCAGCACCCAAACATTGTTGTGTCTAATCCCTGCCCTGTGCTCCACCTTCCCCTCCCTCCCCTCACCCACCCCCAGCTTCCCAGCAATCAACAATGAATTTCCCCTGCCCCCCTTTAGTATGGGTTCTTTTTCTTAGTCTTTTAAAGTAGTGGTCCTATGCAGTATTTCTCTTTTTGTGACTGACTAATTTCAATCAACATACTGTCCTCAAGGTTCATCCATGTTACGTGGTGGCTTGCCCCTTTCCTTGTTATTCTTCAA
>NW_006408551.1:5568199-5569831 GCF_000296735.1 Chrysochloris asiatica | reverse complement strand
TGCTGCTATGAACATTGGTGTGCATATATCTTCTCATGTTGTGGATCATTTGTCTTGTGGGTAAATACCAAGTAAAGGAATTGCTGGATCATAAGATATTTCTATTTTCAGCCTTCAAGAGCAGTTCTACTTTGCCCTATAGGTTGCTATGAGTTGGAATCAACTCAGTAACAGTAGGTTTGGTTTTGTTACTTATCTATTTTTCCCTTTCCTTTTTCATTCTATATTCTTAGGTAATTTAATCTAGATACTATTAAACATTTTTATCTAAAAACAGACATAAACTGTGTCTTCAATCCTTTCAAATTACTATTAACACCTCAGTCCTTCTCCCAGATATTTAGTTGGTTTATGGTGGGGCCAGAAAAGCAATATTTTTTAAAAAGCTCCCAGGTAACATTGGTACTGTTATTATTAAGTCCTGTGGAGTCAGTTCCAACTAATAGCGACCCTGTATTGTCATACTGTGGTGGCTTTCCAGTTGCTATGATTCTGAAAGCTATGCCACCGGTATTTTAAATAACCAGCAGGGTCACCCATGGTTGACAGGTTTCAGATGAGCTTCCAGACAAAGACAGAATAGGAAGAAAGAGTGATGAACTACTTCCAAATCTTTAGTCATTGAAAAATTTATGAATAGCAGAAAAACACTGTCAGATATAGTGCCAGAAAATGAACCTGTCAGGTTGGAAGGCACTCAAAATGTGATTGGGGAAGAGCTGCCTCCTCAAAGTAGAGTTGACCATGATAATGCAAATGGAGTAAAGCTCCTGGAAGAAAAGCCCGTGGGACCTTCATTTACTGATGGGGCACAACTCACAATGAAGAGAAACAGCTGTAAACATCCATTGAAAATCAGAACATGGAATATACGAAGTATGAATCTGGGAATATTGGAAGTTGTCAAAAATTAAATGGAACACATAAACATAGATATCTAAGGCATTAGTGAGCTGCATTGGACTGGTATTGGTTATTTTAAATCTGACAACCACATGGTTTACTATGCTGGGAATGACAAATTGAAGAGGAATGGTGTTGCATTCATCATCAATAAGAACATATCCAGATTAATCATAAGGTACAATGCTGCCTATGGTAGGATAATATCCATGCGCCTACAGGGAAGCCCAGTTAATACCACTATTATTCAAATTTATGCACCAACCACTAAAGCCAGTGAGGATGATATAGAAGAATTCTACCAACTTCTTCAATCCTAAATCGATTAAACATGAAATCAAGATGTGTTGATCATTGCTGGTGATTGGAATGCAAAGGTTGGGAGCAAAGAGGAAGGATCACTAGTTGGAAAATATGGCCTTGGTGATCAAAATGATCCTGGAGAACTCATGATAGAATTCTCCAAAACCAATGATTTGTTCATTTCAAATACCTTCTTTAGACAGCATAAGAGATGACTATATACATGGACCTCACCAGTTGGAAAACATAGAAATCAAATTAACTACATTTACAGAAAGAGAAGATGGAAAAGCTCCATATCATCAGTGAAAACAAGGCCAGGGGCAGATTGTGGAATAGACCATCAATTACTCATATGCAAATTAAAACTGAAGCTGAAGAAAATGAAAACAAGTCCCCAAGAGCCAAAATATGACCTTGAATATA
>NW_006408551.1:5561931-5566541 GCF_000296735.1 Chrysochloris asiatica | reverse complement strand
AATTGATGCCTTTGAGTTATGGTGCTGGAGGAGATTGTTGAAAGTGCCATGGGCTGCCAAAAAACCCAGTAGATCCATTTTGAAGGACTGCAGCCAGAGAGATCCTCAGAGGCCAAGATGACAAAACTTCATCTCTCATACTTTGGACATATTGTCAGGAGGGACCAGTCACTGGAGAAGGATATCATGTTTGGTAAGGTGGAGGGTCAGAGGAAAAGAGGAAGACACCCAACGAGATGGATTGGCCAAGTGGCAGCATCGATGGACTCAAGCGTGGCAACAATAGTGAGGTTGGCCCAGGATCCGGCAGTGTTTCATTCTGCTGTGCATAAGGTCACTGTGGGTTGGTACCAACTCGATGGCACTTAACAAAAACATAGAATTCCCAAGGAGCAGCTAACAAAAACCACTGACCTTGCAGTTAGCAATCCAGTGCTTATCCTACAGCATCACACCAAGGATCTCCCTGGTAACTTTTGTTGGTTGTTATATGCTGTGTATCAGTTCTTATTCATAGCGACCCTGCATAGGGTTTCTGAGGCTGTAAGTCTTTATGAGAGCAGAAAGCCTCATTTTTCTCCATGGAACAGCTGATAGTTTCGAACTGCTGACCGTGAGATTAGCAGCCTGATTCGTAACCACTACACTACCATAACTCCTTAAGGTGTCTCAAATGGTTAATGCATATGGCTACTCACTGAAGTGTTAGAGGTTCAAAAGTCCAGCCAGAGACATATTAGATGAAAGGCCAAGAAATCCACCTCTTGAAAAAAGCAACCACTTATAACCCTCTGGAGCACAATTCTGTCTGACACACATGGGTAGCCACTAAAAGGAATCAACAGTAACTGAAGTGTAAAAGGGTTAAGAATCATAGTCTAGTATATAACATGTAATGGATCCTGGAAAACTAGGTTTGCTTGGGAAAATATTATGGTTTATAGAAATTAATACTTATAAGCTATTTCTGTGGTCATGTTTTAAGTGAATATACTTGGGTTTCCCAATTGTGAGTATGAATCTTTCATTGATGTGGTCCTAGATATGCCACTGCCCCTATAGAACTTTGGAAAAGTGAAACACATGAAACACTTTGGGTAAAGTACTCCACTTTTGAAGATTCAGAAGGACCTGCATAAATTCTCATGGATGTCCCACACAGAACCTGTCAAAGGTGCAAATTAGATTCTAATCAGACTGCTGTAAAAGGCCCCTTTGGCTACATTAAGAAGAATAAGAAAAAGAAACTGGAAGTGGAAATTATTTTGTATATACCTAGGATCTCTAATCTCTTTAGAGGAACAAGGAAGAGGAGACTCACTGAAGTCAAGAGTGCTTTAATTCTCCACAGGAACAAAGAACTGACTTAATAATGGAGCACTGGGAGCTGGGGAGTTAGAATAGTTAAATCTAATAAGGGTAACATATTGTCCACAGTTAAATTTGATTAAATAATATCCTTATATCTTCCAGAGGTTTCAGGAGACAATAAGCAAAAGATACTTATAAAGTACCTTGGGAGTTATGAACTACTCACTTCTTTGGCCTTTCTAGATATACAGAAGCAACAATAAAGATGGGAGGAGTAGTTCTTAGACTGTGATTACCTTCTCATTTAAGGTAACAGCAGCCTCTTGGGTAAATCATTGGGTTAAATAATCTTTAGGAAGAGCTCAAGACTCACATATGGTACACACAGGACTCAGTCTGATAATGGTCAAGGACACCCATTTCCTTCATAGTACAAGGAAGTGGAATTTTAATGAGATGAGCAGAGTTATCTACCTCTTTTAAGAGATCTCTCTCTCTCTCTGGCTCCGCTTTTCTCTATCTTGGATTTTTTGCTCTTTCCTTTTGTTATTCTTTGTGTGGCTTATCTCTAGTGTGCACCTCCTTTTGCTACTGGTGGGATAAGAGTCAATTGTACAGATTCTCCCGAAGAAAAAGAACCCTCCTTTTTAATTTCCCAAGGAACTGAACAACAGAATGGAGGCTTAGAACAAGTGGTTTAAGACTACCTTGTGTAGCTATAATAAAAACTGCCTTGCCCTTGAAGTAATATTTTGGGTCTATTCTAACCACCACAGTGATAAACCTCCAATAAGGATGACGGTATGGCTCTGGAGAAAGAAGTCAAGAGAGTCCTTTGAGTTACTCTTGGTCTGAAAGTCTTAGGCAAACCAAGGACTCCCATTTGGTCTATTAGCGCTCAATGTGTTTAGAAACAATATTCTCATCATAGAAAACCAGACAAGTGGTGGAGCCAAATTTTCAGCTAAAGTAATTGTAGGACTTCTTCAAGAAACCATAATTTCAGTATGCTCATTGAAAATATATGGAGTCCTGTTATGGCACACTGGACTGTTAACCACAAGGTTGGTAGTTCAAACTTACCAGTAGCTCCTCAGAAACCCTATACAGGACCACTGTAAATCAGAAAATAACTCAATGGTAATTAACAACAACAGCTGAAAATGCAGAGATTGATAGATATCCTGACTATCCCCATTTCTTTCCATAGGACATTCAGCAACTAGCGATTAAAGTTGGTGTCTTCTGCTCTCTTCACCTTGTTCACTTGGAGTCATTTGGCTTACTACATGGCATGTTTTACATTGCTTTATTGTTATATTGTTGTTGTTGTTGAATCCCATCAATTCGGTTTTGACTCTAAGTCGTTTTTAATGGTATAGAAAATAAACATTATGACATATCTGCCTATCCTGGTCAGTTTCTGTCATCTGAGCATTGGTTTGAGCTATGTTTGTTTTATTTTGTTTTTACATAAAATATCTGCAGAATCTGCAATTCTTATTAAACTGTAAGATTCTCCTTGCATTCTCTAAATTCTATACCAAGATATCTGAAATCCTACATAGCCTCTAGTGTTGGCTGGAGAAAAAAAAAAAAAACAAGACACAAGAACCAATATTCCAGAGAACTATTCTAGTAAACTATTTTAAATTAAAATCCAAAACTCAGAGGTCACTGACCACTATTTCTAGACAGTGGCACTGGACTATTAATCTTATTTTTTTAAGTCAATCTTATTTTCCTGTATTATATATTAGCAATAGGGTGAAAGAGACACTTTGTTTTGTTTGTTTTAACAAACTCTCATTTTATTTACTTGCCATCATTCATTTCTGAGTAGAATGGAAGCAGATATTTCGCCTGGTACTGTAGAATAAATTAGAGATAAATGGGAACATTAGCAAAAGAGAGCATTGCATTTATTTTATAATGTGATTCAATTTCCCTTTCCAAATGTTTGTTTTAGAGCCCAGCTCTGTAAGAAAAGGTCATAGAGCCCATTTGGGTAAGTTCCGCAGCCCAGACTTTCATTACATATGGGCAGTGGTGAAGATACAATCACTCAAAACCAGAAATGAAGGATTAATGGAAGATTTTGAAGACATAGTCTGCTGCAGGTACTCTTTTGATAAAGAATGATATTCAAATGAATCCCAAATTAATAATTGAAGTATAAAGAACTGTGAAAGATCTTCCCCCCCCCCACCCCCATATGAATGCTAAAGAGTTAGACTGCTAATTTCATACAAGACAAGAGACTTCCGGGTCAGGGACCAAAAGACAGTTGTACTTCTCAGCACAGCAAGTAATATGTTTCATATTCATGGCAGTCCTTCTTGCCCCCCACATTCCATAGGGGTGATGTGGAACAGCCAGGTGGATCCTACGTTTGCAATGGGTTTTCATCACAGCAGAGGAATCCTTGACTTAAAGAATTCAAATAGAACAGGCTGCAAGAAAATGTACCCCAACTCTGCCCCAGAGGGAGACATCATTTTTATTATATTAAACAGTAAATGCATCTGTTCTCTGCCCCATGGACAGATACTATTTTATCCAAACTGCTCATTATATAAACATCCTTGAAAAAATAATCTGGGGAGAAGGGCGGCACTTGATGGCAGATAGGGAAGAAGTATAGTGAAGTTTGTCCTCAGCAATACCACAGAATACCAGGTGGGCCAAGAGGGTTCAGGGCAGAGCTCCAAAACTCTGAACAACGTAGGCAGGAATATTTTAAAAGTTTGAAGGCTTATAGCCAGTGGAACTTGTAGTGGAAGTAAGAAATCACATACATTTGAATCTGCCAGGCTTGACGGCCTGGAGCCTACAACTTGGGCAAGATCAAATGACAAGACCAAGTGGGGTAACAGACCCACCATGGAGTAATACCACAGGAACCTCAGAGCAAAGATGGACAATACACTTTGTCAGTTTTGCTTTGTACTGATTTTCTTTCATTTTTGGTATCTGTTCATTGGCCACCCACTGTTGCAACCACCATTCTGGTGACTAGAGGGTTCCTAAACAAGTGAACACCTCCCACCCCCACCACTGGTGGGTTCTTCTGCCACACATGCACACAGATACTCTCAGCCCAAGAGCCAGCCCTAAACTGTTTTTTTAATAGGGTAAAGGCCAAAATAAGGAGTGTGGAGAGGGAAAGAGAGTTTAAAAATAAAATAGGCCAAAAATTAAGTTAAATCCTGAGGTATAGCATAACAACCAACAGTGGCATCTTGAAATTTATCAGACAGCCTTGAAGGCAAGAAGCTGAAAGAGGACATTAAAGTCAT
>NW_006408551.1:5559694-5561446 GCF_000296735.1 Chrysochloris asiatica | reverse complement strand
CAACACATGTCCAGAAACAAGATAAAATGTCTGAGACAAATGACCTAGAGGTAGACCTGGACTCCATTCTGGAAGGAAGGCAGGCTTTGGAAGTACCTAAGAAAGAATTCAGAAAAATGATTATAAAATGTTTCAAAACACATTAAAAAGAAAAATGAGGGAGAAGTCAGGAAAGTGCTACAGGAACAATCAAATAAGATAGATACAGCAACGAAAACTATTCAAAACCTACAGAAAGAGATCCAAATGATCAATAATAGAATATTAGAAATAGACAATACACAGAAAGGGCAAAGGAGTATAATAGAAGAGATGAAAGGCAGAACCAGCGAGCTGGAAGACAAATCTCTCAATATCACTAAGATAGAAGAGTAAACAGAAAAAGGATAAAAAGATCTGAAGAACGTCTAAGATTCATGTTGGAGAACATGAAGAGGAATAACTTAAAAATAACTGAAATTTCAGAACAGGAAGAATCATACAAATCCACAGAGGAAATAGTTGAAGAATGCAGAAAGATAATTTCCCTAACATCCTGAAAAGTGAAAAGAAACATTCAAGAAGCTCAACAAACTCCAGGGAGGATAGACCCCAAAAGAAAATCACTGAGACATATCATAATTAAGCTCTCCAAAATCAAAGATAAGAAGAAAATCCTGAAATCAACTAGGGAAAAGAGAAGTGTTACATACAAAGGCAAGCAAGTCAGATTAAGCTTGGATCTCTCAGCAGAAACCATGCAAGTAAGAAGGCAATGGGGATATATATATAAAAACCTGAGAAAAAAAAATGTCCCAACCAAGAATCCTTTATCCAGCAAAGATATCAATCAAATATGATGGTGCAATCAAAACATTCCAGGATAAAAAGAAGCTAAAGGGTTTTTCCAAAGCCAACCCTGTGCTACAAAACATCCTAAAGGGAGTTCTGTGGACTGAGAACCAATGAGAAGAGAAAACAACCAGAGATTGACATGCACGGCAGCACCTCCCAGAACTAAATCAACAGAGGAAAGAGTCAAGAACAGAACAAATCTAGAAGAACAAACTCGGAGAATCTGGGAGGTCAGTCTATGATCAAAAAGATTACAATGAAAAAGAAGGTAACCATGTAGGAACAGAGATCCAGATGGTGACAAGTTCAGGTAGATTACAGGATAAAATAGACTGCACTAAATGGAGGGAAAAAGTAACAGAATATAAGGTAATCTCAAAGAACACTAAGACTTCACAACATAACAAGAAAATGAAAATCTAAGAAGAACATGGAAACATTAAAACTATGAGGAAACACAAGAAAGAACACAAAAAGCATGCACTCAGCAAAGGAAGACACACAGAACAAAGAAAGCAGCAACACTACTAAAAAAACAAACATGATGGCAGCAATTAATCCATAGGTACCAGTAATTACACTAAATGTAAACAGATTAAATGCACCAGTTAAGAGATGGAGAGTGGCAGAATGGATAAGAAAACAAGATCCTTCTATATGCTGTCTGCAAGAAACACATTTACACACAGAGACAAAAACAGGTTAAAAGTCAAAGGATGGAAAAAAATATACCAAGCTAATTGCAATAAAAAACGAACTGGAGTGGCAGTTCTAATCTCTGATAAAATAAATTTTTAAGGCAAAAAAACAGCATAATAGATAAAGATGGACATGATTAAGGGACAAGTGAACAACATGACATAACCATAATAAATATCTATGCTCCCAATGAAAGAGCTCCAAAATATATAAAGCAAA
>NW_006408551.1:5526567-5558299 GCF_000296735.1 Chrysochloris asiatica | reverse complement strand
ATATAAGATCAACATGCAAAAATCAGTTGGATTCCTCTATAACAAAAATGACAGCATTGAAAAGGACATTAGGAAAGCAATACCATTTACAGTAGCCACCCAAAGGATGAAATATCTAAGAATAAATGTAACCAGAGAAACAAAGGACCTATACAAAGAAAACTACAAAACACTACTAAAAGAAACTAAAAGAGACCTACAAAACTGGAATGTACCATGCTCCTGGATAGGAAGACTTAACACTGTGAAAATGTCAATACTGGTCAAAGCAATTCACACATATAATGAAATCCCAATCCAGATTCCAATGACATTCTTCAAAGAGATGGAAAAAAAGAATTACAAACTTTATATGGAAAGGAAAGAGACTGAGGATAAGCAATGCACTGCTTAAAAAGAAGAAGGTTGGAAACCTCTCACTCCCTGATTTCAAAATTTATTACACTGCTACAGTGGTCAAAACAACCTGGTACTGGTACAATGAAAGATATATTGATCAATGGAACAGAATCAAGAATCCAGAAATTAACCCATCACATGCAGCCAATTGATTTTTGACAAAATAACTAAATATATCACAAGGGAGGGGATAGTCTCTTCAACTGATGGTGCTGGCAGAACTGGAAAGTGATATGCAAAAGATTGAAACAAGACCTTTACCTCACACCTTATACAAAAAACAACTCAGCATGGATTAAAGACCTAAATGTGAATCCAAAATTATAAAGGCCATCAATGAAAAAATAGGGACAAATGTGAGGGCACTAATTCAGGGAATATACAGACTACCAAATATTTTGAAAAGTACACAAACAAAAGTAGGCAAATAGACGATTGGTGCATACTAAAAATTAAAAGCTTATATGCATCAAAAGACTTCACCAGAAGAGTAAAAAGGGAACCCACAGATTGGGAAAAAATATTTTGCAACGATACATTGGAAAAGGGAGTCATTTCTAAAATACATAGGAAACTATAACATCTCTACAAGAAAAAAACAAATAACCCAATTAAAAAATGGGCATAGGGCATGAACAGACACTTCACCAAGGAGGAGATCTGGGCAGCCAACAAACATATGAAGAAATGGTCATGATTACTAGCCATTGTTGTTGTTGAGTGCCGTCGAGTCAATTCCATCCCATAGCGACCCTGTATAGGGTTTCCAAGGAACAGCTGGTGAACTGCCGACCTTGCAGTTCAAACAGCTTTGCAGTCTGGGGCATCAACCCACAGCGCTACACCAGGACTCCTACTAGCCATTAGAGAGATGCAAATCAAAACAACAGTGAGATATCATTTCAAACCAGCTATAACAACAAAGATTAAAAAATAGAGGACAATAAATGCTGGCAGGGATGTGGAGATACTGGGACATTCCTGCATTGCTGGTGGGATTGCAAAATGGTCCAACCTCTCAGGAAAGCAATATGGTGCTTCCTCAGAAGGTTGGAAATAGAAATACCTTGTAGTTGTTGTTAAGTACCGTGGAGTCGGTTCCAACTCATAGTAACTCTGTGCAGAGTTTCCGAGGCTATAAATATTTATGGGAGCAGAAAGCCTTGTCTTTCTCCCATGGAACCACTGGTAGTTTCAAACTGCTGACCTTGAGGTTGGCAGCCTGACTCATAACCACTATGCTACCAAAGCTTCTTATGATCTAGTAATTCCTCTACTTGGTATTTAACCACAAGAAATGCAAGCCATAACGAGTAGCTACACCAATGTTCATAGCAGCACTATTTACAATAGCAAAAAGATGGAGACAGCCTAAGTGCTCGTCAACTGAAGAATGGATAAACAAACTGTGGTACATATACACAATGGAATATTATGCTACCTTGAAGAATAGCAAGAATGCTGCAAGCCACTGCATAACATGAATTAACCTTGAGGACATTACTATGTTAAGTGAAATTAGTCAGTCACAAGAGGAGTAATACTGCATATGACCACTAATATAAAAGACTAAGAAAAAGAGCCCATACTAAAAGGGAGGTGGGGGAGATTCTTTGCTGGTTACTGGGATGTTGGGGATGGGTGAGGGGAGGGAGGAGAATGTGGAGCACAGGGTAGGGAATAGACACTGGATAGTTTGGGTGCTAGGGAGAGAGGCAATACACAAGAAGAGGGAGGGGAATGGAAGAACAAGGCAGATGGGAAAACAATTAGGTAGGTTTGCATGGGCTAAGTGGGACAAAGGTAAAGAATGATGTGTGCACAACCTTGGAACAACAGGGCTCTGGGATACAGGGATTGAAACATGGCTGGATTGGGGAAAAGGGGATAAATAATGTTAAGATGCTTGGCTGTCCTTTGAATCTTGGTTTTCCTGGCATACCATTATAAAATAAACACTTGAGGAGGAGAGAAAGGAGTAGTCAGAAATATCACCATACAAAGCTTGTAAGTCCATCTTTTGGCTATAACTGATTGGAATACCTAAAATGGGTCTACAACGTGCCCAGTGAAGGAGCCTCTGCATTACATAAGACCATAGGTGGAATCCTGAACCCCATCTAGAGTCTTCTAAGGTGGGAAATTTCCACTTGAAAGGAAAAACAGACCAGCCTGGAGCAGCTAGAAGAAGAGAAAATACTTCTTGAGAGAAAGACCAACAGGAAAAATACAAAACAATAACCAATAATGGCAATCTCACTGATTACTACAAGAACAAGCAAGTTGCTTGCCCAGAAGACATCAAGCTAAGTGGTCGGGTCCCCTCAGGGAAAACCCCCTTCCAAGACTAAAACTCAATAGGAATACACATGCAGACATGCGCTCTGATTGGTGACTACGTTCGTCACTGTTAAGGGGAAGTGAGGGAAAAACAGCAATGAAGCTGTGAGCTAAGCCCTACAACGTTCAATAGACTCCTATGAACCCGGGTGGAGACCTGGTTGGCCAGCAGTGTGACAAGACCTGGGGACTCTTGGGCCCAGTCAGTGACATAGCCACAGAGGACTAGAGTGGAGAGTAAAGGGTCCAGCTGATAAGAAGAGAGAGCATATGCATAAGAACACCCACACTTGCAGGTAATACCCACTTGACCTAGCTTCAATGACTGGATGATCAGAGCTCAACTAGAAGAAAGAAGAGGAAAAAAAAGAGTAATCTGATACAATTTGATGAACTTGACCTACACCTATGGATGCAGTAGCTCAAAAGAGGCAACAAATCTTTATAGCAAGGATCATTCCCACCCCCTCCATACACAGAGTAGATAGGGATGGGCAACTTGGACATTGGCTACCCAAAAGGGGGGGGGGGGTGTTCAAAGGCAAGAAGTGACTGGCTTACAAGCTTTCAAGAGGGAACCTAGATCCAGAAGGCCTGGAGGAAGATAGAATCTCCACTGAGTAGTATTCAATCTGTCTGGGTGGGGCTGATGAAACTAGATACGGATAGGTCTCTTGTGATACAATAGTGAATAATTGTTATCAGGACTGGTTGTGAGGATTGGAAATGTAAAGGTAGACATTTTGTAGCAAATGGAGGGAACTGATTGACTTTGTAGTCCAGGAGCGAAGCTCTCTGGGACCATCAAGGGAGAAGAGCGGAGTGTGGGACCCTACCCAGAGAAACAGTGATGCCAGAAATGGAGGCAGATATGATGACGTGGATAGATGGAGCAGCTGGGGACTCTAGACCCAGAGAGGGAGAGGGGCTGTTTGCTGACCACCGGGGGTGGGGGGTAGGCTTGCAGGGTATACCCTTTTGTTGGTTGATGATGCATGGAGGGGATTGTAACCATGACAATGAAATGATAGAAGATAGGATGAATGCAAAGCCAATGTTCTCACACGTAAACTATCATATAATTCACAATAAAACATTAAAAATAAAAAGATAATCTGAAACATCAATTTGTCAGTGCATCTGCTCATAGCCACGCAGAGAGACCCATGGGAAAATGTCTCCAAAAGTTATTATGAAGCACCCTACCAAAGTCTGTTCTAGTTCACACACTTGTCTATTCTTTCATTACCCATCTCCTCCCAATTAAAATCTAAGCTCCAAGTAGGAAGAATTGGCCTGGTTCATCTTTGCGTCTCCAGGGTCTAGCCTAGGATATGTGCCTAGTAAGTGCATGATAAATGTTTAATAAATGAGCAAATGAGGTCACACATCCAAGTTTGCTTTATGATCTCTCTACAGATGTAAATTGTGTCACATTAGGGAGAAATTAATTTTACTATTCATTCAGAACTTATTAAAGAATAAACTGATCCTTGTTAGATATGGGTACCCATTGATTTAAAAGTCTATAGGCAAAAGTTTCCATTAAATTTTGCTTAAAGGCTATTTTATGGCTATATCTTAGATTAGGGAGCTTTTCCAGACAAAATGGTTAATTAATATGCTGTGTAAGTACCTGAACTTATTCTTTGGCCTAGGTGTCATGTCAGTATTATGGAATATTCTTCATGGGAAGTAGTTGAGTAAGTCTTGTATAGTTTTATGTAACCACATAAAGCAATTACTATATTGATCGCTAGGATAAGAAGTCAGAAGATTTTCAACATCTAATCCATAAATTTTGACACTTGCCCCCTGACAGAACACTGATCTCTTAAATTTAGTTTCCATTCTTATAGACTATCTTGAGGATGTATAAATGATGAAGATGATATGACACATATTCTCATACATATGTTTCAAGGCAGATAATAAAATGATGCTGGAATTTAAAGGCAGAAACTCAGAAAGACAGGCAAGGTCTTAGACCAGGGAGTATGCAGGAAGTTTAAGAGTCATGTTTTACTGTAGTTCCCAGAATGTGCCCAGAAACAGAACAAGAGTAAAGAGGATGGCCAAACTCATGGGTGTGTTTATATTTTGTTTAATGTGCTGGCATGACACAATAACATTCATCCTGGAGTTGAAAAATTAAGCTAGTGAGGCACAGGAATCCCATTTGAAAACATCACTATAAAAATTGCATCAGGGTCATCTGGTCTCCTCTAACTTCTGGAGGGTGGTGGTTGTGTGCCACTGAGTCCATTCTGACCCATAGGAATCACATACAGGGTTTCTGAGGCTATAACTCTTTATAGAAGCATAAAGCCTCATCTTTCTCCCTTGGAGCGACTGGTAGATTTGAACTTCTGACTTTTTACTTAGCAGTCCAGCTCATAATCCACTATGCTACTAGGGTTCCTATTCAGGAGGGAAGGACATCTTTGAAGCAGAGGTCAGACATACCTCTTTGCTCCAAACTTTTTACTAATTCTGATACCAGCCATGCCTCCCACAGTACTATTGACGTCTCTGAAGGGTTCGATAATGTATTGCAACAGCCACACAGAACTCACAGACAGTATTCACTATTATGTGGTTTATTAGGGAAGTAAAAGATTACAATTCAGCATCAGGAATGACTCAGAATACAGTTCTTTGTTCAGGACAGCTTTTCATCTGTGCCCACAGGCAGGGGCTCCACTTGGTCCGTGTCCCCTTGTGCTTTCAGCTCTGTGAGCCTCTTGGACTGGGTCAACCTCTGCTTAATTTGGGCAGGTGTTACAAGGCTCTATAGCTCCACTGATAAGTAGCCGGAAGCAACCCACTCTGACAAAATGTCTCACCCCAAAGCCAGTTGGCTCTCTTGCTGTGTGGGTTAGCATGGTTAGCAAACCTATAACTCTGCCAAATGCCTGGAGCACTTCACTCCTCCAGCAAGCCTACTGTCCAAAGACACTCAAATTCCTTATTTTCATAGTCTGGGTAACCATCTCCTGCTGACCTTCTGATTCTATGACCTCCTTTGCCAGTGTTTCTCTGCTGCTGCTTCTCATAGTATCTCACCAAGTCTGGTGTTACAACTCTCTATTTATGCCCCCCATGTCCAAAGCATATCCTCCATTCCTGTCTCTTCTTCTTGGTTCTAATGAGGTCACCACTTCTTTCCCAGAGATGGCTCATTTTAAGCCTAGTGGGATGGCAAAACTGACCAATCCCTTCATTAGGGGTCCATACACCAATGAACTCATTCAAGCTATTTCAGACAAGGACATGGAACTAGAGATTCCATTGCTGACATCAGATGAATCTTGACTAAAGGAGAGAATATCAGAAAGATGTTTACTGTGCATTATTAACACAGCAAAGGCTTTTTACTATGTTGATCATGACAAGCTATGTACAACATTCTGAAGGATGTGTAAGCCAGAACACTGAATTATGCTCATAGTGAAACTGTACATAGACCAAGTTGTTGAAACACAAAAAGGAGATACTGAATGGTTTAAAATCAGCAAAGGTGTGCACCAGCATAGTATTCTTTCACCATACTAATTCAATCTGTGTGTTGAGTAAATAACCTGAGAAAATGGATTATATGAAAAAAACATGTCATCAGGGTTGGAGTAAAACTCATTAACAATCTGTGTTACGCATATGATACAACCTTGTTTGCTAAAAGAGAAGAGGACTTAAAATACTTACTGTGAATATAAAAAAACTACAGCCTTTAGTATGGATTGCATCTCAATGTAAACTCCTCACGAATGAATCCCAATAAATAACATGATAAGCAGAGAAAAGATGGAAATTGTCAAAGACTTCATTTTGCTTGTATCCACAATCAACTCTTGTGGAAGAAGCCTCCAAGATATCAAACGGTGTATAGACTATGTAAATCTGCTATACAAGACCTTTTTAAAGTATTCAAGAGCCAAGATATCAGTGAGAGGACTAAGATGTGCCTGATCCAAGCCATGGTATTTTCAATTGCCTACAGGAAAAGGGGCTCTGGTAGCATAGTGGTTACAAGTCAACCTGCCAACCTCTAGGTCAGCAGTTCGAAACTACCAATGGTTCCGCTGGAGAAAAATGAGGCGTTCTGCTCCAGTAAAGATTTCCAGCCTCAGAAACTCTGTGCAGGGTTGCTATGAGTTGGAACTGACTCCATGGTACTTAACAACAGCAACACAACAGGAAAAGTGTAGAAGAATGGATGCATTTGAGTTACGGTTCTGGAGAAGATTATTTAAAGTACCATGGACTTCCAGAAAAACAAACAAATATGTATTGAAAGAATTAGTCAGAATTTTCCTTAGAAGCCAGGATGATGAGACTTTATCTCTCATACTTCAGACATATTATCAGGAAAGACCAGTCCCTGGAGAAGGACATTGTTCTTGATAAAGTTGAAGACCCTCAATGAGATGGATTGGCATACTGGCAGTAGCAATGGGCTCAAACATAACCATTGTGAGGATGGTGTAGAACCTGGTAATGTTTCATTCTGTTGTGCATAGAGTTGCTATGAATCAGAACCAGCTCAATAGCATGTAACAACAGAAACATACGTTATTTGTATGTACCATTCCCATAGGTGTGGACAAGCATGGACTGCTAACTTCAGTGGTTCAAACTCACCAACCGCTCCTTGGAAACCCTATATAGAGGTGTTATGAGTTGGTAGTGACTTGATGGCACACAACAACAACAAAAACATCCTCACAAGGGTACCATGTACCTGATTTTCACTATTAGAAGCTGTCCAATTCCATTGGAAGGCCATCAGAAACTTATTTTCATAGTTCCACCTAATATTTGGTGAGAATTATAAGACTACGAGAAAAAGGTGATATTAAAATGACACATCATCCTACAACCACACTGATTTAGAGTAGATTTATGGTCACTGCCTAGCACCTCTATTTCCCTATATGAGCAGATGGGTTAAGTGATCTGTAAAGCCATCTGTAGTAATACAATACCCACCTTACAGGTTTGCTGTGAAAAGTAAGTGAACTAATATATGTGAAAGGGATTCACAAGCCATAACATGAGTGGTGATTATTGTCTCTGTAGCATAAGCATGATCTACAAGCAGTTCGGCTGAGTTGGTGACAAGACAGAAGAGGAATGTTGTACCATGCTTTAATGCTTTACTAAACAACAAATGAACCGACTCGATGGCACATAACAACAACAACAAACAACAAATAACCAGGACTTAGGAAAAAAGGATAGAAGAGCCACTAAAAAAAAAGAAGAAGAAGAACTAACCAAATATCTTTCTCTAAATATTGCAATAGCCATGAGGACTAACTTCAGTGTTTGAGGTTTGTCATTTTTAAGACTGCAGATTTGATAGACTTCCCAAACTGCAGTGCAAATTAGTTCGGCTTTTTTTTTTTTTGCTTTAAAATTTTAACAAATCTGCACTTCTAAAACCCTATCATTCCACATTAAGCCACCAGGCAAAGCACAAAGGCATGCCAAATATGGATTGTTTACCTTGTGAGTTTTTTTGGTTTTTTGTTTTGTTTTTACTATTTTAGCTTTTCCAATCCCCACTGAGAACTTGGGAACACACAGATGAGAGATCATATGAAAATAAGTTCAATCTGTAGTTGTGTAATTATAACTCTAGATATAAATAGCATTTGTTCCATTACTATAAGTAGAAAAACATTTGTGGAGATACTAAATGATCTCACCTTTTAAATGACTTTTTCCTAAATGTGTGAAATTTACAGAGTGTGGTGGTCTGGAAAGGAATACTTTGACTCATATGAAAAAATTTAATTCATCCCTTTCTATACCTTTTGGCATTTTTTATAGGATTCAGTTTTTTTTCTTGTTTGGTAAGCCTAACATGTTGCATGTGGTTAATATATTTTGAATGAAAGAACGAGGAAAGGAAAGAGTAAAGGAAAGAAGGAAGAAATAAAAGCAGAAGGAGAGAGAAAACAAGGAAAGAGAAAACAGGAAGGAAAATGAGACGGAGGGAGGAAGAATAAAAGAAAATTAGAAAACAAAATTGAAAAGAAAGAGGGTGAGAGATAAATAATGAGGGGAAGAAAGAATCAAATAATAAACAAGGGAAAAGTTGAGGAATCAGAAAAGAATACAGGAAAGGAAAAGGAGAAAAGGAAGACAAAGTAAGAAGGGAAGAAGGAGAAAAGGACACATCATATAGAATGTTAAAGAAATACAACCTTAAATTGTTAATCAAGATAGTTTGGATTTGGCTATAAAACGACTTGATGTAACATAACTCTTCCACTGTGATCAATTTAACACCCCCAGGGGAAAAAAAAAAACAGGATATTTGGACACGGTCTTTTTGAGTCGGCCACTTTGACATGCCTCGGTCTGAGTTCAATGAGTATTTCTTACACGTATTCCATGGCTCAGTTTCAGTCAATATATTCCCCCCACCCTACTCCTCAATCCCTCTTTTTTCTACCTCTAGCTCCATACTGGAATCCTGGTATGGTGCTGTGGGTTAATGGGTCAGACAGCAACGCCGTTTGAACTGCAAAGTTGGTGGTTCAAGCTCACCAGCTTCTCCTTGGAAACCCTATACAGGGTCGCTCTGGGTCGGAATCAACTCAATGTCACTTAACAACAACAACAACAGCCTCATACTGGGTCTTACCGCAATACCAGAGCTCTATTTATTAGAAGTCTGACCTTGTCTCTCATCTTTAAATAAACACTGAGTGAGGTGGTTGTTAAGGTTTGAATTGTGCCCTCCAAGATTATATGTTCAATTCCTGGTCTTTTGCCTGTGCAGAGGAGCCCTAATGTCAAAGAGGTTAAGCATTCAACTGTTAATCAAAAAGTCAGCAGTTCAAACCAACCAGTCCCTTCACTGAAGAAAGAAAAGGCAGTCTGCTTCTGTCAAGATTTACAGCCTTGCAAACTCTTTAAGGCAAAGGAGCTCTGGTAACACGGTGTTCATGAGTTAGGCTGTTAATCTCATGGTCAGCAGTTCAAAATTACCAGCGGTTCCATTGAAGAAAGATTTACAGCTTTACAAACCCTTTACAGGGTCGCTATGAGTCAGAACTAACTCCACGCCATATAACCACCACCAAATCCTTTAAGGCAACTCTAATCTTCCCTGTAGGTTTTCTGTGAGATTGCTGGAATTGACGTCACAGAAACAAGTAACTGTAGATATGTTCCTATTTGGAACGAATGTTTTCTTTTTTAATGAAGAAACCCTGGTAGCATTGGTGGATTATGAGCTGGACTGCTAACCTCAAGGTCAACAGTTCAAATATATCATTTGGTCGTTAGGAAAAAGATCAGACTTTCTGCTCTTGAAAAGATGTACAGCTTTGGAAACCAGATACAGAATCACTGTGAGTCAGAATCGACTCAGTGGCACAAAACCACCAACCACCACCATATTAATAAACCCGTACCAATATAGAGTAGGTCACAAACATAATCAATCACTTGTGACTTAAAAGAAGACCAGACTAGATACAGAGACAAACACACACAGGAAGACAGCTTCATGTGAGGATTGTCTACAAGTCAAGACACTTGAAGGAAGCAAGGAACACCTTGAGGCCACCAACAAGGAAGAAACCCCCCAATTTAGAATTTATCCCCTAGAATTGAGAAAATAAATCTCTTTAGAGCCACCCATTTGTGGTATTTCTTTTACAATATTATTAAGCTCTGTCTAGTTGGTTCTGACTCATAATGACACCGTATAGGGTTTCTGAGGAGCAGCTGGTGGGTTTGAATTGCTGGCCTTGTGGTTAGCAGTCTAGTGCTTATCCTGTGGTGCCACACTAGGACTCTTTTAAAATAGCACTATGTAAATAAGGAGCTCTGGTAGCGTAGTGGTTACGAATTGGGCTGTGAACCTTAGGGTCAGCAGTTCAAAACTACCAGCTATTCTGCGGGAGAAAGATGCAGCGTTCTGCTCCTGTAAAGATTTACAGCCTCGGAAACCCTGTACAGGGTCGCTATGAGTCAGAACCGACTCCACGGCACATAACCAACCAACCAACCATGTAAATAAGGACTCCTAGTGTGGCACTGTGGGTTAATGCACTGGACTGCAAATTCACTTTGAGCAGTTAGGTCAATGGTTCAAGCTTACTGGTCATTCCTCAGAAACACTACACAGGGTCGCTATGGGTTGGAACTGACTCGACGGCACTTAACAACAACAAGGTAAATAAGACTGTGGTCAATTGGGGTGAGAATTGTCTATTGACCAGATTGCTTAGTAATTTACAAAATATAAATGTTGAAGAATGTTTTTTTAAAAAAATAAAATTAATTTTAAAAACTTTATTAAACTGTCCTAGTATCAAACTTGGGAACACTAAGTTTGTCCTTCAAAATGGTAGCACTATATTGGCTACAGTCAAATGTCATGGGCCTTCTTTCAATGGGACTTTGCTATCTGTTGGGGTAATGTTTTTAGCATCACTGTCCAATGAAAGTAACTAATTCACTTGTTGTTGCAACATGGTTTGCCTTGAGCACTGTACTCTCTAAAGATGTCTATGTGTGATTAAATTGACAACAGCAATTTGAAAGATTGGGCAGGTAATTTAAGGGTCAGTGAGATTATGTTAATGAAGGAAAAACAGCTTGGAAAAAGAGGGCAAGAATAGTTTTACACCTTGAAGAATGTATTCAGTGTCACTTAATTGTTCATGTAGAAATTGTTGAATTGGTGTATGTCCTGCTGCATATAATCTAAACAACAGCAATAACAAATAAAAAAATTGAAAAAGAACTAAAAACAAAACAAAAATACACCATTCCCTGTATGGATTCTTGTTATGATTGTTGTGAAGTACCATCATGTTGGTTCCAACCCATAGCAACCCTGTAAAGGGTTTCCGAGGAGCAGCTGGTGAGCTTGATCCTCCGACCTTGCAGTTCAAATGGCTTTGCAGTCTGTCACATTAACCCACAATGCCACACCAGGACTCTTACTTCTTACATTTCATCTGAGGTCTTGAAAGCATGAACTTGGCCATGAAAGGGCTACTAAAATACCTGACTGATGAGTTACAGAGAGTGACCTCATCCATACCATTACATCCTTCAACCCTTCTTGCCTCTTCACCCCATTTGTCTGCTGAATAATTGCCTCCTGTTGATAGTCTTCTTAATTTTCAGATTTCCTAATCTTTATTTTATCATTCAGTGGACAAGGGCCATAGCTCTTTGACTATCTCTGCTGTTGTGTATTGTCATGTTCTTCTCTCATCCCTCTAGGCTCTTTGATCTCCCTTTAGCCCTACTCCTATACCTGAGAGTATATACCCAGGACCACTTTTACACTCTTTATTGCCTACTTTTACCTCCTTCTCTTCAATCTTTCTGATATTTTCTAAAACTTCAAATTTTGATTCATCATTCTCACTTTCATTTGTTCAATAAAGTGTCCCGATTGCCTATTATATACACTACATTCTGCTTAGAAAACACTTGTGCCAATTATATCAAAACTATACATCATTTATATCAAACTTGTCATATCTTGACGTAGTATGCATGCACTTTGTGAGTACAGTTGTCCCTCAGTATCTGAGGGGGATTGATTCTAGGACCCCCAAAGTCTGTGATTCTCAAGTCCCTTATATAAAATGGTACAGTATTTGCACATTGCCTACCATCCTGCCATAGACTGTAAATAGTCCTGGTGTGGCACTGTAGGGTAAGCACTCGACAACAAGGTCGGTTTGAACTACAAGTCAATGGTTCAAACTCACCAGCCTCGGAAACCCTATGTTGTTGTTGCTAAATGCCGTGGAATCGGTTCTGACCCATAGTGACCCTGAACAGGGTTTCTGAGGCTGTAAATCTTTACGGGAGCAGAAAACCTCATCTTTCTTCCGCGGAGCAGCTGGTAGGTTCGAACTGCTGACCTTACGGTTTGCAGACCAATTCGTAACCACTATGCTGCCAGAGCTCCTTTCGGAAACCCTATACAGGGTCATTATGAGTTGAAACCAACTTGACAACCACATAGCAACAACAGCAGATTATTTATAATACCTAATAGTCCTGGTGTGGTGCTGTGGGTTAATGCACCAGACTGCAAAGCCGTTTCAACTACAAGGTTGGTGGTTTAAGCTCACCAGTTGCTCCTTGGAAACCCTATACAGGATCTTTATGGGTCAGAACCAACTCTATGGCACTTAACAACAACAACAATACAATGTAGGAGTCCTTGTATAGCACTGTGGGCTAATGCGCTGGACTTCAAAGTCATTGAATCTCAAGGTGGGTGGTTCAAGCTCACCAGCCACTCCTTGGAAACAAGATCACTATGGGTTGGAAGCAACTTGACAGCACTTAACAACAGCAACAAATACAATGTAAATGCTATGTAAATAGCACTTTATGCACCCTCTTAGCCTTTGAGGGATTGCTCTGACCATTTAATTTCTTTTTATTTGTTTGTTTGGTTGTTTTATTACTTTCTATTTGCAGTTGGTTGATTCTGGGATAGGGGGCTCACATTATGGATGGCTGACTGTAGGAGTTGTAGGAGGAAAGACTTTCTTATAGTTATAATGTTGTTATTAAATGTCATCAAGTCAGTTCAGACCCATAGTGACCTTGTATAGGGTGTCTGAGGAGCAGCTGTTGAAACTGACCTTTCAGTCGAGTGTTTCTTCCTACAGCACCACACAGGACTGCTAAGTGCAACAGGTAAATACAGAATGTTTCAAGTTAACACTGTCTACTCAGCTGTTTTCTAAGTGGGGAATATATAGGGAGGTTGTAAAGTGCAGTTGAGTCAGTTCCAACACATAATAACCCTGCATAAGGTTTTCAAGGAGGGAAAGGAAATTCAACCTTATGTGATTGGTATAACTCCACACATTCTTTCAGACTCATCATTATGGTTCTGTAGACTAGAACCTTGATTCCGCTTCAAATGTCAAAACAATTAGAAAAATAATTGGCATCCTACCTTTATTTGATTATAATTCACCTAAATATGTGATTATTGAATTGTTTCTCAATTTCCTGTTGCCTTGATCTTCTCAGCTTAATTGTTGCTGTTGTTAATTGCCTTCCAGTCAGTTCTGACTCATAGACCCTGTACAAGGAGCAGTTGGTAGGCTTGAACCTCCTGACCTCGTGGTTCAAGCCAGTCTTGAGGTTGAATGCATATCCTATGGCACCACACTCTATGGGATGACAATTTTTAATAAAAGATTCATGAAAAAAAAGGAATCAAGGGAAAGAATCAGAATAGCAGAAATAGTTAAGAATCGTAGAAATCTGCTGTGCAGTTCATGCAGACAGACCTTTACTTTGGATTGTGCTGTTAACTTCTGTCATTAATTTGGTTTATGATCATCTAAGTTTAGGAAATTTTCATTCTCTCTTTAAGAGTGCTCAGCAGCTACACTAAATTGCCTTTGCGATTCAAGAAAAGGGATGTTTAAGTCAGATCTCCCCCTCAAAATAACTCCAAAATTTAAAAAAAAAAAAAGGCATTTTAAAAATAAAATAAAAACCAACCTCACCAAAAGGACTATTGGGGGTGTATAAAGGAACACTTTGTACTTTTGCTGAGTTCAGAAAAGACTCATTTAGAGGATGTCTATGAAATTGAGTAGCGACCCAGCAACTTAGTTAAATTGGTGGCTGGAGGGCAAGCCTGCTCTGGCTGTAGCTTTTATCCTTTGAGCCCCTCATGCGCAGCCCGGGAACAGTCAACCAAATCTTCTGTGGAAGTGCTACACTGCCATCTACAGGAAATGTCACATCCAAGTGCGACATCCTGGGCCAGGTCACTGCCACCCAGGACGTCTTGTTTTTTCGACTGTCTTACTAGAAGACCACAGTTAATTTTTCATTAACAGTAATTACTCTAACTGTGAAAAGCCCAGGTCACTGTTTAATTAACATTAAGAATGAACAGACTAAATAACCTTGAGGGGTACATTTTCCTGTTGTAGGAAAGCTGTTCTTAAATGCAAAGAGGTTTATTTTTTAAAGTAACTAAATAAATCAGTAATTCATCTACTATACTGTTCTTAGCTGTCAATTCACACTTACACAAGTAAAGTAAAAAGTGTTTAGGTGGGAACATAATATTTTCCTTGAGCTGGTCTTCTAAAAACACTTTCCAAGTAAAGAGTTCATTTTCATCCAAGAATGCAAGTGTACTTGCACTCACAAGCACACTTGTATTTTAATATTTAAATGTGATGAAAGGTTTAAGCCACAGGTTCCTATCTCTACCACACAGCTTCACACCAGGTGATTTACATAGTTAGTCCCCAGATGATGGTTTTAGGGTTTATTCAGCAAACGAAGCCCCAAGCGGAGCAATATTGAATTATTCTAGAGAATAGCCTCCCATAATGGCATTTCCAGTATTTATTCAGATTGTTGCTCCCTGAGTCATAGCAGGATAAATATTTTATATGAGGCCAAAGATGGCCAATAAACACAGCAAAAGTTCAGTATGAAATGAAACAATAACTCCCAAGCTGGTTTAGATGGTATAGTTTGCTTCCATAGTAAGCCTGCATTCATGGTTTGATAAATCACAGACAACGGCATGCTAAACCATTCCAGAACCTCTCCTCTTCTCTCTGCACAAACAAATCCTCAAGAGACAATGATTTTAAAGCACCTCAAAATCTATATAAGAGAATGCAGAGCATGCAAAAAATGAAAAATTCTTTTCCTGCTTTCCAGTTGATCACTGCAGTAGCAACACTGACTTATTGAAAATGATATGAAAATCAGGAGGGTAATTAGAGCTCATTTCTACTTGAAGAAACAGCCTGAAATTTTCACTGCATTTGCACAAATTAGAGAAAAATCAAACTTGGCATCATCTCATCCTGAAATGTTTTGCTCATACTAAAAGGGTCTGATTTCTCAGCCGGGGGTGGGCAAGTGGCAGAAAGTTATAGTGTGGCATGTATGTTTATTGCTGCTGCTAACTACCATTCTTTTTCTTCCATTTGTTTCACCTTTCTCATTTTTAAACTTAGTTTATCTTGCTCTGTTGTTTGTGTCTGTGAAAAAAAACTCTAAATCCTTTTTAGAAAAAAATAAGAATAAAGATAAATTAGTCTATATAGTTTGCTGCTGTGGTTTATGACCATCTTTCCACTCTTCATTCCTATTCTTGCTCCGGTATCCTACAAGTCTGCCCAAGTGCTTAAACCAAGCATGTCAGTTACTAATCCAGTCATTTCCCCACTTTGCTCCATGTGGCTCAATGTGCACCTTCACTTGCCCAGGAAGCAAAGACCTTGCACAAGGAGCTTTAACTGGACCTTCAGAACCAGAGATTCTTCATCTATACAATAGAAAAGTGCATACCTGAGCAGGCATGAAGGTAATAGTGGTTCAGTATAGAATTCTCACCTTCTATGTGGGACAGATGGGGTTTGATACCTGGCCAGTGCACTTCAAGCATAATCCCCCTTCATCTATTAGCACACGATGCTGAACAGGTTTCAGTGGAGCTTCCAGACTAAGAGGAACTAGGAAGAAAGGCATGGTGATCAGCCAATGAAATCCCTATGGATCATCACCATCAGATCCAAAAACAATGCTGGGAATGGTGCAGGACAGTGCAATGTTTTACTCTATTTATATGTGGGCTCACCATGAGTCTGGAGCTGAGTTGGACAGCTACCACCACCTTATGTGTTTCTATGAGTAAACGGAACTCTGTTGGCACATGCTGAGCAGGTATTTAATGGTAGCTCTTATTTAAAGCAACCAAACTTCCACATCTCACCATTTTGTCCACATCCTGGTAGCTCTGTTGTTGTTGTTGTTGTTGTTGTTGTTGTTAAGTGCCTTTGAGTCGGTTCTGACCCATAGCAACCCTGTATAGAGTTTCTGAGGAGCAGCTGGTAAGCTTGAATCACCAACTTTGCAGTTCAAATGACTTCGCAGTCCGGCACATTAACCCACAGTGCCGCACCAGGACTATCAGGATACTAAACTGAAATTGCCTCTTTTTTGCTTGTGTTTGCATACAAATATTTCATTTACTTTTTGTTTTCTTCTAAAAAATGATGACTGTATTGTGCTTACATATAATTAAGCAAAATACTTCTCTACAGAAGACAAGGAGCTGCTCTAACTATTTTCACATTTGGGGTGCAAGTGTGAGTGTATAGGAGTATGATGCAAAGAGATTAAATTATCACATGCTTGCTAGAAGCTTAAAGTATCTGCTTTGAGACCCAACAGCTTTTTAAGTTTGGTTTCTCTCGTTCCTTTCCTCAGAATTCCACCCTCCTGTGGTGCTGTGGGCTAATGTGTCAGACTGCAAACTCGTTTGAACTGCAAGGTTGGTGGTTCAAGCTCACCAGCTGCTCCTTGGAAACCCTATACAAGGTCCCTATGGGTCAGAATCAACTTAATGGCATTTAGCAACAACAACATTCCTCTTTGGAGTCTTGGTATCCCGCCTTGGGTTACTGCGCCAGACTGCAAAGCCATTTGAACTGCAGGGTCAGCGGTTCAAGCTCATGAGTAGCTTGGAAACCCTATACAGGGTCGCTATGGGTCAGAACTGACTTGACGGCACTTAACAACAACAACAACAAACATTCCTCTTCACTTAAATTTTCTTTTGACTTCTGGGGATTACAGGCAAGTACCCCCTTCTCCAGAAGTTATTGGAAGCTAAAAGAAGATGGGGCAAAGCTAATATAAAAAAACATGCTCTAATGCAATTCATAATCTCAAGTGATTATTATATTCAGTGGAGTCCTGGTGTGGTGCTGTAGAACTTTGTGAACTTCAAGGTTGGTTTGAACCACAAGGTAAGCAGTTCAAATCCACCAGCTGTTCCTTGGAGACTCTATACAGGGTCACTGTGAGTCAGAACCAACTTGACAGCACTTTAACAATTATATTCAGCAGAACCTCTACTGAGAAAGGAAAATAGAGATTATTAGATTTGATGTTCTTGTTAACCTAGTAGCTCTTCTCACCTTCCCAAACTTCCAGAGAAATTTGGTATGAAATCAATCCCAGATGATAAACTCTTGACTCATTTAAAGAGAGCCACTTCTAGTATCATAGGATAAACATTTGACCTCAAGTTCAATTTGAACTGCAAGTTCAGAAACTTTATACAGATTGCTATGAGTTGGAACTGACTTGATAGCACTTAACAACAACAACTTCTAGGTTTACCATGGTTCAAGCAACAATCGTAGTTTTAAAATAGTTAAAAACATGTCCTTCCCATCCTTAGGCATTTATGGAATTTCCTGGGTCAGGATAAAGGCCTTCGGCATTCGGCATTCATTACATAGCAATGTCTTTCTATTCTCACACCCTACAGGTGTTTCTATGACTCTTCGTGCAAGGCAGTGATGGCAACTCAGGGACAAGCATGCTAGTGTATGTTACCACCATGTACATACAGTGTACATGTATTAGTTTCCTAAGGCTGATGTTACAAAGTACCACCAACTGGGTGACTTGTAAGAACAGAGATTAATTGTCTTACAGTTCTGGAAATGACTGGTTTGAATTCAGGGTGTCAGCAGAGCCATGGTTTCTACAAAGTCTCTAAGGGAAGATCCTTTCTTGTCTTATTCAGCTTTTTGTAGCCTCAGGCACTCCTTGGCTAGTAGCTTTAGCATATCTCTGCTGTCACATAGCTATCTTCCTTCTGCCTGTCTCTCTGTCTCTTTTCTTTTATAAAATACCACTCAGGTTGGATTAGAATATACCCTACTCCAATATAACTTATAGTTAGCTTGATTTAGCTTAACATTTTTACAGAATCTATTTCCATATAGGAGTCTTGGTGTAGCACTGTGGGTTAATGCAATGGACTGCGAAGTCGGTTTGAATCACAAAGCCAGCAGTTCAAGCTCACCAGATGATCCTTGGAAACCTTATACAGGGTTGCTATGGGTCAGAACTGACTCAATGGCACTTAACAACAACAACAACAGCATTTTCATGCAGGAGTCCTGGTATGTATGATGTTGTAGGATAATGTGCTGGACCACAAGGTTGGTTTGAACTGCAAGGTCAGCAGTTCAAACACACCAGTAACTCCTCAGAAACTCTATACAGGGTCACAGTGAGTCCGAACCAACTTGATGGTACTTAAAAACAATGACTCCCATACAAGGTTATGTTTATAGGTACATGGTTTAGGACTTCAACCTAAATTTTAGGGGGAAAAAATATAACCCTTAAGAGTACAGAGGTCAACTGGCAGAGAAGGAGTCTTCACATCAAGTATTAATCCTATCCCCTCTGTACACAGAGTTGATAGGGACAGACAACTTAGACATTGGCTACCTAAAATGAGGGCGCTATAAAGCACGAAAAACTGACAGACTGAAAACCTAATCAATAGAAGAAAATCACTATCTGATAGAGTGCTAGAAAAATGAGTCCTTCAGGTTAGAAGGCACTCAAAATGCAACTGGGGAAGAACTGCCTCCTCAAAGTAGAGTTGACTGTGATGATGTGAATGGAGTAAAGCCCTTGGGAGTAAATCCCACAGGACATTCATTTGCTGATGGGGCACAACTCAAAATGAAAAGAAACAGTCATAAACATCCATTCATACTCAGAAAATGAAATGTAAGAAGCATGAATCCAGGGAAATTGGAAATTGTCAAAAATGAAATGGAACGCATAAACATCGATATCTTAGGCATTAGTGTGCTGAAATGGACTGGTATTGGCCATTTTGAATCTGACAACCACATGATTTACTATGCCAGGAATGACAAACTGAAGAGGAATGATGTTTCAGTCATTGTCAAAAAGAACATATCCAGATCAGTCATGAGGTACAACGTTGTCAGTGATAGGATAATATCCATGGCCTACAGGGATGACCAGGTAATACCACAATTATTCAAATTTACACACCAACTTCTAAAGCCAGTGAAGATGAAATAGAATAATTCTACCAACTTCCTCAATCTGAAATTGATCAAATATGTAATCAAGATGTATTGGTGATTGGAATACAAAGGTTGGGAGCAAAGAGGAAGGATCGGTAGCTAGAAAATATGTATGGCCTTGGTCCCCGACACGATAGAAATGATGGTGGAGAAAGCATGATAAAATTCTGCAAAATCAATGATTTATTCATTTCAAATACCTTCTTTAGACAGCATAAGAGCTGATTATACACATGGACCTCACCAGATGGGATACACAGAAATCAAATTCACTATATCTGCAGAAAGAGATGATGGAAAAGCTCCATATCATCAGCCAAAACAAGGCCAGGGGCATATTGTGAAACAGACCATCAATTGCTCATACACAAATTCACACTGAAGCTGAAGAAAATGAAAACAAGTCTATGAGAGCCAAAATATGACCTTGAATATATTCCACCTGAATTTAGAGTTCATCTGAAGAACAGCTTTGATACATTAAACACTAAAGACCAAAGACCAGAAGAGTTGTGAGATGACATCAAGAACATCATATAGCAAGAAAGCAAAAAGTCATTAAGAAGACAAGAAAGAAGGAAAAGATCAAATGGATGTCAGAAGAGACACTGAAACTTGCTCTCCAGCGTAGAGATGATAAAACAAATGGAATAAATCTGAATAGAAATTTTCAAAAGTCAGCTCGAGAAGACAAAGTCAAATGTTACAGTAAATGTGCAAAGATCTGGAGTCAGAAAACCAAAAAGGAAGAACACGCTCAGCATTTCTCAAGCCTGAAGAAAGAATTCAAGCCTCAACTTTCGTTATTGAAGAATTCTCTGGGCAAATTATTGAATGATGCAGAATGCATCAAAAGGAAATGGTTATGCTCAACCGTTTCAAGAGGTAGCATATGATCAAGAGCCAATGATACTAAAGGAAGAAGTCCAATGTGCATTGAAGGAATTGGCAAAGAACAAGGCACCAGGAATTGATGGAATAAAAATTTAAATCTTTCAAGACAGTGAGGCAGCACTGGAGGCATTCACTCATCTATGCCAAGAAATTTGGAAGACAACTAGCTGGCCAACTGACTGGAAGAGATCCATATTTATGCCCATTCCAAAGACAGGTGACGCAACAGAATGTGGAAATCATTGGACAATAGCTTTGCTATCTCATGTGAGTAAAGTTTTATTAAAGGTAACACAGAAATGGCTGCAAGCATACATTGATAGAGAACTTCCATAGGTTTTTCAAGCCGGATTCAGAAGAGAACATGAAATGAGGGATATCATTGCTGATGACCTATGGATCTTGGCTGAAAGCAGAGAATACCAGAAAGATGTTTACCTGTGCTTTATTGACAATGCAAAGGCTTTTGATTGTGTGGATCACAACAAGCTATGAACAATATTGTGAAGTAATAGTATTCCAGAACATTTAAGTGTTCTGGAATACTAATAGTCAAAAGGAATCTGCACATGGACCAAGAGGCAGTTGTTTGAACAGAACATGTGAATACTGAATAGTTTAAAATTAAGAAAGGTGTGCAACAGGGTTGTCTTCTTTCACCATACTTATTCAATCTGTATGCTGAGCAAATAATCTGAGAAACTGTGTTATATGAAGAAAAATGTGGCATCAGGATTGGAGGAAGACTCATTAACAACTTGTGATATGCAGATGATACAACTTTGCTTGCTGAAACTAAAGAGGACTTAAAATACTTACTAATGAAGATCAAATACCACAGCCTTTCCTATGGATTGCATCTCAATGTAAAGAAAACAAAAATCCTCACCACTAGAACAATAAACAACATTCTTATCAACAGAGAAAAGATTGAAGTTGTCAAAGACTTCATTCTTCTTGGATCAACTATCAACACTCATGGAAGCAGCAGTAAAGAAATCAAATGACGTATTGCATTAGGCAAATCTGCTGCGCATTAGGCACATCTGCTGCACAAGACCTTTTTAAAGTGTTGAAGAGCAAAGACATCAGCTTGAGGACTAAGGTGCGCCTGACCCAAGCCATGGTATTTTCAATATCCTCATATGTATGCGAAAGCTGGACAGTGAATAAGGAAGACCATAGAATAATTGAAGTTTTTGAGTTATGGTGTTGGAGGAGAATATTGAAAGTGCCATGGACTGCCAAAAGAACAAACAGATCTGTGTTGAAAGAAGTGCAGCCAGAGTGTTCCTTGAAGGCCAGAATGCCAAATGTCATCTCTCACACTTGGGACATATTATCACTGGAGAATGGTATCATGTTTGGTAAGGTAGAGGATCAGAGAAAAAGAGGAATACCCCCAGTGAGATGGATTGACAGAGTGGCAGCATCAATGGACTCAAACATGGCAACAATTGTGAGTTTGGCCCAAGACCAGGCAGTGTTTCATTCTGTTGCGCATAGGGTCCGTATGAGTCGGTACCAACTCAATGGCACCTAACAACAACAACAGCAATACAAGCACGAAGTTTTCAAGAGGGATTTAGTTTCAGAGTGTGTGGGGGAAGTTAGAATCCCCACTGAATAGTTTTCATCTTTTCAACAGTGCATAAGAAAAGCAGTAGAAAAACTGATGTATTTAAGTTATGGTGTTGAAGGAGAATATTAAAAGTACCATGCACTTCACTGTATAGTTTTCATCTTCTCTACATGGATCTGTTGAAAAGAGATGGGGATAAGATTCTTTTGATTCAATAGTGAGTAATTGATATCATGACTAATTGCAACTGTCACACTATAAAGGTATAAGTTTTGTAACAAAAATGGGGGAGTAGTTAATCTTACAATCCAGGAACAGAGGATTCTAGAACATCAAGGGAAAAGAGCAAGAGCAGAAGTGGGACCCTATCCAGAATAGCAGTGACACCAGAGATAGAGGCAGAGGTGATGGCATGGAGAGAGAGAGCAGCTGAGGACTCTAGACTCAGGGAAAGAAAAGGGCTGTGTGCTGGCAGCCAGGAATCAGGCTTGTAGAATGTGCCTTTTGGTTGTTTAGATGATTATATATTCCTGAGTGTTTTTGTGTTCATCCCCACCTCTCAACCCCCCAAATCAGAAGAAATGGAAGCAAATACTGTTGAGTGATAATGCACAGAGGGGATTGTAATTGTTGCAATGGAATGATGAGTGTAAAACTGATGTTCTGCTATGTAAGCTATCGCTAAATTAACAATAAAACCTTTAAAAAAAAAGAGTACTTAGGCCACTGAAAGCCTCTGTAAATATTGTTTCTTCACACCATAAGTCTGTTCTGAGTTATGGGCACACAGGTAGCAAGGAAAACTCATTCTTCTTTTTGAACTTTCTATTGTGGTGTGGGTGAAAGTTTACAGAGCAAATTATTTTCCCATTCAACAATTTATGCATATTTCGTGCTGTGGTATTTGTTGCAACCCCTTAACAGCACTCTTCCCACTTCCTTGCTGGATTCTTTGTTTCCGTTTGTCCTTCTTTCTGCCCCTTCCTGTCTTCAGAGCTTTGTTTTTGGACAAATGCTGCCTTTTTGGTCTTGTAGGAGCTCTAGTAGCGTAGTGGTTACGAATCGGGCTGCTAATCTCAGGTTCAGCAGTTTGAAACCACCAGTTGTTCCATGGGAGAAAGATGAAGCTTTCTGCTTCTATAAAGATTTACAGCCTCAGAAACCCTGTACAGGGTCACTATGAGTCAGAACCGACTCCACGGCACATAACCACCACCACCAGAGTTGACTTTTTTGAGGAGTACTTTTTCATTGGTATTATTGTTCATTGCTGCGGCTTTGTAGGATAAGCACAATATTGGTTAGCACTGCAAGGTCGGCAATTCAAGCTCACCAGTTGCTCCTCAGAAACCTACACATGAGTTTGCCATGATTTGAAACAGACTCAACAACACTTAATAAATACAACAATGTTCACTTTATAGCTTTTCTATTGATTGGCTGAAAGATGGTCTTTGGAAGTGGCTTCAACTCCAGATTTTAAGAATGCCCAAGGGGGCTTCACTAATCTCTATCAGACTGGTCTTTTTTTATGACTTTGACTTTTATTCTACATTTTTCTCCTACTCTGTCAAAAATCTTCTATTGTGATCTTGATCAGAGTGGTCAGTAATAGTAGCCTGGTGCCATCTAGTTCTTCTGGTCTCAGAGTAATAGAGACTGTGGTTTGCATGGAACATGAATCCTCTGGGCTAAATGTTTCATTGAGTCTTTGATTTTCTTCACTCCTTTTTGCTCTGGATGGGGATAGACTAATAGTTGCATCTTAGATGGCTGCTTGCAAGCTTTTCAATCCCCAATCACTACCCATCAAAGTAGGGCATAGAACATTGTCCTTATGGACTATGAAGAATATTCTTCTTTTAATGAGGAAATGTGGAATCAAGAGTTGATGTTTCCCATCTATGTGGCAATGGAATTAGCATTTAAAGCTAATACAAACTCTTATTATATAAACCAGAATCAGGCAGGAGCATGATAATACATGGGTTTATCATTTAAAAGTGTTAAGATTAGAACTGTGGTCAGAGGAAGAATAGTTTTCCTTCATATGAGAAATGATTAAGTAGTCTCTAACAAGTTAACACTCACTTCAGCTCACTCAGTGCTGTAAATAAACCAGTGTACAACAGGCTCTTCACTCTGACTGAGAAGATCAGGATGGAGCTGAAATACCTCATGCTGAAGCTAAGGAACATCAGCTTCAGGCTTTCACCCCTACTTAGGTGCACAGCTTCTGGGTACCACAGGAAGCCAGGTTGTAATCCGGAGGTATTGCTATGTAAGCTTTTCTAGTAAATTGCCTAAAGAGATCTAAAGAAATACTAATTCACTAAGACTTCACTAAAGCGAAGAGGACTTAAAATACTTACTGATGAAGATCAAAGAGCATAGCCTTCGGTATGGTTTGCATCTCAATGTAAAGAAAACAAAAATCTTCACCACTGAAACAATAAACAACGTCCATATAAATGGAGAAAAGATTGAAATTGTCAAAGACTTCATTTTGCTTGGATCAACCATTAACACTCATGGAAGCTGCTGTCAAGATATCAAACGATGTATTGTACTGGGCAAATCTGCTGCACAAGAACTCTTTAAAGTGTTGAAAAGCAAAGATGCCAGTTTGAGGACTAAGGTGTGCCTGACCCAAGCAATGGTGTTTTCAATAACCTCATATGCATGAGGTGACAGTTGGACAGTAAATAAGAAAGATTGTAGAAGAATTGATACATTTGAGTTACGGTGTTGGAAGAGAATATTTTAAGTACCATGGGCTGCCAAAAGAACAAACAGATCTGTGTTGCGTGAAGTACAACCAGAGTGCTTCTTGAAAATCAGGATGGCCGGACTTTGTCTCTCACACTTGGGGCATATTGTCAGGGGGAACCAGTCACTGGATAAGGATATCATGTTGGGTAAAGTGGTATGTTGGAGAAAAAGAGGAAGATACCCAGTGAGATGGATTGGCACAGTGTCAGCAGCAGTGGGTTCAAACATACCAACTGTTGTGAGCTTGGTCTAAGACCAGGCAGTGTTTCATCATGTTGTGCATAGGGTTGCTATGAGTTGGTACTGACTCAATGGCATAAACAACAACAAAAAGGCTTTAGGAGTCCTGAACTGGCACCACAGGATATGCACTCAACCTCAAGGTCCATTTGAACCACAGTGTTGACAGTTCAAACTCACCAGCCGCTCCTTGGAAAACCAATACAAGACCACTGTTAGAACCAACTTGATGGGACTTAACAACAACAAGGCTTTAGTATTTAATGTGATTTATTTTCTCATCCAAATCTTTGCTTAATTGTTGTATTCTTTTCCTTTAAAAGAAGCCTCAAAATTATGTATACATCAAGCACCACCAAAACTGGGAGCAGAAAGTCTCATCTTTCCCCCGCAGAAGGGTTAGTTAGAAGTTTCGAACTGCTGACCTTGAAGTTAGCAGCCCAAGCATGTTGAATTCACCAGCGGCTCCACAGGAGAAACATGAGGCTTTCTGCTCCTGTAAAGATTCACAGCCTCAAAAACCCTCAGGGTTGCTATGAGTCTGAACTGACTCCAAAGCCCACGGCAGCACAGTTTTTACAAGAGGGGCTAGAGTATGACTTGAAACCATGGAATGTGTAAAAAAGGCAGCTACTGAAGAGAAATGGTGGTTCCCATGGCACACGCTTCTTTCGAAAATTAAAATGTAGGCCCTTTCCTTGTGTGGGCCACAGGTAAAGAAAAACTGTTCCTTCCACACTTATAAGCGATTTGATTCTTCATATAGAAGCTGTGACTTCCACTGTAGCACTGTGAGTGAGGAAAGACGTCATCCAGGAAGTGTGATAGCTGTTCTTGAACCAGCATCTGCGGCTCAGTGGATTTGGGGCTGGGAAGAAATACCCAACTGGGTCTCTAAACAGATTTATCATTATTCTTTGATCATGACAAGTGTCTTTTAGGGGGCACTTAACAACAACAACAATAGCCAAGAAAATCCCCCAAGCAAGAGAAACATTACTAGTGAAGGTCCTATTCTCCATTCCCCAAAACATATTAACAAATGATTTCTTCAGAGATTAAAGATAGGGATTTTGTTACACCCAGATTGTACCAATTTATAGTAGGAGTGGGACGGATTATGCAATAAGTAAAGTATTCACATTCTGAATTGTGAAACTGAGGTGAAATTGTTCAGTAGGTGCAATTAAACCCATGCATAGCTTGCTTACTGTAAACCAGTGTGTACTGTGCTTACTGGTTAATCCGCCCCTGGGTAGGAGTACATGCTCTACTGGTTTCAGACCAAAGAAAACAAGACTGTACAAAACATCTAAAATGTAAATTACAACCCAGGTGGTAATGGTGATGATATCTCTTGGGAGATGGAATGTGTGGGCTTTGCTCTCAAGATAGCTAGAAGCATTGGAACTGCTTATTGTAAAAATAAAATAAATTTCTTTCAGCAGTGGGACTTTATAAATGAATATGCCAATTCTTCTAAGAGTATCATTGTGGTTCAGTGCCACGAAGTCGGTTCCAACTCATTGCAACCCTGTATAGGGTTTCCAATGAACAGCTGATGAGTTTGAACCACCAACCTTGCAGTCCAGTATATAATCTTGCAACACCACACCAGGACTTCTAGGAGTATGTTGTTGTTGTTGTTAGGTGTCGTCAAGTCAGTTCCAACTTTTAGGGGCTATTTATAGGGTTTCTGAGGAGCATCAGGTGAATTTGAACCATTGAGCTTACATTATCCTACAGTGCCACACCAGGGTTCTTCTGGGAGTATGGAACTGAAAGTAGAAGCTTGAATTAGATTGGGAGTATTAACATTTTCATGAGAAAGAACAAAATGTATTGCTTAAAGCTCTTCAAAGGAGACCTGATTGCATAGCGCGTTACACGATGGGCTGCTAACTGAAAGGTCAAAAGTTCAAAATCACCAGCTACTCCTCAGGAAAAAGATGAGGCTTCTTGTTCCCATAAAGATTTACAGTCTTTGAGACCCTACACAGGGTTGCTATGAGTCAATTCCCACTCAATGGCACACAACCACCACCATCACCAAAGCTTTAAGATCTTCTAGGAGGAGAAAGTCAGGTAATGATGCTAAAGACCTTATGTAGAAAGAGAAAGGAAAAAGACCAGAAATCCCCAAGAAACAGGAGGCTTAAATGATCAAGCCACTATGAAAATCCACTATATTATGAGATTCCTGAGGGCAATGGCCTCGACGCATTTCCCCCTTTCTATCCTATATAAGAAGGAGCTCTGGTAGCATAGTGGTTACAAATTGGACTGCAAGCCGCAAGGGCAGCAGTTCAAAACTACCAGCTGTTCCACAGGAGAAAGATGAGGCTTTCTGCTCCCGTAAAGATTTACAGCCTCGGAAACCCTGTACAAGGTCACTATGGCACTTAACAACAACATCCTATATAAAGCTTATCACAATATTCTATACATATTAGAAACTTAGTAGGTATTTGTTGAATGAATAAATGAAGTATAACAACTAAGTTGACAGTACAATGTTCTTGTTGTTAAGTGTCTTCGAGTTGGTTCTCATACTGACCCTGTATAGGGTTTACAAGGAGCAGTTGATGTGTTTGAACTGCCGACCTTGTGGATGCAGTCCAATGCTGATCCCACAGTGCCACCCAGGCTTCTGATTGTTGTTGTTGTTAAGTGTCATCGAGTCAGTTCTGACTCATAGCGAGTTTGTATAGGGTTTCTGAGGAGCAATTGGTGAGCTTGAACTGCTGACCTTGTGGTTCAAACCAACCTTGCAGTCCAGCACATTAATCCACAGCACCACACCAGGAGTCCTATATTAGGTACCAATATAGGTCAGTGGTTCTTAGAATCATCTGAAAAGTGTTTTAAAACTATAATGCCCTACCCTAGACCAATTCAACTGGAGGGTATGGGTTGAGACCCAGTTATACATTCTTTCCAAATGTTTCTCAGGTGATTCTGATATACAAAGAGCACTGAGAACTACAAAATTCAGTGACGTTCCAAATTTCCTTCCAAAATTAAAATTATGTGTGACCTCTAAAATCTAAAAGATGAAACTTTCTGTCCCCATGAATATTTACAGCATAGGAAACACTATATAGGGTAACTATAAGACTCCACAGCACATAATGACAACAACAAAATCTTATCAGACTCTTTGGATGATGTGTCATTGCCAGGTAACCTAAGTCCCTTTGGCTGTAGCTAGAACTAGCTACAAAATTTGTGGGGCTCAGTGAAAATTATTCCAAATCTATCAAGGCAATCATGATGGCAAATTGTTGTTATTAAGGACCGTAGAGTCGATTCTGACTCATAGCAACTCTGCATAGGATTTCCAAGGAGCAGCTGGTGGGTTTGAACTGCCAACCTTGTGGTTAGTAGTCCAGTACTTATGCCACACCAGGACTCCAAGGTGAAGATTGTTGTTGTTTTTAAGTACTATCAGGTCAGTTCCAATTCATAGCCACCTTTTATAGGGTTTCCAAGGAGCAGCTGGTGGGTTTGAACTGCTGACCTTGTGGTTCGTAGTTCAATGCTACAGCTCCATACCAGGCAACAGCAGAGCATTAAATCAAGTTGAGATTCTTCCAGTTGTGGCTGCTCTGTTGACTGCACAGTTGTTGTTTTTAACTGTCTTTGAGTTGGTTTCAATTCAATCTGTATAGGGTTTCTGAGGCTGTAAAACTTTGCAGAAGCAGAAAGCCTCGCCTTTTTCCCACAGAAGTTAGGGGTACCAAACTATCAACTTTATGGGTTTTAGTCAAGTGTTTATCCTATAAAGCTACCTTGCTCCCAGGTCATGGCTTTATCATCCAATCCTTGGAATTCACTACCTGGTGATCTTTATTTTGCATCCGATTTCCTCAGTCCTTGGGCAGCCTTCTCAGGAGGCATTTTGGAATCAGTAGAAGAGAGCACTGATTCTAAGCCTTGTGGTTTAGTCACTAACCACCCTGAAGCAAACCCCTAAAGATTCTACTTGTGGGCAGCAATCAAAGATGAAATGGGTGGGACTTGAAGCAAAAGCATCAGGTATCATTAATTGAAACAGCAAAGCCCCAAACAACAAATTCCTTACTCTAAGAACTGTGAATAAACATTACACTCACTAACAGCTCACCTGCTGTATTCTTTCTACACTTCAACAAATAGACCACTTATTATATTTCAGGTATTATGCTGAGGCAAACAAAACAGACATGGTCCCAATCTCAAGCAACTTAGGATCTAATGATGCTGAACAAGTGACAAAATAAGTTTGGAATTGCAAACTGTGGAGAAGACTAGGGAAAAAATAATAGCATTTAACAGGAACTGGGATAAGAACAAGGGCATACCTTAGGTGTGATGGTCAGAAAATATCTCTATAAGATTATACTTAAGTTGATACCTGGAGGAAGAGAAAGAAATAGCCAGGAAACAAAGAGAAAGTTGAAAGAAGTTATGTGGTAAAGGGCATGGCAGGTGCAGAAGTACTGAGGGAGGAGATTTGGGTGTATTTGAAGGAGGTGAACAGCTGTCGGTGTGACTAGAGCTTAGGGGACAAGTGAGAAAAGAAAACGAGGTAGGATGAGGATGGAAAGATGGGCAGAGGACAGATCATTCACTGACTGGACCATTACGATAAAGGTTTTAAGCAGGAGAGTACAAAAACCACTGGCTGTTGAATCAATTCCAGCTCATGGCAACTCCATGTGTGTCAGACTAGAACTGTATTCTTATTGGGTTTTCAGTGGCTACTTTTTCAGAAGTAGATTGCCAGGATCTTCTTCTTTTCTCACTAGGATTCAGAACATGAACTTTGTAAGCTATATTGTGCCAATTGACTGAGTTACCCCATGAGACAATGGGACTAAGCTTTCAAACCCAGAAAACAAGCCTTGGAAGGTTTTTGGTTATGTTTGAGTAGCATCTGCAATTAGGTCTTCAATTCATATACATCTATGTCTACACATATTTGTATTTATTCATATGCAGAGATACTTCTGGAGTCCTTGTGTGGCATTATAGGATAATCCACTGGACAGCAAGATCAGTTTGAACCTCAAGGTCAGTGGTTTAAATTTACCAGCTGTTCCTTAGAAACCCTATACAGGATCTGTTTCTATGAGTCAGAACTGACTCGATGCACTTAACACAACAGCAATAGATACTTTTAAGAATACTGAGTAATGAGTTGGGCTGTTAACTGCAAGGTCAGCAGTTTGAATTTACCAGCCACTGAGTGAGAGAAAGATGAAGATTTCTGCTCTATAAACCAGCCTCGGAAACTCTATACAGACAAGGTCACTGCGAGTTGCAACTGACTCCACAGCACATTAACAACCACCACCATAGATACTTCTTTCTGGTCTCACAAATTTATAAATCTATACTTACCATATTAAGTCTTCCAATTCTTGAACACATTCTTGTCTTTTTACTTCTTTTAGATCTCTTTTACTCTCAAAGTAACGTTTTCTTAATCCGCAGGTATTTAGCAGTTTGGGATTCATTGTATATGGTACTGTTGTCTTGATTTCATTTTTGGAATACTCTTTGTCAGTGTAAAGGAATCCAACTGATTTTTGTGTGTTGATCTTGTACCCTGCAATGCTGCTGAATTCTTCTATATAGTTCCAGCAGTTTTTTGTTGTTGCTGCTGCTGCATCTTTAAGACCTCCTACTCTGGTAGCGTAGTGGTTACGAATCGGGCTGCGAACCTTAAGGCCAACAGTTCGAAACTACCAGCGGCTCCATGGGAGAAAGATGAGGCATTCTGCTCCCGTAAAGATTTACAGCCTCGGAAACCCTGTACAGGGTCGCTATGGGTTGGAACCGACTCGACGGCACTTAACAACAACAACAACAACATGTTTTATGTATATAGGGAGCATGCCATCTGCTGATACAGATGTTTTACTTCTTCCTTTATAATTTGAATATCTCTTATTTCTTTCTTGCCTTATTGCTCTGGCTAGAATTCCCAGAGCAATTCTAGTACAAAATTGAGTAAGAGTGGTGATAATGGGCACTCTTGTCTCATTCCCATTCTCAAAGGAAAGGTTTTCAGTCTTTCTCCATTAAGTATGATGCTGGCTACTGGGTTTGCATATATTCCATTAATTTTTTTTTGAGAAATGTCCCTTCTATTCCTATTTTGCTGATGATTTTTATCAATAAAGGTGTTGAATTTTATAAAATGCCATTTCTACATCAATTGACATGATCATATGGTTCTAGTCCTTTGTTTCGTTTATTTTGTGGATTACATTGATTGATTTCCTAATGTGGAATCACCTTTGCAATTAATTACAGACCCATAAAACTCATGAACATGGAAGCAGTATTTTTCAATAAAATTCTAGGTGTCATGGTGGTCTGAATTCCAATATTTCTTCTAATGCTAGACCTCTTCATTGAATCCTATATTTCTATTTGGCTTTGTTTCTTCATTTTTTAACTCTTGCTTTTTTTTTTTTTTTTTTAACATTTTCATTGTGAATTATGTGGGTTTATATGGGAGAACATCAGTTTTACATTCATCCTATCGTATTTCATTTCATTGCAATGATTACAATCCCCTCCG
>NW_006408551.1:5525161-5526467 GCF_000296735.1 Chrysochloris asiatica | reverse complement strand
GTATTTCATTTCATTGCAATGATTACAATCCCCTCCGTGCATCATCAAACAACCAAAGGGTACACTCCACAGGCCTGCCCCCCGGCCATCAGCACATAGCCTCTCTCTCCCTGAGTCCAGCATCCCTAGCCACTCCATCTGTCCATGTCATCGTCTCTGCCTCAATCTCTGGCGTCACTGCTTCTCTGCGTAGGGTCCCGCACTCCACTCTTCTCACTTAATGGTCCCCAGGACCTCTGTTCCTGGATTGCAAAATCAGTCACTCCTCTCCTTTTGTTACAAAACATCTACCTTTACATTTCTGACCCTCACAGTCAATCCTGATAGCAATTATTCACCATTGTACCGCACGAGTGTTATCTCCATCTCCTTTCATTAGCCCTGTCCTAACAGGTTGGAAATAATTCAGTGGAGATTCTACCTTTCCCTGCACCATCTGAAACTAGGCTCCCTCGTGAAAGCTTGTAAGCCAGTCATTTCTAGCCTTTGTAACCCCCACGCTCGTCATTTTGGATAGCCAATGTCTAAGTTGCCCATCCCTGTCAACCCTGTGTACTGATGGGGTGGGGGTGATCCTTACTGTAAAGATTTGTTTCTTTTTTTGAGCTACTATACCCCAAGTGGCAGCATCGATGGATTCAAATGTGGCAACAATAGTGAGGCTGGTCCAGGATCAGGCAGTGTTTTGTTCTGCTATGCATAGGGTTGCTATGAGTCAGTACAGACTTGATGGCACCTAACAACAACAACAACATCCATAAGTATAGGTAAAGTTCATCAAATTGTAGGGGGTTACTCTTTTTATCCCTCTTCTTTTTTCTTCTAGTCGAGTTCTGATCATCCAGCTATTGAAGCCCAGTCAAGTACTTCATATCAGCTGGACACTTGGCTCTCCGCTTTAGTCTTCTGCGGCCATGTCACTACCACTGGGCCCAGGAATCCCCAGGTCTTGCCATACTGCTGGCCAACCAGGTCTCCACCCATGTTCACAGAAGTCTACTGAATGTGGTAGGACTTAGCTCACAACTTCATTGCTGTTTTTCCGCCTCTTCCCCTTCTCAGTGATCAACATGGTCATCAACCAAACCACATGCCTGTTCGTGTATTACCCTTGAGTCTTAGTCTTGGAAGGAGGTTTGTCCTAAGGGAACCTGACCACTTGTCTTGATGACTCTTGAGTGAATGACTTGCTTGTTCTTGTAGCAGTCAATCAGACTTCCATTATTGTTTTTGATTTTTTTTTTTTTTTCCTGGTCTTTCTTTCAAGAAGTCTCTTCTGGTCCCCCCCGCCTCCCCATCCAAAAAA
>NW_006408551.1:5492328-5524438 GCF_000296735.1 Chrysochloris asiatica | reverse complement strand
TGCTCTATCTTCCCCTCCCTCCCTCCCTTCACCTCATCCCATACATCCCGGTGAACAGCAAATATATATATAATATTTTCCCCCATTATAGGGTGTGTTCTTTTTCTTAGTTTTTTACAATAATGGTCCTATGCAGTATTTCTCCTTTTGTGATTGACTAATTTCACTCAACATAATGTCTTCAAGGTTCACCCATGTTATGCGGTGGCTTGCAGATTCCTTGCTGTTCTTCAAATTAGCATAGTATTCCATTGTGTGTATGTACCACAGTTTGTTTTTCCATTCTTTCATTGATCGGCACTTATGCTGTCTCCATCTTTTTGCTATTGTAAATAGTGCTGCTGTGAACATTGGTGTGCATATATCTACTCATGTATGGCTTGTTTTTCTTGTGGGTAAAAACCAAGTAGAGGAATTGCAGGACCATAAGGTATTTCTATTTCCAACCTTCTGAGGAAGTGCCATATTGCTTTCCAGAGTGGTTGGGCCATTTTGCAATCAATGTAATTCACCCTTGTGATATCGCCCATGTGTTTCTAATGCGTTATTTGTGTCTTCTCCCTCTTTTCTTTTGTTAGGTTTGCCAGTGGTTTGTCAATCTTATTAATCCTTTCAAGGAACCAGCTTCTTGTCCTGTTGATTTTTTCTATAGTTTTTCTGTTTACCATCTCATTTATTTCTGTTTGATCTTTATTATTTCTTTTATTTTGGTGGCTGTAGGTTCCCTCTGTTGATCTGTTTCTAATTGATGGAGATGCTGTATCAATATGTTAAATTTTGTTCTTATTTTTGGATGTGTGCATTTATCGCAATGAATTGACCTCTCAGCACTGCTTTCACCGCATCCCAAAGATTTTGATATGTTGCATTTTCATTCTCATTTGTTTCTAGGAATTTTATGATTTCACATTTGATTTTTTTTACTACCCAGTCAATTTTTAGCAGGTTGTTATTCAGTTTCTATGTATTAGACTTTATTTCCTTGATCTTCTTGTTGATTTCTAGTTTTATAGCATTGTGGTCTGAAAAGATGCTTTGTAGCATTTTGATGTTTTTACATTTATGAAGGCTTGCTTTGTGACCTAACACATGGTCAATTCTAACAAATGTTCCATGTGCACAGGAAAAGAATGTATACTGTGCTGTTGTTGGGTTGAATGCTCTGTACACAATTATGAGGTCAAAAGTTAGTTGATTGTGATGTTTAGTTCCTTTGTGGTTTTGTCAAGTTTCTTTCTGGTTGTTCTATCCCTTTTAGAAAGTGGAGTATTAAAATTCCTCCATTATAATTGTAGGTTTATCTATTTCTTTCTTCAATTCTAGTAGGGTTTGCTTTATATATCTTGGTACTGTTTCATTGGGAGCATAGATGTTATTTATGGTTACATTGTCTTGCTCAATTGACACTTTGATCTTGAGATAGTGTCCTTCTTTATCTCTTATGCTTGTTTTTGTCTTAAAGTTCACTTTATCAGAGATTAGTATTTCCACTCCTACTTGTTTATTATTGCAGTTAGCTTGGTATATTTTTTTCCATCCTTTGACTTTTAGTCTGTTTTTGTCTTTGTGTGTAAGGTGTGTCTTTTGCAAGCAACACATTGAAGGATCTTGCTTTCTTATCCATTCTGCCACTCTCTGTCTCTTCACTGGTACATTTAATCCATTAACATTCAGTGCAATTATCAATAGGTATGAATTAATTGCTATCATTATGTTAATTTTTGTGGTGCTGTTTATTCCTTTGTTCTGCATGCTGAGTGTATGTTTTTTTGTGCTGTTTCTTGTCAGTTTCTTCTTGTTTTCATGTTTCCTTCTTCTGATTGGATTTTCATGGTAAAGTGTGAAGTATTAACTTTCTTTGGGGCTTCCCTATAGTCTATTAATCCCCCTACCCCCACCCCCCCATTTAAGACAGTCTAGGAGCTCTGGTAGCATAGTGATTACAAATCGAGCTGTGAACCACAAGGTCAGCAGTTCGAAACTATCAGCTGTTCTGTGGGAGAAAGATGAGGCATTCTGCTCCCATAAAGATTTACAGTCTCAGAAATCCTGTACAGGGTAGCTATTAGCCAGAACCAACTCCAAGGCACACAGCCATTGTATCCTGTAATCTACCTGACCTCCTCACCACCTGGATCTCTGTTCCTATGTTTTTCCCTTCTTTGACACATTTAATATTTTGATCTTTTTTGGCCTCATAGGTCCTCTTAATTCATTGCTGTAATTTTGTTCTGTTTTGGACTTTTGCTATCTGTAGACTGAATTCCAGGTGGTGTTGTCATGACTATCAATTTTTGGTTATTGTCTGTTCTTGCTGGTTTTCATTCTGAAGAATTCCCTTTAGGATGTTTTGAAGTGCTGCATTGACTTTGACAAAATCTCTTAGCTTCTGTTTATCCTGAAATGTTTTGATTGCACCATCATATTTGATTGACAGTTTTGATGGATAGATGATTCTTGGCTGGCAGTTTTTTTTGTTTTTTGTTTTTTTTTTTTCGGGTTTTATATGTGTCTCCCCATTTCCCTCTTGCCTGCGTGCTTTCTGCTGAGAAGTCAGAGCTAAATCTGATTTGCTTGTCTTTATATGTAACACTTCTCTTTTCCCTGGCTGCTTTTATGATTCTCTTCTTGTCTTTGATTTTGGAGACCTTGATTATGATATGTCTTGGTGATTTTCTTTTGGGGTATATCCTTCATGTAGTTTGTTCAGCCACTTGAATGTTTATCTTCTCATCCTTCAAGATGTTAGGGAAATTTTCTTCCAGTAGTTTCACAATTATCTCCTCTGTGGATTTCTCTGATTCTTCCTGTTCCGAGATGCCAATAATTCTTAAGTTCTTCCTCTTCATGTTATCCAACATGAATCTTAGGCTCTCTTCAGCTTTTTTTTTTTTTTTTTTTTTCTTGCTCTTCTATCTTAGCAGTATTGAGAGATTTATTTTCCATCTCTTCAATTCTACTCTATTGCCCTTTCAGTGTGTTGTCCATTTCTGATATTTTATTATTAATTATCTGGACTTCTTTTTGCAGGTTTTGAATTGTTTCCAATGCTGTATCTATCTTGTTTGATTGCTCCTTTAACATTTTCCTGACTTCTTCTTAATTTCCTCCACCCCTTTTTGGAGTATTTTAATTTGTTTTTATATCATTCTTCTGAATTCCTTCTCAGGCAGATCCAAAACCTGCTCTTCTTCTACTGAAAATACTGTGTCTGCCTCCAGCTCAGTTGTTTCACTTACTCTGGTCTGGTTTTTTTTGACATGTTTTGAGATCTTTTATTGTGTTTTCCTGAACATTTTCAGTAGTTAAGTGGATTTTTAATGCTTAAATGGATATATGTTGCTGTATTTTTAAATTTCCTGAGGGTCTCTTTGTGGATATGATCTGGAGATAGGCTTCCTTTTTTGTGTGTAATATCTAGCAGCTGCTATTGGCTCCTGTCCCAATGGTGAAATAGTATGGGGTATGATTGTAGCTTGGCTATATGGCCATGATGGATATCTCTTCTTGGGTAATATAGGGAGGAAAAACTCCCACCTCCAGGAAAAAAGTGTGATCAAAAAGACCCAAAAACAGAAGCAATATAAAAGCAGAGACAAAAACCACCACTCCAAAACAAAAATAAAACCATAGCTGTCTGACCCGTGGCAGGAGTAAAATGTTCCGCCCTGGTCATTTTTAGGGCTGGGTCCCAGAGTCAGATGTTATAAGCAGCTGCCAAAGGGTTAGTCCATGGGATCAATGGGGATCCTCCTCTCTGTGCTGTGGGAAAATTGTGGGCTCAATCCTGGACACTTTTGTGGGTACACGTCCACATGCCCGAAGGTGACCAGGCTGGGCAGAGAGGGCACAACAGAGAAGAGGAGGAAAAAATGTGCATAATCCCCCAGTCCTCTTTTTTCAAAGGTCACTGCCTGTGTTTCACTGTGTCAGTCTGGCTGTGCCCCACTCCCCTCCACCGCCCCTCATCCCCACCCCCACCGTCAATACAGCCCAGGTAGGAGTGCTCCACAGGCAAAGTCCCGAGCCCTGATTGATTCCTGAATCGCAGTATTTTCCTTTTTGCAGTGATTTTTTTCCATCAGTGGGTGAGGGAAAGTGGCGTCCTGCACCTTATACTAGGTCCAGAGCTCTGGAGCAGCTCAGTAAAGCATCTTCTCTGGATTTTTGGCACCTCACCCACGGAGCTTATCCTATCTGACTCTGTTTGTCCCGCCTCCAAAACGGGAAGTCTTTTGTTTTTTCTTGAGACATGATCATTTCCATTATTTTGTCTTTGTTTACCCGATGTTTGTTTAACTTTATTGTTGACTGTTTCTCCTGATTTTCCTAATTCAGTTGCCTTACATTCTTTAGTAATTCTCTTTGATTTTGTTTGTTTGTTTTTTTTTTTCACTTTCCTTTTTGAGGTACTCATTTTGATTTTCTATGTGTTTCCTGTTCTCCATTAGTTCCTTTTTTTGTGTGTGTTTTTGCTGTCTTTCAATATATTTAGTACCAAAGATATTTCCTCTTCTTCATATTTTCCTTTTGATTGGTCCTTCTCCTCTTATGATTTTGTATGTTTTACCATTTTTGTTGAACTTGGGTCACTTTGGAAGTGCAATGGTTTAAACATTGGGCTGCTAACAGAAAGTCAATGGTTCAAAACCACCAGTCACTCCATGGGAGAAAGATAAGACAGTCTTCTTCCAAAATATTTACAGCCTTAGACGTCCTATGAAGGAGATCTATAGAGTTGTTATGAGTGAAACTCAATAGCCAGTGGGTTCGTGTTGTGTTATATTTTGAATAGCTCAAATTTTGCTTCCTGATTTTCATGGGAAAATGTTCTCATTATACTTGGTTGATTTGGTGGTGGTAGTATGCCATGGAGTCAGTTCCGACTCATAGCAACCTTGTACAGGGTTTTCCAAGGCTGTAAATCTTTACGGGAGCAGGATGCCTCATCTTTCTCCCGCGGAAGAGCTGGTAGTTTCAAACTGTTGACCTTGAGGTTAACAGTCCAATATGTAACAACTATGCTCCCAAAGCTATATTCTCCTAAGGAGACTCGGTGCCACAATGGTTAAAACACTCAGCTACTAACCAAAAGTTCAGAACTTTGAACCCACCAGCCACTCTTTGAGAGGAACATGTGCAATTCAAATTCTGTAAAGATTCCAGTTTAACTCTGCCATGTAGGATTACTATGAATCAGAATCAATTTGATGGCAATGAGTCTGGTTTAGGGTATGCATTATCCCAATAACGAATAGAGAACACTTTTATTCTGTGTGTGTTGGGGGAGAAATTTTAGCTGGCCACAGACATTGACATAAGCAATGGTATTTGGCTTTCCCATGGTGACAGTGGAGAATAATCTACATCTTTCCCTAACAAGTACCCCTGCACAAGCTCTCCTATGGGTACCCTCTGTGGGCAGGGAATCAGCTGTGTTCCTCTGATTTGCCCTTCTGGAGTGTACCCCTTACTCTGCTGCCTCTTCAGCACTTTCTGGTCCTAGTATCCCTCTCTCTTGGGTCTCTGTGAGATTCAACAGCACTCTCTCCCAGCACCACAGTTTCCCATCAGCTCCTCTCAAGAGCATAATCTGTGAATTCCTATAGTCAATCTGAGTGGCCTTAAAAATTGGGCTATTGCTTCTTTAATTTTGCTCCTGTTCCGTTTTTTATTCAGGGAACTTCCTGACTCCATCCTAGGATGGCTGCAGTGAGCTCCGGATGCTAGTATGTTCTCCCAGTTCTGTGCCAACCCCTCTACTCTTTGCCTGTTTCTGAGTTTAATTTTCCAATGTCTCAGCTGCCCAGAATTCTGACATTTTAGTCTGTTTATAATTTTATTCACTGTTCAATGGGCTCATTTCTGAAGGATAAATGAGAGTGACCACTCACTTTACTATCATGCCATACTGATCAGCTGCTTTCAATTTTAAGGCAATTGTGAATAAAGCTGCTACTAATATTTGTGGGCAGGCATTCATGTGGGCATATATTTTTAATTCACTTGGACAAATACCTAAGAGCATGATTGCTGGATGGTTTGATGAACCTATGTTTTACTTATCCTACGTTTGAGAAACTGACTGGCTATCTTCCAAAGTGGCTGTTCAATTTTGCATTCCTAACAATGAGTGAACATTTTTGCTGTTAGGCATTCTCATCAGCAATCATTGTTGCCAATGTTCTGGGACTTTAGCTATTCTAATAGTTGCGTAGTAGTATCTCATTGTTGTTTTAATTTAAGTTTTCTTAGTGACATGACATTGAGCATCTTTTAATATGCCTATTGGCCCTCTATATATCTTCTTTCCCACCACTATTCTGCCAGTTGGTCATACAGTGGGGGCTTGTGTGTTGCTGGAATTCTGGAAGCTATGCAACAGGTATTTTAAATATCACCAGGGTCACCCACAATGGATAGATTTAAACTAAACTTCTAGACAAAGACAGACTAGGAAGAAGGAGAGACAGAATATTTCTGAATATTTAGTCTGAAACCCTTATGAATAGCAGTGGAACACCACTGAATATTGAAACATGAAGAGCACCAGAATATTATCAGATACAGTACCAGAAGTGCCTCATGTTGGAAGGCACTCAAAATTTGACTGGAGAAGAGGTACCTCCTCAAAGTAGAGATGACCATGATGATGCAAATGGTCCCTGGGACCTTCATTTGCTGATGGGGCATAGCTAAAAATGAAGAGACACAGCTGTAATACCATAAATAATCAGAGCATGGAATGTACAAAGTATGAATCTAGGAAAATTGGAAATAGTCAAAAATGAAAGGGAGCACATAACCATTGATATCATTGGCAGTAGTGAGCTGAAATGGACTGGTATTGGCCATTTTGAATCTGAAAATCACATGGTTTACTATGCCAATAATTACAAATTGAAGAGGAATGATGTCACATTAATCATCAAAAAGAATGTATCAAGATCTGTCTTGAAGTATAATGCTGTCTCTGATAGAATAATATCCATACACCTGCAAAGATGACCAATTAATACTACTATTACTCAAATTTTTGCAAAAAACAGTGAAGTCAGTCATGATAAAACTGAAGAATTCTACCAATTGCTTCAGTCTTAAATTGATCAAACATGTAATCAAGATGTATTTATAATGTCTGGTAATTGGAATACAAAGGTTGGAAACCAAGAAGAAGGATCAGTACTTGGAAAATAACATCTTGGTGATAGAAACGATGAAAGAATTTTGTTAAGACCAATGACTTCTTCATTGCAAATACCTTTTCTAAACAACATAAAAGGTGACTACACACATGGATGTCACCAGATGGGATACACAGAAATCAAATTAACTAAATCTGTGGGAAGAGACAGTGGAAAAGCTCTATATCATCCATCAAAACCAGACCAGGGACAGACTGTGGAGCAGATAATCAATTTCACATACACAAGTTCAGGCTGAAGCTGAAGAAAATGAAAACAAATCCACAATAACCAAAATATGACCTTAAACATATCACAACTGAATTTAGAGATCATCTGAAGAATAGATTTGATGCATTAGACACTAACGACCACAGATCAGCAGAGTTGTGGGATGACATCAAGACTATCATACATGAAAAAGCAAAAGGTTATTAAAAAGACAAGAAAGAAAAGACCAAAATGGATATCAGAAGCGACTCTGAAACTTGCTCTCCACCATAGAGATGCTAAAGTAAATGAAAGAAATTAGGAGGGTAAAGGGCTGAATAGAAATTTTCAAAGGTCAGCTCAAGAAGACAAAGTCAAATATTACAACTAAATGTGCAAAGACCTAGAGTTATAAAACCAAAAGGGAAGAACATGCTCAGCATATCTCAAGCTGAGGGAATTGATGAAAAAATGCAAGCCTCGACTTGCAATATTGAAGAACTCTATGGGTAAAATAGTGAATGATGAAGAAAGTAACAAAAGAAGAGGTGAATTCACAAAGTCACTGTACCTAAAAGAAATGGTCTATGTTGAACCATTTCAAGAGGTAGCATATGATAAGAGCCAGTGGTACTGAAAGAATAAGTCCAGGTGCATTGAAGGAATTAGCAAAGAACAAGGGTCCAGAATTTGATGGAATCCAAATGGAAATCTTTCAACAAACTGATGCAGCATTCACCTATCTGTGCCAAGAAATTTAGAATACAACTACCTGGACAACTAACTAGAAGAGATTCGTATTTATGTTCATTCTAAAGACACATGATGCAATGGAATGTGGAACTCATTGAACAATACTATTAATATCACATGCAAATAAAATTTCGGTAAAGATAATGCAAAAATGCTTGCAACCATACATTGACAGAAAAATTCCAGAGGTTCATCTGGATATAGAAGAGGACATGGAACCAGGGATATCATTGTTGACATCAGATGGATCTTAGTTGAAGGCAGAGAATATGAGAAAGATGTTTACCTGTGCTTTATTGACTACACAAAGGCTTTTCAGTTGTGTGGATTATGACAGCAATGTACAACATTGTGGAGAATGAGTATTCCAGAACGCTTAATTATACACATGAGAAATCTGTTCATAAACCAAGAGGAAGTTGATCAGATAAAACAAGGGAATACCAAATGGTTTAAAATTAGGAAAGATGTGTACCATGTATTCTTTCACCATACATATTCAATCTGTATGTTATTGTTGTCGTTGTTAAGAGCCATTGAATTTGTTCTGACCCATAGTGACCCCATATAGAATATCCTAGGAGCCACTGGTGAGCTTGATTTGCCAACCTTGCATTTAAAATGGTTTTGAAGTTTAGTTCATTAACCCACAGTGCCACTCCAGGACTCCTTCAATCTGTATGCTGAGCAAATAATCAGAGAAGCTGGATTATATGAAGAAAACCATATCATCTGCATTGGAGGAAGACTCATTGACAACTTTCAATATGTAGGTGATACAACCTTGCTTGTTAACAGTGAAGAGATTTCAAAATACTTACAGATGAAGATCAAAGAGCACAGCCTTCTGCATGGGTTGAACCTCAATGTAAGAAAATAAAAATCCTCACTACGGGACCAATAAACAACATGCTTATAAATGGAGCAAAGATTGAAGTTGTCAAAGAATTTATTTTGCTCAGATCAACCATCAACACTCATAGAAGGAGCAGTCAAGAAATCAAATGACGTATTGCATTAGGCAAATCTTCTAAATAAGAATTCTATTAAGTGTTGAAGAGCAAAGATGTCAGTTTAAGGACTAAGATGCACCTAACCCAAGACCTGGTATTTACAACAACTTCATATGCATGTTAAAGTTGGACAGTGCATAAGAAAAGCAGTAGAAAATTTGATATGTTTGAGTTACGGTGTTGGAAGAGAATATTAAAAGTACCATGCACTCCACTGAATAGTTTTCATCTTGTCTACATAGGTCTGTGAAAAGAGATGGGGATAAGATTCTTATGATTCAATAGTGAGTAATTGTTATCATGACTAATTGCGACTGTCGGAACTTTAAAGGTAGAAGTTTTGTAACAAAATCTGGGGAGCAGTTAATCTTATAGTCCAGGAACAGAGGACCCTAGGACCATCAAAGGAGAAGAGCATGAGTGGAAGAGGGACCCTATCTAGAGAAGCAGCACCACCAGAGATGGAGGCAGAGATGAGGATATGGAAAGAGAGAGCAGCTGAAGACTCTAGATTCATGGAAAGAGAAAGGCTGTGTGCTGGCAGCCAGGAGGCAGGCTAGCAGAATGTACCCTTTGGTTGTTTAAATGATTATATATTCCTGAGTGTTTTTGTGTACACCCACCCCCAAGAAAAAACAAAACAAAAACAAAACACACACACACACAAAAAAAAAAAAAAAAATAGAGGGAATAGAAACAAATACTGTTGAATGATGCACAGAGGAAATTGTAATCATTGCAATGAAATGATGAGTGTAAAACCAATGTTCTCCCATATAAACTATTACTCAATTCACAATAAAAACTTTTTTAAAAAAGTACTTATATGCTCAAACAGACAGCAGCTATTTTAAAACAAAGATGAAAATGTGAGCATCAGGGATACTAGATTAATGAAAACAGAATAACCTGAATGGAAATGAGAATGTTCATACATTGTGAAGGATGTAACCAACATGACTAAATACGTAGAAATTGTTGAATGGGAACCTAAACTGCTGTGTAAAATTCTACTGAAAACACAAATCTAAAAAATAAATTTATTAAAAACTTGGTTAAAAAAAAAGTACCATGGACTGTGAAAAGAACAAATAGATCTGTGCTGGAAGAAGCACAGTCAGAGCGCTGCTTGGAAGCCAGGATGGCCAGACTTCATCTCTTACACTTCAGACATATTATCAGAATAGACCAGTCCCTTGAGAAGGATATCATGTTTGGTGAAGTGGAATGTCAGATAAAAAGAGGAAGAACCCAAATGAGATCGATTGGCATGGTGGCAGCAACAATGGGCTCAAACGTAGCAATGATTCTGAGGTTGGCTCAGGAGTGGGCAGTGTTTTGTTCTGTTGTACATAGGGTTGCTAGGAGTCGGCACTGGTGACACCTAATAACAATAATAACTTACCTTCTTTCTTGAAGTGTCTGTTTATATCTTTTGCCCATTCTATAAAAACGGTTGTTTCTTTTCTTAACACCACATTTTAAGAGTTCTTAGTATATTTTGAGTATAAGTTCTTTATCAGATTATGTTTTGCAAATATTTTATCCCAGTCTATGGTTTGTCCTTTCATTTCCTTAGCAGTGTCTTTCAGAGAAGTGTCTAATTTTAATAAAGTTCTATTTATCAGTTTTTCTTTTATGGATTTTACGTTTAACATTGTATCTGAAAAATTATCTTTAAACCTAAGGTCACCTAGAGATTCTCCCATGTAATCTTCATCCCATTATATTTTGTATTAGGATACTTTCTTTATTGTTTCTGGTCCTCAGTCTTTCATATCTGCTTATGAATTTGTCCAGATGTATAGTCATTATTATTTGTATTCGATGAATATCCCTCCTTCTAATATACTCTGAGAAATGCTGGCTGCCTATTTCATTTATTAACCCTGGGAATAATCTTTTTGTTTCGCTTAGTTGTTTTCTCTTATCCTGGGAAGAAAGAGAAGTTTGCTTTGTTCCAGTGGGTAGAAAAAGTCACTATCTCACTTAGGTATAAATTAAAAGTGGTTATCCCCTTATGTAGTTGCAGGGCATTTCTTGGGGATGCCTTTAGATAGTCCCTTGAAAGCACTCATCTAAGGATGCTACAACTGCATAATATTGGTCAGTGAATTAACTTTTAATGATTAATATAGATTACTAATGGATCCTGGTATGGCACTGTAGGATAAACACTGGGCTGAAAAGGTAGTGGTTCAAACCCACCAGTCACTCCCAGAAACCCTATACAGGGTTGCTACGAGTCAGAATTGACAACACTTAACCGCATAAAAACATATATTATTAATAATTGCAGTCCCTAGGCTTCATAAATGGTCAAGTGCTTGGCTACCAATCAAAGGTTGGTGGTTTAAGTGTACCCAAAGACAGCTCAGGAGAAAGGCTTGGCAATCTATTACCACAGGATCACAGCCACGAAAACCCCATGGAGCACAGGTCCGCTCGGACACACATGGTATTGTCATGAGTCAAAAATGATCAAGTGGAAACCGGTTTGGTTTTTCATTTCTTAGTAACTGTATGTTTCTAACTACACACTTGAGTTTAATTCTGGGCTGGAAACAGAGAAAGACATTATAATGAATCTTGAAAGCCAAGAGGCAGAATAAAATGATTGTGCCTCCAGGATGTGGAGACACATGGAGAGAGGCAAGGTCAAGCATGTGATAGTTGTTATTGTTGTTGTTAAGGGCCATCGAGTTGATTCCAACTCATAGCAACCCTGTATAGAGTTTCCAAGGAGTGGTTGGTGAGTTTGAACCATCAACCTTGTGGTTCAAACTGACCTTGTAGTTCAGTGCTTTATTCCACAGTGCCACCAGGACTAATTTTAATAGGTAGGACCCCAGATTTATAATAGTATAAATTATTTTGAGGAATATTAGTAAATCTTCAAAAGTTAATTGTTTAAAGTAGGCACTGCATAAATACTTGTGTACTGATAACTCCGCAGGGTTGTGATATGATGAAAAAGCATGGCAATTAAATGACCAAAAATTCTTACAATCATTGCATACACTGAAATTATCAGAACACCTTGGAGATGACACAAAAGGCATCTTTTGGAAAGCAGGCTTTATTCATAACAGGGCTATGAAAATGTGATCACAAATATTACTCATTTGTCCTCGGAGGTCCTAGACTACGTGCATTTCTCCTGGGCCTATCAAATGCATTCTGCATCAGGAACTTAATGAGTGTGTTGTATAAATTGACTTCAGACCATATGTTCATCTTATCCCACAAAGGAAATAAAAAATATATCATGGGACTACTCTTTTTTCTTTTTTTTAGCACTAAACCTAAGAAGTCAATAAAATAAAAAGCTAAGTGGTTTCTAATTTTAGTTTACATATTTCTTTAAACTGCAAAAAAACATCTGAGAAGGATTTTTATGCATAACAAGAACCTGCATAGTTTTCTCCAAAAGAGGTTTCATACCACACAGTCTGCATTGCTCTTGAGTGAAAATGCAATTTTCTGATCTGAGAACTGCTGGCCCACCCACCCATCCCTCTTCCCTAATGCAGTAACATTGTAAAGGGGAGAGCAATTTGCAAATACTTTCCCCTTGGCTGATTTATGCTTCTACAATGTGTACCAAAACCTTTCTGAATACTTTTCCCTACATATATGGGAAAGCATTTTGGAAAAACACAAAAATAGATTTGGAGTGTCTCTAATCTTCTAAATCAACAATAAAGAAAAAAATGAAGGAAAGGTCAAGGTTTTGATACACTACTTCTAAAATATATCCCACACTGAACAAAATGCCATGAAATCATCTGTCAGACTGGTTTTCTTCTAGAGACTACATTCCAAGAGCGTGAAGAGAACTGGAATGGCTACTGATGGCTTTCTTAGATTTCAAAGCATCTTAATCATATTCACAAAACTGTACTTTCTCATCACGACAGGACCTAACAGAATTTTGTGACAATTCTGGGAAGTACTTTCAGATGGGTCCTGCTATGAATTATGAATGTTTCACAAAGTTCTGTACTAAGTGGAACAGCTCTGTTCTCTGCAAATGCAGAAAGTGCGTAGGAGGTAGCCTTGCTTTGTTTCCTTGCCTGCAATTCAGCATTATTTGCAAACAGAAAATAAATTTTGATGAAGGTAAAGAAACTCTGGTATGGCATTGTAGGATAAGCACTGGACTTCTAACCACAAGGTCGGTAGTTCAAACCTATCAATAGCTCCTCAGAAACTCTATACAAGGTTGCTGTGAGCCGGAATGGACTATACCACATTTAACAACAACAAATAAACTCTCATTGGAAGTGAGAGATTATTTTATCTCAAAACATAGCACAAATTTCATAATTTTGTGCTCTAGATTGTGTTTAGTGTAAAAATGACTAAATTTATAAATAACTCCTTTTGGATACTAACAAAAAGTATATATGTAGTCACCTGTGTGTGGTGCTGTGGGCTAATGTGCTGGACTGCGAAGTCAGTTTGTACTGTAAAGTTGGCGGTTCAAGCTCATCAGCCACTCCTTGGAACCCTGTATAGGTAGGGTCGCTATGGGTCAGAATCAATCTGATGGCACTGAACAACAACAACAATGTAGTCACCTGAGACATCTCTTAGTTTGGGAGCAATTTTCTATTTCAGATCAGTAAACAGTTAAGGTCAGTAAAGACAGCCCAGCTATTTTTGGTGAAATCTCAGTGACAATAATTGTGTTTATCTACATCCATAGTCATCAAATGGTCTTAATAATAGCAGTTACATAACTCTCTTCCCTTTGTTCTATGGGCTTCTCACAAATAATTTGGTGTTTTGGAAAGATTCAAAAGCATGGGACCTGATGGGTGGACTGTCTGTTGTTCATCATGGAGGCAGATTCAGGCTTGGGTGTTCCAGACCATGTCCAAGGCTTCCTGGCATTAGGCCCACATCTTGGTGCAGCAGGGTCTGGGGAGTCACCCAGAGGGTCAAGTCAGGAGAGTAAAGAAAATGTTGGGGACGGGGGAAACCCAACTGAGAGAATGGGTCAAGTGCTGAGAGGAGATGAGGCAGGAAGACAGGCTGTCAAGGAACTTCCCAGGTGTGGGTCTGCATTGAATCACAAACAGAGAGAGAGGGCTACAACTTCTATTCTCTGAGATATTTGGTATGTGGTTCTTATCCTAGAGGCAATTATTGAGACATAATCATACAAAACCAGAGAGAAATTGTATTTAACAAACAATGCCCATACTTAATAGAGTTGTGTGACTTTATTAAACTCAGTCTATAAACTGTCTTCCAGCTAAGGTTACCACCAATAAATATAAAATTATATAGCTAGAATGATGTTGCTGCTGGTTGCCATCAAATTGGTCCCTGACTCATACACAGTGGAACCAAAATCTCATACACAGTGGAACCAAACCCTGCCAAGTCCTTCACCATCCTCATGATCAATTGCAATTTGGACCACTGTGTCCCAAAGAGTTTTCGTTGTCTGATTTTCTGAAGTAGATTACAATTTCTTTTTTTTTTTTTTTACAGTTCAGGAAGCATGACATCTAAATTCAGGACATTTAGCTTAAGGGTCAGACTCTCTGTTTATCATCTCTGGGAAAAAATATTTCTTTCAGTCTCTGTCACCTTGACATTCTTTCATTCCTTGCTGGACTTTATGTGGCATGTATCATGCCCCTGTTCATACCTGAAAAATGAGTAGGTTTAAGACACACCAGACATTGATACAACCTCATTAGAATGACAAAGAACATGCATTCTCCAATGGGATTACATCCACAGGTATAGAGGCTAAAATTCAAAGACATATCTTGGGGTGACAAATCAATCCACTGAAATCTGTTCAACATCCTAATTATATATAAACTTCCATTGACAGACAAGTCGAGACCGTGCATGAAAAGCACTGGCCAGGAATCAAACCTGGGTCTCCTACATTGTTGTTGCTGTGAAGTGCTACTGTGTCATTTCAGACTCACAGCGACCTGGTCTAGGGTTTCCAAGGAGTGGCTGTTGAGTTTGAACTGCTGACCTTGTGGTTCAACCTGACTTTTCGGTCCAGTGCTTTATCCCACAGCACAACACCAGGACTCCTGGGTTTCCTACATGTAAGGTAAGAATTCAACCACTGAACCATTGCCCATGCATAGCTATAAATGTTGTGGTTGTGAAGTGCCATCAACTCGGTTAGACTAAGAGTGACCCTGTATAGGAGCACTATCTGAGGAGCACCTGGTAGGTTTCAACTACCAATCTTGTAGTTTGAAGTCCAATGCTGACCTACAACAGCACACAAAGAATTCATAGCTATAATGTTGTTGAGTGCCATTGAGTTGGTTCTTATACATAGCGACCCTGTATAGGGTTTCTGAGGAGTGGATGGTGGATTTGAACCTGCCAACCTTGCAGTTCAAGTTGACTTTGTGGTCCAGTGCATCTGTCTATTGTCTTGGGAGAAGATCTCATTGACAACTTGCAGGACCACACCAGGACTCTTTAGCTATAATGTTGTAATTGTTAAGTGCCATTGAGTCAGTTCCAACCCATAGCAACCCTTATAGGGTTTCTGAGGAATAGTTGGTAGGTTTGAACCACCAACCTGGTGGTTCAAACTGACCTTGCAGTCTAGCACATCATCCTGTAGCGCCACACCGGAACTCCTAGCTATAATTGTTGTAGCTGTAGTTGTTAAGGACTCCTTAGCTATAATTGTTGTTGTTAAGTGCCATCGAGTTGGTTCTGTATAGGGTTTCTAAGGAGCGGTTGGTGAGCTTGAACTGCGCCCAGTTCAGCACATTAACGCACAGCACCACACAAGGACTCTAATAGACATCGTAAAATCATCTGTCCGGCCTCAGCTTCCTAAGCACTCTGAACAGATATAGACTAATTTATTCCTAAATATTAACAAAAGTAGAAACTTTTAGCTATTTATTGCTATCTCATTTCTAAAATTTATCACAATAAGCCCCTATTCTATGACTGTACTCTTTCCTAACGAGAGAACACTATTTCTATGACATACAAATATCTCCTCAAAGAACTCCCAGAAATTATTCAACTCCTGGTGTAGCGCTGTAAGATAAGCACTGCACTGCTAACTGAAAGGTTGATGGTTCAAACCCACCTGCTGCTCCTTGGAAACTCTACACAAGGTCTCTAAGAGTCAGAATTAACTCGGTGGCACTTAACAGTAAGTCACCAAGAATCATAGCCTAGCCAAGTTGACACATCACATTAACCATCACAAATGATAATAAATAACTATCCTCAGAAATCCTATACAAGGTCGCTATGAGTTGGAACAGACTTCATGGTACTTAACAAGAGCATTCTGTTATGAGGCACAAATAAAATAACAGATGTGGAAATATTATTTGAACTAAAAATGTATGCATATGTAAGTTAGTATCTGTTAACTCAGTTCTGGCCATGCAAGCCTTCTACATGTTCCACAAATGTCAAAGTTTGTCTCGGCAACAGAGTAGCTTTCATTCAAGTCAGTACTTTCTCCCTCAGATATAGACTGTTTCTCAGCAAGGAGGCACAGAATCTAGAGCAAAGTTTCTTACTTGTTATACTTCAGTAATGTCCTCTAAATGCATTTAGACAAGCCACCATGCTACAGATTCTTTTGTGTTCTGTTTTTCCTGGAAGGGATTTGACAGAATTTCCAGTATCCTAAGCAGTTCTGGTGTGGTGCTGTGGGTTAATGCGCCAGACTGCAAAGCCATTTGACCCACAAGGTCAGCGGTTCAAGCTCACCAGCTGCTCCTCGGAAACCCTATACAAGGTAGCTATGGGTAAGAACCTACTTGATGGCACTTCACAACAACAACAAGTAGTTCAAGTTCACCAGCTGCTCCTCAGAAACCCTATTCAGGATCACTAAGAGTCGGTACCAACTCAATGGCTCTTAACAACAACAAGGGTAGCCTAAAACCAAATAAGTGTTTATAGCAGTGTTATCTGATGTGTGGGAAGAGTACTTGATTTGGAGTCTGAAGAGTGGGGTTTAAAGCCTAGCTCCATCACTTTTAACCTCGTTGGGCTTCTGTTCCTGAATGAAGAAATGTAAAAATGAAGTCTTAAACTAGGTTCTCTAATGAAGCAGATAAGAGAGTAAGTCAAAAATATTACTACAAAACCATAGAAACATTTACTAAACAAAACTACCAAACTGTAAAGCTCTTGTTTCTCAATATATCTTCCATCTAGGCCTATATACTTCTGATGACAGTGTTTCCCACTCTAACCCTTCCCCAAAGAATTCTGCACTCTGATTTATACCATATCAAAATGTCAGTTTTAGCAACTCTAAGGGACACAATAGATCCATTTTGGAAGAAGTGCAGCCAGAGTGCTCCTTGGAAGCCAAGATGGTCAAACTTCGTCTCTCATACTCCGGCCTTATTGTCAGGAGGGACCAGTCTCTAGAGAAGGATATGTAAGGTAAGGTAGAGGATCAGAGAAAAAGAGGAAGACCTTCAATGAGATGGATTGGCCAAGTAGTAGCATCAATGGACTCAAGCATGGCAATGGTAGTGAGGTTGGCCCAGGATCAGGCAGTGTTTCGTTCTGGTGTGCATAAGGTTGCTGTGAGTTGGTGCCAACTTGGTGGCACCTAACAACAAGGGACACAAATTGTATTTCTTTTCAATGTAATTTGAGTTTGAAGAAGAAAATGGAATCTGGAGGGGTAATATCAGAACTATAGGGTGAATGGGGTAAGGTTTCCCAATGAAATTCTTATAGGGCAGTCCTTGCTACCCTCAAAGAATAAACAAGTACGCTATCATTATTTGGGGGGAAATTCTTGGCACAACTTTCTTGGCCTTTTTCTAACCAATGCAGTTTTCCATTTTCTTGAAACATCTTCCTAATAAGTCCCCATAATTGTCCTGTATTCTTTAATAAATCTATCAAGACTACTCCTTTGGAATCCCAAAAACTGTCACCATACCTTTCTGGGTTGACCTCTCTGCCTTGAATTTTAACTGTCCCAACAAATTGCCTCAGAAACTACTATTTTGATTGGACTATTTTATGAAGCCACCTTAACAAGATTAAAATATTTATTGCTGAGAGAACTTGTCTCCAGCCACCCACCGATCACAGAGATATGTATAAACACACTTTGTTTGGAGCAAATCTATGCATATATAATAGGAACTCTAGAAGCAATAGTCTTTGACATACCCTTCTTTATAAGTATATATAGAGAGATTTATTTCAAGGAAATGTCTTATATAATTGTGGAGGCTGACAACTCCCAAATCTGTGGGTGAGTCAGCAGGCTGGTAGCTTCTTCTGATTCACATGGTTGCAGGGGCTAAGAAACTCAAAATCTGCAGGTCAGGTGGTAGGTTGTAGGACTTGGCAAATCCAAAGTCTGTAGGTCAGGCATCAAGCTGAAGGGTTCTCATATCCCAAGAACCAGAGGCCGGAGGGTAGTGAGATGAATATAACAGCAAGAGAAAGAGAGAGCATTGCCAGAACATCCACACCTCCAAGGAAACTCCTCTCATAACTGATTGGCTGCTTACATCAGATCACAAAATAGGAGGTCATTACATCATGTGTGCTAAACCACTGAGAATTATAGTCTAGCCAAGTTGATAGATAACATTAACCATCACAATTGATAACTATCCTAACAGGGTCGCTATGTGTTGGAACAGACTCAAAGGCACTTAACAACAACAACATCCTGTTATGAGGTACAAATAAAATAATATATGTGAAAATATTATATGAAGTAAAAACATATGCACATGTAAGTAGTATCTGGTGACACAGTTCTAGGCACAGAGGCCTTCTAGGTTCCACAGTACAGCAAGTTTGCTTCTGCCCCAGGACCTTTGCACATGCGGTTCCTTCTGCAGTATGCTTTTTATTGGTTCTTTTCATGGGTCCTACTTCAATCATGTCTCTACTCAAAAGTTCATCTCCTCAGAGAGGACCTCTCTGTCCATTATCATTATGATAGCACTCACTATTCTGTAGGATAAGCACTGCGCTGCTAACCATAAGGTCAGTGGTTCAAACCCACCAACCACTCCTTTGAAACCCTACACAGGGTCAGTATGAGTTGGAACAGACTCCAAGACACTTAACAACAACAGCCCTTTTTTTTTGAAATTATTAAGGAACACTGGTAGCATCATGGATTATGAGTTGGGCTGCTAACTGCAAGGTTAATAGTTCGAATCTACCAACTGTTCCGTAGGAGAAAGATGAAGTTTTCTGCTCCCATGATGATTGGAAACCTTAGAAGCCCTATACAGGGTCGCTATGAGTCAGAACTGACGCCACGGCACACAACCGCCACCAGCAGCTCTTTTATCATCTTAACATGCTTTATTTATTCTTGATAGCATTCTTGTTTATTTTCTATTTCCCACAAGGATGCAAGTTTATTAAGGAAAAAGTCTGTCTTATGCTATGTCTCCAAAAGAGGCCCATAAATATGTGTAGAATGAGTGAATTTTTAGTACAAACATAAGCATAGGAATACAATATGATTATGAAATGCAATTAAAGCTATAGGCATAAAGAGGGTGGACAGGGAAGTGCAGGTATGTGTCACTTAGCATCCACAATCATTGTTGTATTAAGTGTCATTAAGTTGGTTCCAACCCATAGCCACACTTGAAGCTGACCTTGAGGTTTAAACTGATCCTATGATCCAGAGCATTATCTGGCAGCACCGCACCAGGACTCCACAATGCATTCTGTGAAATAGTACGTTGCGCGATTTGGACACTGTGCGAACATCATAATAAAACCTTGTGAGGGCCAGTGTCTGGCCATCCCCATTGCCACTGCTGTGGCTGCTTGCATGGCTGACAAAAGCTGGAGTTACTGGCAGTGATGGCAGGAGGGGAGCAAGAGGCAGTAAGTAGGGAAAGAATGTACTGTGCCCTGCCCCGTCCACTGTTCTTCCTGCCTGAGCAGCTCAAGCAGCCCAGACTCACATCCCTCATCCTTGCCATTGCCATAGTTGCCACCTCCTGCCAACTGGACAAAGCCTCAGATCCCACAACAAGAGCCTTATCCTGATTTCACCTGCCTGCATCCCATCTGTGGTCCAACACTGCAAGAGTCTGGGTGTGGAGTGTTTTAAGTCATCAAAGGAAAATAATAAACAAAGGGAGAGCTGTTTTCGTTTTTAAAAAAATTATCTTATGGGATCATGAATATATATGCAATTGGACATTGTCCTGGACTTTAAACAATGTGTACCCATATTTGATGTGAAATGGATTATAAAGTTAAATTTTAGATTGTTGTGAAGTTCTGTGGCTTTTTCCAGAACTGTAAATTATGCATGTCCAATTTATAGGAATTATAAATTATTTGAGGACAAAGAACTTGTCTTTATCTCTTTGCTCACGCCTTACCCCAGGGCCAAACAGAATGCCTAATGAGCTGGATAAAATGTTAGTTTGTTTACAGAACGTGCTTTCTATGCAATACCCCTGACAACTTACCAGGGTATTGATCTAATACTAATTCCAAGAAAAGATAATAGCCCCTAGACAAATTATAGACATTGTTTATGTCACAATTATAACTTTTGATGATGTCTGGCCTAAATAAACCCACAGCTTGTAAAATTCTGTTAAAAATCACAGCCTAGGGTAGGGAGGAGACCTCAAGAATTGAAATTTATGGTGGTAAATGTCTGCTCCTGCATGGATTTCCCATTTCTTGCTCAGTTCTTGCTGTCACAACCTTGTAAACTCAATAAAGATGGTGATAAATTAGTGGAAGGGGATGGCTGGAGGGATAGAAGGAAGAGTAAGGAGAATGGAGTGTAAGGAGGTAGAATCCAAGTGAGAACAGATGAATCTGGCAGGAAATCTATAACCCAGGTGGAACTGCATTGAATGCATACCTTGTCAAGGACCTTTTGTACTGGAAGTCAACTAACTATCTAAACATCACCTACAAGAATCTTGCAAGCTGTTGAATAAAACCACGAAGGAGTTATTTTAGCATGTGTACATGAATTACCTATTTAAAGTGTTCATCCTTTTTAGTCAACTCATTTTACAATATATATTAAATCCTGGCCATGGGTAATGTTTTGTTCTGTTGTATATAAGATCACCATGAATTGTAGCCAACCTGATACAACTAACAAAGGCATGAGTATGCCAGTACCTTACCATAGAGGTTTAAGGTATATTAATAAGGTCTATAATATATTCTAAAGAATTCCTAGGACTTTTGATCAGTTATCTTAAAGCTGTCAAAATTTTGATAATAAATGAACAATGCCTGGACAAATCCTGACTAAATGTCTAATTTAGGGTCTGGAAAGATAAAATCTTAAGAATAACAGAGTTTGGTAAGTATTTCAATGAAGTATGTCATTGGTTATTTCTAGTGTAGCACTCTAGGATAGTCACTGAACTGCTAACCATAAGGTAGGAGGTTCAAACCCACCACCCACTGCATAAGGAGCTACGGTAGCATAATGGTTATGAGTCAAGATGCTAACATCAAGGTCTGCAGTTCGAAACTACCAGCCGTTCTGTTGGAGAAAGAAGAGGCTTTCTGTTCCCGTAAAGATTTACAGCCTCAGAAACCCTGTACAGGGTCGCTTTGAGTCAGAACCGACTCCATAGCACACTACCACGACTACCACCAGCAGCAGCCACTCCTTAGAAACCCTGTACAGGGTCTCTATGAGTCAGAACTGACGGCACTTGATAACAATTCTCACTTTTATTGAGATAATAAAGAACTTTGGTTAAAATCAAATTTGTTAAATTTTTTAAATGTGTACATTTAATTCACACATATATTGCCATAATCTATTTCATCAAGTATGCACTCTTTATTATACAACTAGATCAACAACTGCTTTGAAAGTAATTGCATGTGGATTTCAAAGAAGCAAGGTGTACTAATCTCCTGAAGAGTTCTTCAACAGCAGCACCAGCAATAGCAGCATGACTATAATAATAATTGTTCTTGTTGTTAGGTGCTGTGGAGTTGGTTCTGACTCATAGCGACCTTATGCACAACAGAATGAAGCACTGCATGGTCCTGGGTCATCCTCACCACCATCGTTAGGCTTGAGCTGTTGATCTTGTTGGAGGTCTTCCGCTTTGTCGCTGACCCTTCACTTTCCAAAGCATGATGTCCTTCTCCAGGGACTGCTCCCTCCTGATAATATTTCTGAAGTATGAGAGATGAAGTCTGGCCCTCCTGGTTTCTAAGACACACTCCAGTTGTTCTTCCAACAGAGTTTATTTGTTCTTTTGGCAGTCCATGGTACTTTTAATATTCTCCTCCAACACCATAACTCAGATCAATCAATTCTTCTACAGGGCTTCCTTATTCACTATCTATGCATATGAGGATACTGAAAATACCATGGCTTGGGTCAGGAGCACCTTAGTCCTTAACTAACATCTTTGAAGAAGTCTTGTGCAGCAGATTTGTCCAATGCAATACATTATTTGATTTCTTGATTGCTATTTCCATGAGTAAGGAGCTCTGGTAGCGTTGTTGTTGTTAAGTGCCGTCGAGTTGGTTCTGACCCATAGCGACTCTGTACAGGGTTTCCAAGGGTGTAAATCTTTACGGGAGTAGAAAGCCTCATCTTTCTCCCGCGGAGCAGCTGGTAGTTTCAAACCGCTGGTAGCATAGTGGTTATGAATGGGGCTGTGAACTGCAAGGTCAGCAGTTCGAAACTACCAGCTGTTCCGCGGGAGAAAGATGAGGCTTTCTGCTCCCGTAAAGATTTACAGCTTCAGAAACCCTGTACAGGGTCGCTATGAGTTGGAACCGACTCCACGGCACATAAAAACAACAACATTTCCATGAGTGTTGATGGTTGATTCAAGCAAAATGATGTCTTTTACAATTACAATCTTTTCTCCATTTATATGAATGTTGTTTATTGGTCTAGTGGTGAGGATTTTTGTTTCTTTACATTGAGATGCAACCCATATTTAAGGCTGTGGTTTATGATCTTCATCAGTAAGTACTTTAAGTCCTCTTCACTTTAAGCAAGCAAGGTTATGTCATCTGCATATCACAAGTTGTTAATGAGTCCTCTGCCAATCCTGATGCCATGTTCTTCATATAATCCAGTTTCTCAGATTATTTGTTCAGCATACAGCTTGAATAAATATGATGAAAGAATACAATCCTGGCACACACCTCTACTTATTTCAAGCAGTGTCCCCTTGTTCTGTTTGAATGACTGCGTCTTGATTCCTCATGAGCACAATTAAGTGTTCTGAAACACTAATTCTCAGCAATACTGTCCATAGCTTGTCATGATTTCTGGTATTCTCTGCTTTTAGCCAAGAGCCATCTGACATCAACCATGATGAACTTCAATCCATGTCCTCATCTGAAACCGGCATGAACATTGGCAATTTTCCATCAATGTACTGTTGCACCAATTTTTGAATTATATTTAGCAAAATTTTATTTGCATGTGATATTATCCAATGACTTTCACATTCTGTTTGGTCACATCTCTTTGAAATGGGCACAAATATGGATCTCTTACAAGAATTTAGCCAGGTAACTGTCTTGCAAATTTCTTAACATATATGAGTGAGGGTCTCCAGTGCTGCATCAGTTTGCTGAAAAATTTCAATTTGTATTCCATCAATTCTTAGGATGGTGTTCTTTGCCAATGTCTTCAGTGCACCTTGACGTCAGTACCATTGGCTCTTGATCATATGCTGTCTCTCTCTCTTTTTTTTTTATGTTTTATTGTGAATTATATGATAGTTTACATGTTTTACATGATGGAACTTTAGTTTTACGTTCATTCCATTGTATATCATTTCATTGCCATGGTTCCAATCTCCTTCATGCATCATCAACCGACCAAATGGTATATCCTAGAAACCCACCCCCTCCCCTCTCCCCTCCCCCCCCACCAGTCTTTGGCCCACTGGCCCTCTCCCTCTCTGGATCCAAAGTCCCCAGCCACTTCATCACTCCACATCATCATCTCTGTCTCCATCTCAGGGATCTCTGGTTCTCTGGGTAGGGTCCCACTCTCGGCTCTTCTCCATTGATGGTCCTAGAGACCTCTGCTCCTAGACTGGAGAAATAATCACTCCCTTCCTTGCTATAAAACATCTACTTTTGCACTTCCAACCCTCATAATCAGTCCTGATAACCATTATTCACTATCATATGCTGTCTCTTGAAATGGTTGAACATTGTCTGTTTCTTTTTAGTATAGTGGCTCTGTGCATCCCTTCCATCTTCTTTTGATGATTTCTGCATCTTTCAATCATTTGTCCATTTTTGTTGTTGTTAGGTGCCATCAAGTTTAGAGACCTAATGCACAGTAGAACAAAACACTTGCTCGGTCCTGTGCCATCCTTACAATAGTGGTTAACCTTGAGCTCATTGCTGCTGCCACTGTGCCAATCCATCTCATTGGAGGTCTTACGCTTTTTCACTGACCCTCCAGTTTACCAAGCATGCTGTCATTCTCTAGAGACTGGTCCCTCCTGACAACATGTCGGAAGTATGAGAGACTAAGCATCACCATCCTGACTTCCAAGGAGCATTCTTGTTGTATTTCTTCCAACACAGATGTGTTTGTTCTTATAGCAGTCCATGCTACTTTTTATATTCTTCTAAAACATTATAACTCAAATATATGGATTCATCTATGGTCTTTCTTATTCACTGTCCAACTTTCACATGCATATGAAGCTATTGAAAATACCATGTCTTGGGTACTATGGTCTTCAAAACTGTCATCTTTGATCTCCAACATTTTAAAGAGATTTTGTGCAGCAGACCAGCCTAATGAAATATGTCATTTGATTTCTTGACTGCTTCTTCCATGAGTGTTGATAGAGGAGCCAAGAAAACTGAAGTCTTTGACAACTTCAAACCATTCTCCATTTATCATAATGTTATTTGTTGGTCCTTTACTCCCCACCAATTGACCAATAAATAACATCATGATTTTTGCTATTGAGGTGAAATTCATAACAAAGGCTGGGATCTTTGATCTTCATCAGAAAGGATTTTAATGTTGTTAATGAACCCTTTCACAAAGTATGGTGAAATATACAACTATGGCATACACCTTTCCTGATTTTAAACCACTCAGTGTTCCCTTGTTATGTTTATATGACTACCTTTTGGTCAATGTACAAGTTCTGCATGAGTCCAATTAACTGTTCTGTAACATTGACCTTTTGCTTTCTCTCTGTATGATGTTCTTGATGTCATCCCACAACTCTTCTGGTCTTTGGTCGTTAGAGTCTAATGCATCAAATATTTTCTTGAGAGGATCATTAAATTCAAGTGGGATGTGTTCAAGGTCAAGTTTTGGCTCTCTTGGACTTATTTGAATTTTCTTAAACTTTGGCCTGAACAATGAAATGCGCAATTGATGATAAGTTTCACAGTCTTCTGGCCTTGTTTCAGCTGATGTTGTGGAGGTTTTCTACCGGCTCGTGCCACAGATGTAGTCAATTGGATTTCTATGTATTCCATCTGGTGAGGTCCATGTGTATAGTAGTCTTTTATGTTGTTTAGAAAATGTATTTTCAATGAAAAAGTCATTGGTCTTGTGAAATTCTATCATGGGATCTCCCACATAGTTTCTATCACTAAGGTCATATTTCCCAACAGCTGATTCGTCCACTTTGTTTCCAACCTTAACATTCCAATAGGTAGTGGTTATCAATATATCTTCATTGCATGTTTGATCAATTTCAGACAGAAGAATTTGATAGAATTCTTCAATTTCTTCTCATCACTGGCTTTAATGGTTGATGTGTACATTTGAATAGTGGTATTAACTGGCCTTTCTTGTAGGTGTATGGATAGTATCCTATCACAGACAGCATTAAAATTCAACATAGATCTTGAAATGTTCTTTTTTTTTTTTTAAGTTTTCATTGTGAATCGAGTGATAGCTTACATGGGAGAACATCATTTTTACATTCCTTCTATTGTATTTTGTTTCATTGCAATGATTACAATCCCTCCATGCATCATCATTCAACAGCATTTGCTTCTTTTTGACGATGAATTTGATGCCATTCCCCTTCAGTTTGTCATTCCCAGCATAGTAAACCATATGATTCAAAGTGGTCAGATTCAAAATGGCCAACACCAATCCATTTCAGCTAATTAACACCTAGGCTATTAATGTTTATGCATTCCGTGTCATTTTTGACAAATTCCACTTTTCTGAGATTCATACTTCATACAGCCCATGTTCTGATTTTTAATGGATGCTTACAGCTCTTTATCCTCATTTTGAGTTTTTCCCATATCCAAAAATGAAGGTTCCAAAAGCTTTATTCCATTTGTGTTATGATGGTCAACTCTACTTTAGAAGACAGCTCTTCTTAAGTCATATTTTGAGTACCTTCCAATCTGAGTAGTTCATCTCTGGTACTACATCTAACAGTATTTTGGTACTATTCATTGTTTCTATTCTAGTGTTATCTGACAGTGTTCAACTGCTATTCCTAAGGTTTTTAGTGGCTGATCATTCAGATATATCTGCTTCTCCTACCTAGTCTGACTTAGTCTGTAAGCTCAGCTGAAACTTGTCACCATGGTGGTGGTGGTGGTGGTGGTTATGTGCTGTGAAGTCGGTGCCGACTCATAGCAACCCTGCATAGGGTTTCGGAGGCTGTAAATCTTTACTGGAGCAGAAAGCTTCATCTTTCTCCCACAGAACCACTGGTAGTTTTGAACTGCTGACCCTGAGGTTAGCAGCCTGATTCGTAACCACTATACTACCAGAGTATACCCTATTGGTAATTAAAATACCAGTGATAGAGCTTCTAGCATCACAGCAACATGCAAGCCACCAAAGTATGACAAACTGGCAGATGGATGGTGGGTAATAATAATGTTGTTTTTAAGTGCTGTCAAGTCGGTTGTTATTCATAATGACCCTGGATATGGTTTCTGAGGATCAGCTAGTGAGTTTGAACCACCAACCAGGAGGTTCAAACTGACCTTGTGGTCCAGTGCTTTATCATATAGCACCACACCAGGACTCCAATAACTGTTGTTGTTGTTATGTGCCATCAAGTCAGTCCTGATTCATAGTGACCCTGTATAATTATAGGGTTTCCAAGGAGCACCACCAACCTTGTGATTATCAGTCCAGTACTATACTAGGACTCCTTACATATAGTTCTCACAAAATCTCTATAAAATAGGTTAAATCCCCTTATGCAAATAACATACACTTTTTGAGTTTAAGAAAGTTTTTCCTTTGCAAAACCAGAGTGTTAAACTAAGTAAAGAATAATAGCTTACATCTGATTACCCTATTGCGTTGTTGAGATACTTTTATAAATATTATTCAATTTACCATTGAAGTTACCACATTTTGTTGAATTTCTTGGGAACAGTCTTGGATTCAGTAAGGACTGCCCTGGAGGCTAGCTTCCTACGTCACCACATCTGAAAAGACACAAATGAAATACCCAAAGAACTGCAGTATTATTTAGGTTTCATTGAAAGTTACTTAAGGCAACTGAGGGAGATGGTTAAATCACACTGCCTGTGTAGTTCTCTATATCTTTCTCTCTTTGACTGTTCTAGATATCCCTCCTCACCTCTTACACTGACAACTTCACCCTTACTACTTAGAAAAAAAAAAAAAGCCAATTTAGACTTTTTTAAAATAAATTTATATAAAACTAAACAAAACCATTGGTTGGTTAAAACAGTGATCACTTATTGACCCTCAGACATGGAGCCTGATTCATCTTGACAAAGGCTGAACAATCAATGGGGTAACTATGCAGAAACTTTTACACATGGCTGGTTTGCTGATAGTCCGGGACTTGATTCCTATCTCCTGACTACAGGCATAGTGTTTTTTCTACTGCAGTTCTAAGGGCAATTCCAGCTCTGAAATAGTGTAATTCATTATCACACTACTGTATCAATAAATACAATGCCATAGTGTAAACAAGGAACAATACAAGTAATAGGCTTTAATTTGTCCATCCACACAAAAAAAGGACTGTTTTCTGCTTTATCTCCATGGAGTTTTTGAGAATGACCAAATCCAGTTTTCCCTAGTTTACAGGGCACGTAGACTGCTTTCTGATTAACTTCATGGGGCGGTACCCATGCCAGTGATAGTAGTGGTTCCGAATGCCTGGGATCACTTTCAGGGATCACCTGGAGGAAACATGAGAAGAAGGATGTAAACAGAATTAGCATTTATTGCATGTCAGATTGGTCCTGCCACTTTGCTTGGCACTTGCACTGTCTTCAGAACAGCCTTTCAAAGTAGGTATTGTTCCCATTTTGTTTATGATAAAACTGACACATTGGAATATGAATAGTAGTCAAAAGTACACATAGCTTATAACAAGTAAAACTGGATTTTGAACACAGATATATTTGAGACCAAAGTACCAGAACAACCTCTCCACTAGACAACCCAGTTGTTAATTACAACCTACCACACTTACCTACCCTTACAATTGTTGCATTGACTAATGGAGAGCCCACTGTAGAACTGTACTCCGTAGAGTTTTCAATGACTTATTTTTCAGAAGTAGATCACCAAGTCTTTCTTTGGAAGTGCCTCTGGGTGGACTCAAACTAACAACCTTTTGGTTTGCCGATGAAGGTGCTAACTATTTGCATCATTCCAACTACCTTTGGAGTCCTGGTGTAGTTCTGTGGGTTTATGCGTTGGACTGCAAGGTCAATTTAAACTGCAAGGTTGGCAGTTGAAACTCACCAGCCACTTCTTGGAAACCCTATATAGGGTTGCTACGTGTCGGAACTGACTAGACGACACTTAACAACAACTACTACCTTTAAAGGCTTGTTCCTTCTACCATCCCTCTGTCCTCTCTGCTGGGCATATGAGAGCACTGATCTGACCCTATCTGAGCACAAGTTGGCTGCCATGGTGCATCCAGAATCAGATAATTTGGCTTTAAGCATTCCCTGGTTTGGGTGCTGACCTTCTGCCATTCAGTTTTGTTTTTATGACACAACATTGGAAATTACAGAAGGATATAGCTGAGAGATGATAGACTAAACTTATATGGTGACAGACTGAACTGACATCAAAGGAGAGATGGATTTGAGAAGAATGATGTAATAGGCCAACACGACAAGTCCCACTGATGACTGGGATATGGAGAGTAGGATAGAAGAATCAAAGATAGCAGAGCAATGGATGAACAATGAGTATCTCTCCGCAAAGAGGAAGGGAGGCTGAGAGAAGGTAGTGGGTAGGTACAGGATGGGATGGTGTCTGGGACCAGCAGTGAGAAAGATATCAACGTCTTTGAGGAGTGGGAAGAAAGACCAGGTGGCTGGCTGAAGTGAGAAACCAAGGGGGAGAATGGGAAGTGAAGAGTTTGGCGAGGTCTATTGAATCTTATCATGCAGTCTTTTAGAACTTTGTAAGGAATTTGGCTATCACCAATTAGTCTATTGGAGTCTTGGTGTGGGGCTATAGGATCAGCACTGGACTGCTAGCCACAAGGTTTATGGTTCAAATTCACCAGTCACCCCTTGGAAACCTTATACAGGATTGTTATATGTCAGAACTGACTCGACGGCACTTACCTACAATTAATCTGTTTGACGTGGGTTGTTACTACAATGGTGGAAGCAATGGCTCCAGTATTTCAGATACTAGCAGGATTACCCATTGTAGACAGCTTTCAGCAGAGCTTTCAGACTCAGACACACTAGGAAAAAGGACCTAGTGATCTACTTCCAAAATTAGCCAATAGATCATAACAGAATATTGTCCAAGACAGTGCTGGAAGTTGAACCCTCTAGGATGAAAGGCACAGAGAATATACAATGGCTGCAACAATGAACTGGAACATACCAAGTATTGTGAAGATGGTGCAGAGCAAGGGAACGTTTCATTCTGTTGTTTATGGGGTAGCCAGGAATCAGGGCCAACTCAACAGCAACTAAAACAGCAAGGCATTTGGATGCTATTCAAATCATAATAGAAAAAAGAGATTTAGCAGAGAGGGAGGATATTACCTCATGTATGTTTTTAAATGATAGTTTGGCCTGTGAGTCAACACTCCCCACCCTTGCTATTGGAATATAAACACATCAAGTAAGAATATTTTGACTTTCTCTCTCAAAACACCATTTTGCTAATTTTTATCATAGAATTTGCCATGAGGTGTAACTGTATGTATTTTAATGTATTGTTTGTTCCTCCCACTAGACTGTAAGACACATTAAGACAAATGGTGTCTGTTCATTTTATGCTTACTCCCCTGTCCAGTGCCTATTACATATTGGCTGCCTTGATATTTGTTAAGTGGATGTTACTCTTCAAGTCTTCCTGATATAAAAAATGTCAGTATCATCCTTGTTCACCTCTAGGTCATTGTTTGATGGCCATCTTTCAATAATCTGTCTTCCTACAAAATGTATGTAATCTATGGCGTAGTGGTTACGAATCAGGCTGCTAACCTCAAGGTCAGCAGTTCAAAACTGCCAGCTGTTCCACAGAAGAAAGATGAGGCTTTCTGCTCCCATAAAGATTTATAGCATCAGAAACCCTGTGCAGGGTCACTATGAGTCAGAACTGACTCCACGGTACTTAACAACAACAACAACTTTCTATCTATCCAGTTCTCAGATTTCTACTGGTTTTTCCTCTTCTGCTGTGATTTTGCCATATCCTTTACAGTTACATCCTTCGTTCAATGTTCATGTTGATTATCCAATACTTACATCATATTCCTTGAACTTTGATATTAAGATCACTACCATCTCCATTATATATTATGCCCACCACACCTCAGCACTTCCTGCTTCCAGACTCCCATGCTATTCCTCACATCTTCCTTGTTTATTACTCCTAATTCTGGGTTTCATTACCATCACCTCAAAGCCCCTGGCCCCTCTTTTATCTAGTCTCACAACCTATAACCCCCATCCAAAATCACATCCCTTTGTACCCAACCTGGACGGCATGATCAACCATTTGTACAATGTTCTCAAGGGCTTTCTGTGTGTCCTCTTTCCTCTCTACCACATGCTAGGATACCCACTGTCTACTTTCTCTATTCCACTAACAGATTGCTGAGTATTGCCAGGAAAATGAGAAACTTGGCAGAATCACTTTAAAGCCATGTTATTTCACTTTCTTTTTGTTATCTGTGCTGCTGGTCAGATATTTTATATTCCTATGGTGAACCATATCTCTCAGACTCCAGAACCTGTTCCAAAACTTTTCTGATCTCCCAATGTCTCAAACTTCATTACTATCTTCAGACACTTGTATCCAATACTTAATGATAAACTTAGATCATCTAACTTCAATTCTCCCAACTCTTTTCTCCGTATGTACCTGTTTGTTTCTTTACTCATCCTTTCTTCTATCTGTCTCAGAGAAAGAATTGTCCCATTTCATATTTCCCCAAAGAGTTTGTTTTCATTTTGTAATTTTGGTCCTAACTCCTCTTGCTTCTCTCAAGATGTTGTTGTGGTTAAGTGCTGTTGAGTTGGTTCCAACTCATTACCACTCTGTATAAGTTTTCTGAGGAGTGATTGGTGAGTTTGAACTACCAACCAATGCTTATTGTACAGCCCCACATCTAGACTCCTCTCTCAATATGTTGTTGTTGTTGTTAAGTGCCGTGGAGTCGGTTCCAACTCATTGTGACCCTGTACAGGGTTCCCGAGGCTGTAAATCTTTACGGAAGCAAAAAGTCTCATCTTTCTCCCACGGAACAGTTGGTAGTTTTGAACTGCTCTTCCTTAGGTTCACAGCCTGATTTGTAACCACTACACTACCAGAGCTCCTTTCTCTCAATATAGTAATCTATTAATTACTACAATTCCCTCTTGATATTTTTATATTCCTATATACTGGCTTATAGACATAAAACCAAACGGCCACCACTCGTCTGTCTGTCGTGCTGTGGTGGATTGAGTTGCTGTGATTCTGAGGGCTATACCACCGGTGTTTTG
>NW_006408551.1:5464959-5487978 GCF_000296735.1 Chrysochloris asiatica | reverse complement strand
CTTGAACCTCTGGACATTCTCTGTCAATGTATGCTTGCAGCCATTTCTGTATTACCTTTAGTAAAACTTTACTCGCATGGGATATCAAAGAGATTGCCCAATGATTTCCACATTCTGTTGGGTCACCTCTCTTTGGAATGAACACAAATACGGATCTCTTCCAATCAGTCAGCCAGATAGTATCATAATAAAAGTCCTAGTGTGGCACTATGGGTTAATGTGCCAGACTGGAAAGCCATTTAAACTGTAATTTAGACAGTTCAAGCTCACCAGCTGCTCCTTGGAAAACCTATACAGGGTCACTATGAGTTGGAACCAACTCAATGGCATGTAACAACAACAATAGGAATTCTACTATTCTTCTGAGTTGTTTCTACATTCTGTTTTCACTTGTTACTTCAAAAGACAACTTAAACTCCTTACGATTATTTTCTCAGCTTTGTTCATTAAATAATTGGATTTCCCTAGTCGACAAGCTTCTGAAATACTTTCTCCACTCTATTAGTACCTACCTGATTATCAAGTCAAGAATGTTCTCCTTAGTATCCATTGTTCTTTGTGTCAGCATGGTTTGATGCAGTTCACCACTGCTTCCTTCTTAAAACTTGTCTTCTTTTGTTAGTCAGCCATTCAGTAAATCATTCAGGAAATACTTGTCAAGTACGGTGGTAGACAAAATAATGACCCTCAAAATGTTCACATCTAATCTCTGAAACTTGTGATTATGCGATATGAAAAAGGGAAATTAAGGTAACTGATGGCATTGAGACTATTCATCTGATGACCTTGAAGTGGGGATCATCTGAGATAATTTAGGTACTCACAAGGATCCTTATTGGCAAAGTGGCCGAATCAATGAGCTCAAGCATGGCAACAATTGTGAGATTGGCCCAGGACCAGGCAGTGTTTCATTCTGTTGTGCATAGGGTCGCTATGAGTTGGTACCAACTCGATGGCACTTAACAACACCACCAACAACAAAGGATCCTTAAATGGGGAAGAGGAAGGCAAACGAGTCAGAAGCTGAGATGCAATGTGAGGAAGATGTGGCTACCCACTGATGTCTTTGAAGACTGAAAGGGGGCATGAGACAGGGAACACAGAAAGCCTCTACCAAACCAAACTAAACCCTACTGCCAATGAGTTATTTTCAACTCAAAGTAATATTTTAGTTAGGTGCCGTTAAGTCAGTTCTGACTCATAGAAACCCTGTATACGTTTTCTGAGGAGTGGCTGGTGGGTTTGAATTATCGACCTTGTGGTTCCTAGTCCAGTGCTAATCCTACAGAGCCATACTAGGAGTCCTTGGGTTTCTGAGACTGTAAATAGAACAGTTGGTGAATTTGAACTGCCAACCTTGCAGTTAGTAGACCAATGCTTAAACCACAACATGACAGGGCTCCTTCAGAATGTTTTGGTTGCTGTTGTTGTTAGGTGCTACTCTATGCACAACAGAATGAAACACTGTCCAGTCCTGCATCATCTTAGAAACTGGAAACGACAACACAATGGATTATCCCTTAGAACCACAAGAAAAGAGCACAGTCTTGCCAACACTTTGATTTTAACCCAAACAAACAAGAAACCTGTTGCCGACTAGTCAATTCCAATGTATGGTGAGCCCATGTGTTACAGAGTAGAACTGAGCTCCATCGAGTACTCTTGGCTATGATCTTGATGGAAGCAGATCACTAGGCCTTTTTCCACAGCTGACTGGGTGGGTTGAAATGACGACATTTTCACTTAGTAGTCTAATACAAACCAGTTGAGCCACCCAAGGACCTTTGATTTTAATCCAGTGAGACTCAATTTGGACTTCCGGCTTCCAAAAATATAAGAGAAAATATTTGTGCTGTTTGAAGTCATTGAATTTGTGGTGATTTATCATAGCAGGAATAGGAAAATTATTCTAGGACCACTACTGTAAAAGATTAAGAAAAATAACCCATACTAAAGTGTGTGTGGGGAAATTCTTTGCTGGTTACCAGGATGTAGGGAGTGGGATGAGGGAAGGGAGGGGAAGGTGGAGCACAGGGCAGGGAAGAAGACACAGGATAGTTTGGGTGCTAGGGAGGGGGGCAATGCACAAGAAGGGGGAGGGGAATGGAAGAACAAAGCGGGCAGAAAAACAATTAGGCAGGTTTGCATGGGTTAAGTGGGACAGAAGTAAATAATGATGTACGCACAATCTTGGAACAACAGAGCTCTGGGATACAGGGATTGAGACATGATTGGAATGGGCAAAAGGGAGGAAATAATGTTAAGAAGCTTGGTTGTATTTTGAATCTTGGTTTCCCTGGCATACCATAATAAAATCAACACTTGAAGGAGAGAGAAAGGAATAGCCAGAAATATCACCATAGGAAGTTTGTAAGTCTGTCTTCTGCCTATAACTGATTGGAATACCTAAAGTGGGACATTACATAAGACCATAGGTGGAATCCTGAACTGCATCCAGAATCTTTAGAGGTGGGAAATTTCCACTTGAAAGGACAAGCAGACCAGCCTGAAGCAGCTAGAATAACAGAAGATACTTCTTGAAAGAAAGACCAACAGGAAAAATACAAAACAATAAAGGTAGTCTGACTGATTACTACAAGAACAAGCAAGTTGCTTGCCCAGGAGCCATCAAGGCAAGTGGTCAGGCCCACTCAGGACAAACCCCCTTCCAAAACTAAGACTCAATGGGATTACACGCTCTGATTGGTGACCACGTTGGTCCCCGTAAGGGGAAATGAAGGAAAAACAACAATGAAGCTGCACGCTAAGCCTTACAACGTTCAATAGATTCTTCTGAACCTGGGTGGAGACCTGGTCGGCCAGCAGTGTGGCAAGACCTGGGGACTCTTGGGCCCAGAATCAGTGACATAGCCATAGAGGACTAGAGTGGAGAGTGAAGCATCCAGCTGATAAGAAGAGAGAGCGTATGCATAAGAACACCCACACTTGCAGATAATACCCATTTGACCTGGCTTTAATGACTGAATGATCAGAGCTCAACCAGAAGAAGAAAGAAGAAAAAAGGAGTAATCTGATACAATTTGATGAACTTGACCTACCCCTATGGGTAGCTCAAAAGAGGGAACAAATCTTTATAGTGAGGATCATTCCCTCCCCCTCCATTCACAGAGTAGACAGGGATGGGCAACTTGGACATTGGCTACCCAAAATGTAAGGGGGCTACAAAGGCAAGAAGTGACTGGTTTACAAGCTTTCAAGAGGGTGTCTAGTTCAAGAGGGCGCAAAGGAAGATAGAATCTCCACTGCATAATATCCAACCTGTTTGGGCGGGGCTGATGAAAGAAGATGCAGATAGCTCTCTAGTGATAGGACTGACTGTGAGGGCTGGAAATGTAAAGGTAGACGTTTTGTAGCAAAAGGAGGGGAGTGATTGACTTTGCACTCTAGGACCGGAGGTTCCTGGGACCATCAAGGAAGAAAAGCGGAGACTAGGACCCTACCCAGAGAAGCAGTGACATCAGAGATGGAGACAGAGACAACGACGTGGAGAGATGGAGTGGCTAGGGACTTTAGACCCAGAGAAGGAGAGGAGCTGTGTGCTGACGATCAGGAGGCAGGCTTGCAGAGTGTACCGTTTGGTTGGTTGATGATGCATGGAGGGGATTGTTACCATGGCAATGAAACAACATAGGATAGGATTAATGTATAGCTAATGTTGTCCCATGTAAACTATCACATAATTCACAATACAACATAAAAAAAAAAAATATATAGGAAAATGATGCAAACTCCAACTAAGTTCTTGGTATTCCTCTAGACATTGTATCATCTTGATTAATTTTCTACCTGTCCATTTTTTTCCCCCACTTCATCTGAAGTTCTTCTTTCTCTACTTATTCCCTAAAGGTATATATCTAACCAAGATTCTATTTTATCTATGCTGTTGCTGTTGTTGCTAAGTGCTGTTGAGTTGGTTTGTATCCATAGTGACCCTGTATAGGGTTTCCAAGGAGATTGAACCACTGACCTTGCAGTTCAAACCGCCCTTGCAGTCCAGTGCATTAATCCACAGGAGTCCATTTTATCTTTATGTGCCCCCAATAATAAATCCTTCATATCCATGACTTTAAGTATGGATTCTTGACAATGTACCCCACTTCTATCACTGTGCTCATTCTTGCTCTTAAACTTTAGCTTCAATAACAAATACTAGCTGTGTACCTTCCCAAGGCATTCCACAAAACAAACAATAAGCCAGTTAAGTGCAAAACCAAAGTCAGTATCTTCCCCCCAAAATATATTTTACCAGGAATCTGATGAAGCTTACAATTTAGGACCCTACACCATAGTTGGACATTTCTAAGGCTCTAGAGTAAGGTAGCTCGGTAAGATAAGTACTGGACTGTGAACCACAAGGTTTGTGGCTTAAACCCACCAACCACTTAACAAGAGAAATATAAGGCTTTCTGCTCTGGCAAAGATTTACAGACTCAGAAGCCCTATACAGGTGGCTATGAGTAGGAACTAACTAACAATAGAAGCAATATGTTCATACAATCCTATGTTTCTGTGAAATATGCAAAGGTAAGATATTTCAGCCACAGTGGGTGAAGACCAGTATCTCCTTTTTATATCCTTTCCAAATCATCACACTGCCTCTGATAAGTGATTGGCAATTGATCCAGGGCATTTTGGGATCTGACTCAAAGGAAAATGATATACATTGTTCTAGTTTAATGCAATATATGTATATGGTTTTCCTATGAAATTCTTCAGTGGCTAGTCTCAAGAGGTAACCAAATTTATTTCTGTATACTGAAGCATGCGAAAGCTGGACAGTGAATAAGGAAGATCGTAGAAGAATTGATGCCTTTGAGTTGTGGTGTTGGAGGAGAATACTGAGGGTGCCATGGACTGTCAAAAGAATCAATAGATCTGTTTTGGAAGAGGTGCAGCCAGAGTGCTCCTTGGAGGCCAGGATGGCTAAGCTTCGTCTCTCATACTTTGGACATATTGTCCGGAGGAAACAGTTGCTGGAGAAGGATGTCATACTGGGTAAGGTGGAGGGTCAGAGAAAAAGAGGAAGACCCCTAACGAGATGGATTGGCCAGGTGGCATCATTGATGGACTCAAGTGTGGCAGCGGTAGTGAGGTTGGCCCAGGATCGGACATTGTTTTGTTCTGATGTGCATGGGGTCGCTATGAGTCGGTTCCAACTTGATGGCACCTGACAACAACAACAACATACTGAAGCATAAATTTCAGTGGGATCAATCATTGTTTATCATTTCCAATGTGGTGTTGATTGTGTTTGTTTCTCGATAAGAAATAATGAGGGAATTATACAGATTGAAAAGTCCTGGAACTGAGAAAAATAAGGAAAATCATCATGTATGTTACATGGACACATAGTAAAGAGTACTGGTGGTGCAGTGGTGAAAGAGCTCAAACTTTAACCACTTTAAAAGGTTAGTAACTTGAACCTACTAGTTACTTTATGGGAGAAAGATTTGGTAGTCTGCTGCTGTAAAGATTAGCACCTTGGAAACTCTGTGGGGCAGTTCTACTGTGTTCTATAGGGTTACAATAAATTGGAATCAACTGAACAACAATGAGAATACACGTGATGGTGGTTCACTGGTAGAATTCCTACCTTCCAAGGTTTTAAAGAGCAAAGATGTCAGTTTGAAGACTAAGATGCCAAGGTATTTTCAATAACCTCATACACATGTGAAAGTTGGACAGTGAATAAGGAAGACCATACAAGAACTGATGCATTTGAAATATGGTGTTGAAGGAGAATATTGAAAATACCTTGGACTGCCAAAAGAACAAACAAATCTGTGTTGGAATAAATACATTCAGAATGTTTCTTGCTAGCCAGGATGGCCAGACTTCATCTCTCATACTTCAGACATATTATCAGAAGGCATGAGTCCCTGGAGAAGGATATCATAATTGGTAAAGTGGAGGGTGGGAGAAAAAAAGGAAGACCTCCAACAAAATGGATTGGCCCAGTGACAGCAGCAATGTACTCAAGCGTAGCAACTATTATGAGGTTGGCACAAGACCAGCCAGTGTTTCATTCTGTTGTGCATAGGGTCTCTATGAGTATATACCTACTCAATGGCACCTAACAACAGTAACAACAATAACAATGCAGGGGACCCAAGTTCTGCTGTGAGTAGTGCACTTCATTCATGTACAGCCACCACTCATCTGCCCATGGAAGTCTGCATGTTGCCACTAATACATAACAGTCTCACCAGAGCTTCCAAGCTAAAGTGGACTGGGATAAAAGGGCTGGCAATCTATTACCAAAACCCATCCAGTGAAAATGCTATGGATCACAAGATCTAATTCATAATCAATCATGGGGATGGCACAGTACTGATAGTGTTTCATTTTCTGTGCATGAGGTTGCCAACTAGATGGCAGTTAACAACAGAGGAGGGGCGGGGAGAAAGAGAAAGAAGGGAATGTTATTCTGTTTCCTTGATTGATGGTTCCAGTGTCTGAGAGATTCCACTAATACATGAGGAATGCAGATCCTGTTGAAACCCAAGATCCCAACAAAGGCTATCCTAGTACTATAGATAAAGTAAGTTGTTTAAAAATGAAAAGCATTGATGAGTCTCTTTATGGTTTCATATTGGCTAAACTTACACTCCACCTCAGTGAGCACTCCTTCCAATAACCAACACTCTTAACTTCAAATTAAATATCTCTCCAGAATCCATTTTCAACAACCTTCTCCAAAACTTTCTTTGGAAAATCTAGGATGATGCAAAATTTCCAAAAAGACTCTCTAGAGCAATGGGGAAATAATTTTTTCCGTTTTTTTTTTTTGTTTTTTTGTTTTTAACATTCACTGCTTTTTTAGTTGTAAGCGTGTTTGCTTTTATACTAATCCATACTGGACAATATTTTATTAGTTTTAAGTCTATGCCACCACACCTTCTCAAAAGATTTGAATGCTACTAAAGTTTCAAAAAGTCAAGATCATTGAATCCTCTAGGTGAAAGGATCCGAGACTAATGGCAATATTGACAAAGTAATAGTGTAGACTGGGTGAAAGACAAAATCAAGGTGTGCCCTTAATAACATCCTTTTTCCCATGGTGTGGTGGTGATGAGTGAGGCTTTTGCAAAAATGATTTGTTCAGGGTCTATTATTCTAAAGCTTCAAAGGCAGTAGCTGTCAAATTGATATAGCACATCCTGGCTTCACCAAAATGACACAAGATGTGGAAGGAAAATCTCAGAAAATTAACATATAGCAACACAAACACTTCATTCAACAGGTTCAAGAACTGTAAATAGGGAGAACAACTAAGCATCTAAAAGCATCCCACTGAGTACATGTTATGATTTAGATTTGCATTAAAATCATGAAATTCTTATTGAGAATTTCATGTATTTGACCTACTTTTCTTCTCATTTAGCATTAAGACACATTTCATCTGACCTTTGTTTCTTGAAATAAATTAGAGATGAAATTATTTTGTCCTAACTAGCAGCAGTGAAATGGTATCTATTTTGCTTTGTTACCTGGCAAACTACTTCTAGAGAAAACCCAGTGTGCCTCTAAGTGGTCAAAAAGCAGTTGTCTGCTTCTGCCATGTGTATGTGTGTGTACACACATGACACATGGATTTTTGGATTAGGTTTCCAAATGGCAAGGCATGGCTTAATATCTTCTGTGATGCCTGCAGGGATTAGCTAAGGAGATATAATTGCTAATAAAAAATTACACCAGTAAGCTTGGCTTGCAAAGCTGCTGTAAAAACACCTCTGATCGTTGTAAGCATTCATTCATAAGAATGCACAATACTGAGAATATGTGGGACAGGATGATTTGCTATGCCAAAAGTGAATCTTCGTGCTGTTGAATTTATGCATTTCCCACTGCTACTCAAAATGCTTGTCTGAATGTTCAGACAGGGGAGAGAGCTCTCCATGGAAAATGCTCCTCTTCTGTTTGTGTCAAAAGGTCTGACCTGTACTTGAGTCTCCATTCATAGGTAATTTGCAGACTATGTTAGGTAAGCTTCAAAAAATCCACCAGGAAAGAATACTGGGTCATTTTTTTTTATTAAAAAGAAAAGAGAGTAATAAAAGCCATAGTGGGAAGGGGAAAACTGGTCTTAAAATGGAAACCAAAACAGGCATTTGGGAAAGATAAATGCAGCATCCCCTTCACCCTCAGGAAATGAAATTTTTCTGACAGGGTCGAAGACTCCTGCTTGGCAAACCTTCTTAAATTAATTACCTTCTTGACATTTTAAAGGAAGGTTTCAGATTGTAAATTTAACCCAGACAAAGCATTCTTTTTAATCTTGTCAGTATGCAAACTACTTTGCAGTGCAGTCTGTGAATTATTTATCAGAGGAACGACCCCAAAGGCCGAAAGGGAAAAGCAGGCATATTTGATCTGAGTTTCCGCTGCTCGATGTAGTTCTTTGCCTGAGAGCTCTACCTGTTGCAACTACTTAACTTTTTCTGCTTTTGATGTTTTTAATACCTTGAGCATTCTTTGTGTCTGTGAGGAAGACAATATAGGCCATTTTAAAACACAGTTGTTAAGATGAATACAATATATGCCGCAGCAAGTTTAATATGGTATCCATAGTAAGGTTGGTGTGAGGGAGCATGCTTCTTTTCATATATTCATGATAGATGAATAGCATTTTAACCTACTGTTGTGCCCAGGTGAAATGGAACCTGCAAAGACAGGTTGTCAAGGAAATTTACTCTTCCAAGTACTGAGAAACTAGTGTACATGTTATTTCAACAAACAGTAGCAGATTAGCTTAGGATTTAACAATAATGAAGTTTAACAATGCCTAAAATCTACAAAGCAGTTATGCCGTTAGTTCTAGTATTAAGTATTCTTAGTTTAAATGATTTTGGATTGTGAACACCCATGTGATGGAACTTCCTTATTAGTTCCAAAATACTACATATGTAGATGCGGAACTAAGAGAACACATTAAAAGCAAGAGAACACATTTAAAAAAAAAAAAAGAAAGAAAAAAGAGGACAGTATCTGCTGTCTCCAGAAAAAGGGTTTTCAGAGTAATAGCTTGCCCCAACTTTGCAAAATATCCCATAGGAAATTGAATATATGTATAGATCACAAGACATTACCTGTTAAGTCTTCCCATTCCCTGCTACCCACTATTCTCAGAAATCGCTGAGCTTCTTCTGAGAGATAAGGAGGGATGCTGCTACAGTGGACACTTCACTATGAACAGCCCTCTTCAGTCCAAATCAAAGACTGAGGGATCTCTTGCAAATATAAATAGAAAATGTAGAATGTACAGCTATGCTTCTGCATGGGAAAGTCCTCCCAAAATGGAAATCATAAAATAAAGGTGATTCTGACTCAGTAACTCCTGGTGTGGCACTGTGGATTAATGCATCAGACTTCAAAGTTGTTTGAAGTGAAAGGTTGATGGTTCAAGCTCACCAGCTGCTCCTTGGGAACCCTATACAGGGTCACTATGGGTCAGAATTGACTCAACGGCACTTAACAACAACAAGTCTATATAGGGTTTTCAACACTGTGAATCTTTTTGGTAGCAGGCAACCTCATCCTTTCTCCTTGAACTGCCGATCTTGCAGTTAGCAGTCCAGTGCTTATCCTACAGAACCACTACAGTTTTCACTAAATTCCCAAGACTATTTAAACCAAACCAAATCCAGTGCTGCTCAGTCAATTCTGACTCTAGTGAATCTAAAGGGCAGAGCTCCTTAGGGTTTCCGAGACTAAATCTTTATGGGCGCAGACAGACTCATCTTTCTTTGGTAGAGCAGCCTGTGAGTTTGAACCACCAAGATTTTATATTTGTAGTGTGCCATTTAACATACTGTGCTTCCAGGGCGCCTTGAAGATGATCTAAAACCCAAAATCCAACTGCAATGGAGTTGATTTTGACTCATAGCAACCCGATATGGGGTTTTTGAGGGCATAAATCTTTTGTAGTTGTTGTTCTGACTCCATACAATCCTATGTACAACAGAACAAAACACTGCCCAGTTCTGCACCATCCTCGTAATTATAGTTACGTTGAGTCCATTGCTGATGCCACTGCGTCAATCTATCTCTTTGGAGGTCTTCCTCTTTTTAGCTGACCCTCCACTGACTTTAGCAATGATAGCCTTCATTCTATATCTTCAGTTGAATCTGGCTTGAAATTAGATCGTTTTCTGTCAATGTACTGTTGAAGCCATTTTAAAAATTATCTTTAGAAAAATTTTACTTGTATGTGATATTAATGATATTATCTGGTGATTTCTGCATTCTGTTGGGTAATTTCTCTTTGAAATGGACACAAATATGAATTTCTTCCAATCAGTCATCCAGCTATCTGTCTTCCAAATTTCTTGGCATAGATGAGTAAGTGCTTCCAATGCTGCATCAAGTTTTTGAAAGATTTCAATTTGTATTCCATCAATTCCAGGAGTCTTGTTCTTTGCCAGTGCCTTCAGTGCACCTTGAACTTCTTCAGTACCTTTGGCTCTTAACCATACGCTATCTTTTGAAATGGTTAAACATTGTCCATCTCTTTTTGGTACAGTGACTCTTTGTAACCCTTTTCTCTTCTTTTGATGTTTTCTGCATCATTCAATAATTTGCACATTGTTGTTGTTAGGTGCCATCTAGTAGATTCTGACTCATAGTGACCTTATACACAGCAAAACAAAACATTGCCCAGTCCTACACAAGTCTCACAGTCATTAAATTTGAGCCCATTACTGCTGCCACTGTGCCAATCCATCTCATTGGCAGTCTTCGTATTTTTTGCTGATGTTCCATTTTACCAAGCAAGATGTCCTTTTCCAGGGACTGGAAACATGTCAGAAGTATGAGAGCTGAATTCTTGCTCCATCCTGACTTCTAAGGTGCATTCTGGCTGTACTTCTTCCAACACAGATTTGTTTGTTTTTCTGGCAGTCCATGGAACTTTTAATATGCTTCTCCAACAGCATGACTCAAATGCATTCATTCTTCTACAGTCATCTTTATTCATTGTCCAACTTTCACATACAGAAAGTCTCGTCTTTCTTCCAAGGAACAGCTTGTGGATTTGAACTGCCAACCTGTGGCTAGCAGTTTAGTGCTTATCCTACAGCATCTCCAGGGCTCCTTTCAAGACATCTAGGACAAATTTATTCTCCTTCAAAATGTTGGTTTGTTATTGTAGTTGTTGTTATTACATGCTATTGAGTCAGTTCTGACTCATAGCGACCCTGCAAAGGGTTTCCAAGGAGCAGTGGATGCGTTTCAACAGCCGATCTTGAGGTTTACAGTCCAGTACCACATAACTCTTTGTTCGATCAATGTCCTCGTATTCCCCTATGAAGTAGGTTTTGTTTTTTTTTTTTAATTTTTTATTGTTCCTTCCTCTTTTTTTTAACAGCTAAGGAACCTGAGGCCTAAAGAGTAAATCTTTAGCCCACAGACCTCTGGATAATAAAGCTGAGATTCAAAGTTAAGTCTTCATGAACCAAAATTCCATGTGCTTACATGCATCAGATTGCAAAGACTTTTGAACTGCAAGGTTGGCGGTTCAAGCTCACCAGCTGCTCCTAGGAAACCCTAAACAGGGTGGCTATGGGTCAGAATCGACTCAACAGTACTTAACAACAACACCTCTCTAGTAGTCCCTGAGTAGTGAAAATAGTTAACTCACTTGACTGCTAACCAAAAGACTGGAAGTTCAAGTCCACCCAGAGGTACGTAAGGAGAAACACCTGGCCATCTTTTGAGAAATCAGCCATTGAAAATCCTACTCTGACATACCTGGGGTTGTCATAAGTTGGAATCAACTCCACGACTGTGGTTGTATCTGTGCTCTCTCAGATGCACAGAGGATTTACCCACCTAATAGGACTTATGAGACTAAATCCTCTAAATATGGGATGTGAACTTAATTCCATTTGGTCATCTGTAATTTTTTTCTTTGTATGTCCTTAAATATAGTAGAAATTTGATGAATCTAATATTTGTAGTTGCAGTCCTGGTATGGTGCTTTAGGATAAGCACTGGACAGCTAATCACAAGGTCATTGATTCAAACCCATCAGATTCTCCCTGGCAGCCCTATACAGGGTCACCATGAGTCAGAACTGACTTGAAGGCACTTAGCAACTACAAAGTATGTAGTATATTGAATACGGAGCTGTGGTTTATTCACGTCTTAGGATAGTTCTAGAGAATTTTTACATTCATATCTTTATGATCTGTCCTCTGATAAAGCTATTGTATGCAGTTTATTTAAATTTTGTGCTTCAGTGGATACATTTTCTAGAAGAATTGGGTAAGCACCTACCAAGGATGTAAAAAGCAAATAGTAGCAAGTAAATTGATATTTGTTGGTCTGTGCTCTCTCAGATACACAGAGGATTTACCTACCTAATAGGACTTATGAGACCAAATCCCCTGAGCATGAAAAAAAGCTGAGCACTCTGAGGTTTATCCTTTTATAAAGCTGTTTCATCCATACTAATTCAAGGACCATAAGTGTCCTGCTAACTGTTTTGATGATTCCTCTTGTCTTTGCTTCTTCAGCAAGTACCAAATGCAGAACCATAGGTCCCCACACTGAGGTCAGCTTCATCTGGGTGACACAGCACAGGAAGAGTCTGGTCCTGGGAGGATATTCTTTTCAAGTCATGATATTTGGGATTTTCATAACCAGAAGGAACCTGAGAGATCATCTTATGTAGATTTTTGCATACTAGGAAACAGAGTGACTGATACAAGGCCCCCACCTTGTCTGGGTCAAATCAAATATTTTGAGACTCATTATGACTCTAATTAAGCTAGACTTTTTTCGATGTTACCTGTGCTGGAGATTATTTCTTTGAATTCACTATCTGTTAGTGACTAAAACAAAAATTAAACACAAATCCAACCACTTCCATGGAGTAGAATCTAACTCATGACAATCTACTCGGTGGGTGTCAGAGTAGAACTGTATGGTTTATAGTGGCTGACATTTCAGAATTATGCCACCAGATCTTTCTTCAAGTCATCTCTAGGTGGACTTGAACCTCCAATATGTCAGTTAGCAGCCAAGAGCTTAACTGTTTGCACCACCCAGGAACTCTTTTGGACTAATTATTTTACTTAACAGCTAAAAGAAAACCAATTTCAATTTTCATTAAGTAGTACAATTATTATTTAATCAAAAAGATATAAGCAGATATGTTTTGGGTTATCTTTTAAAAGAAGCTAGGTCAGTGGAGGGAGTCTTGGTGGGGTGCTTTAGGATAAGAACTGGACAGGAAGATCAATTTGAACCACAAGGTCAGCAGTTCAAATCCACCAGCTGCTCCTTGGAAACCCTATACAGGGTCACTATGAGTCACAACCAACTTGATGGCACTTATCAACAACAAAAAAAGTCAGTGCATCGAATAAAATCCACAAGACATTTTATGGAAATATCTAATGTTTTGAGTTCATATTTCAATTATGCTCTTTAAGTCTGTAAAATACAAGAACCAACACACAATGTAAATAACACAATCAATTTTAAATCCCAATTAAGATTAATGTTTACTTACACATTTAAGATAATTAAGTCAACTGTAAAAATTACATGAGGGCGGTGTCTGACTCCTCCAACTTCAGAGGGAGGAGAAAGAATCAAAATCCTTAGCGTCAGCCTAGACGTCAGATGTGCCCCCACCCTTCAATCTTTTTACAAATTCTGACACCAACCATTGCTCCCACAGCACCCTCTACTTCTCAGCTGGGTTTTGGTGTTCATTGCAATAGCCACACAGAACTCACAGGACATACATGGGGTTTATATGGGAAGTTGTTGTTGTTGAGTACCATGGAATCAGTTCCCGCTCCTATAAACCCTGGACAGGATTTCCAAAGAGGGCCTGGTAGGTTTTAGCAGTCCAATGCTATACTACAGCACCACACCAGGGCTCCATTAGGGAAGTAATATCTGCACTTCAGGTTAAGTAAAGACTCAAAATGGTGTTCTTCTATCAGGACAGCCTCCTCTTAGCTGTGCCTATAGACATACATCTCTCTGGCCCTTGACTCCTCAGCCTGTCCCCTGCCCTGCATGTGCAAATGTCACAAATCTTTTAGCTCTTCTAATTAAGTGCTCAGAGGCACCCCACTCCACCAAGAAGCCTCGTGGGTGAAGTTGCTCAGCGATCTCACTTTGTGGGTTGGGAAGCCCTCTGCTCTGTCTCGTGCAGGTCTCCCGCTTCTATGGCCTCTGCTGCTGCTTACCATCTCTCAGGGATTCTGGTGTCTTTGGCTCCTGGATTGAGGGGGCTCAGCACACAGGGCTCTCGGGTCCAAAGGATATGCTCCAGTTCTTGTTCTTCTTTCTGTGTGTGTGTGTGTGTTTTCATTTTAAACCCATATATATATTGTTATTGTTGTTATGTGCTGTGGAGTTGGAACCGACTCCACAGCACACAGCCACCAGCCACCACCACTCTTGTGCACTCGTTTTTGTCTGTGGGTGTTTATATATGCGTCTGTTGCAGGGGTTGGGTATTAGAAAGGAGTTAGGATTACAGTTTAGACTATGGCTACCTCTAGACTAAGCCTAGGATATAGTTTAGGGTTAGAATTAGTGTTAGTGTAGAGGTTGGACTAAGGCTAGCAATAAGCTTTGGTCTAGTTTTTAGAGTGACAATTAGGTTTATTTTTATTTGTTTATTTATTTTCAAGTCTACTTAATTTAATCTTCTCTTGAAAGTGCTGCAGCTACATCATTCCCTCTTTCTACCTTGAGCTTGTTGTTGTTGTTGTTGTTGCAACTGTATTTCTGGTTCCCTATTTACAGTTTTGTAGGTCTGCTTTACTTTGTTGTTGTTAAGTGCTGTCGAGTTGGTTTCAACCCATAGCAACCCTGAATAGGGTTTTTTAGGAGCTGCTGGTGAGCTTGAACCACAGCTTTACTTTAACTACTTTTATATCTGGGTTGAGTTTTAGGTGATATTGTCATGTATGTTAGTCTTTGGCTGTTGTCTTCTGTTGTTGGTTCTCTATCCAGAAAACTCCCTGGAGTATTTTTTGTAAGGTTGGTCTGTTTTTCACAAACTCTATTAGTTTCTGTTAATTGAAAAATTTTGCCATCATATCTGACAGACAATTTGCTGGAATATGATTCTTTCCTGAATTTTTTTTTTTTTTTCTTTCAGAGTTTCATATATGTCATTCCATTGTCTACTTGCCTGCATGGTTTCTGCAGAGAAATCAGAGCTTAGACTTAAGTTCTCTTTTATATGTAACTTCATTTTACCTGAACTGTTCTCAGGATTTTTCCTTGTCTTTGCTTTGAACTGTTCTCAGGAATTTTCCTTATCTTTGTTTTGAGAAGTTTAATCATAATTTGCTTTGGTGTTTTTCTTTGTGGATCTACTTGGTGTTTTTCTTTGGTTTCTGTTTGGAGTTCATTCAACTTCTTGAATGGCCATCTTCTCATCTTGCATGAGGTTAGGAAAGTTTTCTTCCAACAACTGTTGGACAATATTCTCTACTGTTTTCTCTCTCTCACTCGCTCTTCCTCTTCTGGAATTCCAGTCACATGTAAATTATTCCTCTTGATAATGTCCCACATAAATCTTAGGCTTTCTTCAGATATCTGTTCTTTTTTCTGATTGTTCCTCTAGAACAGGTCTAGGAAACCTTTTTTCTGCCAAAATTCATAACATCATTCATGGCTATATAAAATTATCAACTTAAAAATTAGTGTGCTATATTTTGTCAAATGTTTAATTACCTCATCCCTAATGTGATGTCTGGAACTTCAGTTGCCTTGGCAGGACCAGACCAAATTATTTCACGGGCTTTATACAGCCCAAGGACCAGACATTCCCCACCCCTGTCTTCTTGTTGTTGTTGTTGTTAAGTGCCGTCAAGTCGGTTCCGACCCATAGCGACCCTGAACAGGGTTTCCACGGCTGTAAATCTTTGCTGGAGTAGAAAGCCTCCTCTTTCTCCCTGTCTTAGAAGATGAATATTGAGAAATTTTTCTTCAAGCTCAATAATTTGGCCTTTCATTGTTTCATTTCTACTTCTTTGCCCTTTCAGTGTTTTATCTATTTCTGAAGTCTTAAGGTTAATCTTCTGGCTTTCTAATTGCTGTTTTTATATGGCTCCCATTTTTAGATTTATGTTATCAAATTTTTTCCTAAATTCTTTTATAGTTTTATCTGTGTTTTCCTTGGCAGTTTTCTCAATAATTGTCTCAACTTATTGAAGGTACCTAAATAGCTAAATAGTATTCTTTATCAGGTAGTTCTGATACCAACTCTGGTATTATATTTTTTGATTCTGTATTTTTGTTACTTGCTTGAAGTACTTTGTCTTGTTTCTTTATGTGAGCTGAGATTGTTTGTTGCCTCTGAGACATTGTGATATCATATTTATATTTAATTGATGATTGTATATTGCATGTTCTCAAGCACTAACCTTCCATCTCCTGGTCAATATGATAAAGACTGGAAGTGTGAACTTGGCTTTCTGTTCACTCTTGGTGTAGAGTAGTTCAGAGTGAGTCGATGCACATCCAGAAGCAGGAGCACTATGCCTAGCATCTGACCCCAGGTGAAACAGAGGTTGCACATGAGAGGATGCCACTGAATCTTGGTTGGAGAGTAAAAGGACTGACAAGGCCCCAGCTACCAGCAGAGTGCAGAATCAAGGGAAAACTGCACTTCCTTGTCACTAACCTCCATCTGGTGTCTGCAGGCCACTGTTCCATGTCTACAGCTTCTCACAAGTGCTTAAGATGGCTGCCCTGCTCCACAACAGTCTACCATGCACCCAGTTTTCATCTCTCTCACTGTTTCTGTTCAGCTTCCTCTTCCAGTCAACACTCAGTCCATGTCGCTGTCCTATCCTCTGAAGCTTAGGCTTCCAGGATCACCATTTGTATCTGTCTTGCTGAGTCTCCCATGTCTTTGTTGCAGATGTTCAGCTTAGTGTGTCTGCCTACTCCACCATTTTACCCTGAAAGTCTCCTCCCTATTCTTTCTTGATGATAGTGACATCTCTCCTTTTTACCTTGGGGATATCTCATTTTAAGCATTGCAAGATAGAAATAATGACCAGTATTAGGATTCCGTACACCTTATTTGCATGATCTCACCCCACAAGAGTGCCATATACCTATTTACATTATTAACAAGCTAGCCAAGCCTCTGGGGGGGGGGGTGGCGGGGGAGTTATAAGCACCTCATATTTATATAGCCTTAATGTGGCTCTGTAGTATTAGCATAGAACTGCAGACCACAAGGTTGCCGGTTCACCCACCAGATGCTCCTTGAGAACCCTATTCAGGATTGCTATGAGGTGGAACTGCCTCAATGGCACTTAACAATAACAATAACAATCCAGTAATTTGATGCGAGTTTAAAAAGATCATACTAATAATTCACACCACCATACTAACATACAGTGAAATCTACAGTATTATAATGAGTGTTATAATAGATGTATAGCACTAAGGAAGAACTTTCTCCAGTGGTTTAAATGTTAGAATGCATCTTGTCTAGAAATATAACAAGTTTGTCATTTATCTAGTAAGTATACATTTATTCATATAAATGGATGCATATCATATTTAAGATAATATGGGTGATGGTTTTAAAATATACCCATAAATTCTTTGGCACTTCTCCTTTCAATAGGTTGAACTTAATTACCTTTCTATTGAGTACAGAATAAACTTAGAAACTCACCTCTAATAAATAGTATCTGGTGGAAGTGATGCTGGACAGTTTCAAGTTTAGGTTTGGAAAGGCAGTGTGGCTTCTGCCTTCCTCTTTCTTGGATTGCTCTCTCTCAAAGAAGCAGCTGCCATGTTACAAGGACATTCAAGCTGGCCCGCGGAGAGGTTCATGTAGTGAGAAAATGAGACCTCTTGCCAATAGCCATGTGAGAAGGTGCCATCATGAAAGGAGATTCCCCCAATCCTACTCAAGATGTCTAATGACTACAATTCCAGCTGAGGTTTTCACCTAAGTAGAAATCCTGAATCAGAACCATCTAGCTAAGCTCCTGCCAAATTCTTAGCCAACGATGAGATAACAAATTGTTGTCTTAAGCTACTTATTGTTGTTGTTAAGTGCCGTCTAGTCAGTTTCAACTCATAGTGACCCTGTATAGGATTTCCGAGGAGCCGCTGGTGAACTTGAACTGTGCCAATCTGTAGTTCAAACTGACCTTTCAGTCCAGGGCATTAACCTGCTATGCATTAATAAGTAGTACCTCATCTTATGAACTCGACATTGCCATTATCACAACATATTTTGTCCATAGATTATCATCCACTTATACTATGAGATATTAATAATTTATAGATCCTTTTAAAAATAAAAATATATTTATATGTGGAGCTATAGGAATAACACAATCTTTATACATATAAAATAGTTTTTCATCAAAAGATTATCACTCAGAACACATGTGACCAAATGATTTTTTCAGCAGTTTTTCCAATGTTTTGGTGAACAAATTATTGTACTACAATTGTGGAAGCTTGAAAGTTTCATTAAGAGCTACTTTATTCATATTTCTTTCAGTTATTTCACTCTTTTATGAGAAACTATAAGTGATGGATAGTGTTTTCACCTTTTTATTTACAAAGCTTATGGAAGTTAAAAGCATAATTAATTCTCTTCAATATACCCTCTACTAGAAAAAATAATGAAACATTATAGTTACTTTACTTTTTATGTGCCCACTCTTATTTTAATATTTATCTTTACTCATCTATTTATTCTACATCAAGACTCTTTTGATTTGTCTTTTATTTTCTGTGAAATAATTAAAGTTATTTAAAACATTGTTTTTCTAGGCACTTCCAAGCCTAACCTCTTTCCTGATGTTGTTTGTTTGTTTTGCTTTTTCTATCCCTCTTGTTGCTGTTGTTATTAGAAGTCATCAGGTCGGTTCTGACTTATAGCAACCCTACATACAGTGAAACAAAACCCAATCATTACTATGCCTGAGCCCATTCTTGCAGCCACTTTGTCAAGCCACCTTATTGAGGGTCTTCCTCTTTTATGCGGACCCTCTCCGTTTACAAGTTGGTCTGCTAAACACAAGGCTAACAGTTCAATCTACCACTGCTCTGCGGGAATAAAATGAGGCTTTCTGTTCCCTGAAGGATTACAGCGTTGGAAACCCTGAACAGGGTCACTATGAGTAGAATCCACTCCACAGCACATAACCACCTGGTGTCCTGGTGTGGCACTGCGGGTTAATGCACTGGACTGCAAAGTCAGTTTAGGTCAGAACCGACTTGACAGCACTTAGCAACAACAACCTACTATATCAAGCATTATGTCTTTTCCAGGGACAGGTCCCTCCTGATAACACATTGAAAGTACTTGAGATGAAGTCTTGCCATCCTCACTGATAAGGAGTACTGATTACACATCTTCCTAGACAGATTTGTACACTCCTCTGGCACTACATGATACATTTAATATTCTCTGCCAACACCATAATTCAAGGGCATCAATTATTTGATTTCTTTATTCCTTGCTCAGGTTTACATACATATAAGATGATGGAAAAATACCATGACTTGGGTCAGGCACACATTAGCATTCAAAGTCTACACTAACCCTCTCTTCCTTATACTCTAACAAAACATATAATGTATCTCTAAAAAGTAGATCTGTGTGTGTGTGTGTGTGTGTGAGAGTTTGTGTGTGTGTATAGATAGATAAATAGATACAGATAGATATATACATACATATGTATATATATATATGCATATATATACTCATACATATACAATATGGTTTACATCAACTTATAATTATTGCAACTATGTTACTTTTTACCACCTGCCTGTCAGTTTGATACAGTTTTGAAAGACCAATGGTTTATTCATTGCAAATACCATTTTCAACAACATAAAAGGTGACTGCATGTGGACCTCACCAGATAGAGCACACAGGAATCAAATTGACTACATCTGTGTAAAGAGACAGTTCAAATGCCAGAATAAGGTTAAGGGCCAACTAGACTAGACCATCAATTGCTCATGTGCAAGTTCAGGATGAAGCTGAAGAAAATTAAAACAAGGCCATAAAAGTCAAAGTATCACCTTGAACACATCCCACCTGAATGTAGAGACCATCTCAAGAACAGACTTGATGCATTAGACATTAGTGACCAAATACCAGAAGAGTTGTGGAATAAAATAAAGAACATCATGAGTTAAACAAGAGGAAAGGAATGAACGGAAAGACCAAAATGGATGTCGAAGAGACTCAGAAACTTGCTCTTGAATAGAGAAGCTAAAGCAGCTGGAAGAAATGAGGAAGTAAAGGGGCTGAATAGTAAATTTCAAAGGGTAGGTCAAGAATACATAATGAAATGTGCAAAAACCTGGGTTTAGAAAACCAAACAGGAAAGAACAAGCTTATCATTTATTAAGCTGGAAGAACTGAAGACAAAAATTCAAGCTGTGATGTACAATATTGAAGAATTGTGTCCTGGTGTCATTCTGTAGGATAAACACTGGATTGCTCACAGCAAGGTTGTTGGTTCAAACCCACAGGCAGCTCTTCAGAAACCCTATACAGGGTCACTATAAGTCAGAACCGACTCACTGACACTTAACAACAATAACAATGATGGGCAAACTGTTGAATGATGCAGGAAGCATCAAAAGAAGATTGAAGGAATACACAGAGTCAATTCACCAAAAAGAATTGATCAACCATTTCAAGAGGCAGAATACGATCAAGAGCCAATGGTACCAAAGGAAGAAATACCAGCTTCACTGAAGGCACTGGCCAACAAGAAGACTCCAGGAATTGATGAAATACAATAGGAATCTTTTAACAAGCTGATATAGTGCCATTCATCTATGCCAAGAAATTTGGAAGACAGGTACCTGGCCAACGAAATGAAAGAAATCTATATTTATGCCTATTCCAAAGAGAATTGATTCAAAAGAATGCATAAATCATCTAATAATACCATCAATATCATATGCAAATAAAATTTTTCCATGGAAAATTAAAAAATGGTTACAGTAGTTCATAGACAGAGAGCTACCAGAAATTCAAGATGGATTCAAAAGAGGATGTTGAACTAGGGATATCACTCCTAATGTCAGATGTATCTTGGCTGAAAGCAGATAATACCAGAAAGATGTTTATATGTGCTTTATTGATTATGCAAAGGCATTGGACTATGTGGATCATAACAAAATGTGGATAACATTGCAAAGAATGAATATTCAGAACACTTAACTGTGCTCATGAGGAACCTGTACATAGACCAACAGGCAGTCATGCAAACAGAATAAGGGGATACTGAGTGGTTTCAAACCAAGAAAAGTGTACACCAGTATCCTTTCACCATATTTATTCAACCTGTATACTGAACGAATAATCTAAAAAACTGAATTATATGAAAAAAATATATCAGGATTAGAGAAATACTCATTAACATCTGTGATGTACAGATGACACAACCTTGCTTGCTGGAAGTGAAGAGGACTTGAAATACTTACTGATAAAGATCAAAGACCTTCAATATGGATTGCACCTCAATATAAAGAAAACAAAATCCCCCCCACTAGATAAATAAATAATATGATAAATGGAGAACAGTTTGAAGTTGTCAAAGACTTCATTTTTGCTTGGATCCAATATCAGCAATAAGGAAGCAGCAATCAAGAAATCAAACAACATATTGCATTATGTTGGCAATTCTGCAAAATACCTTATTAAAGTGTTAAAGAGCAAAGATGGCACTTTGAGAACTAAGGTGAACCTGATCCAAAACATGGCATTTTCAATTGCCTTATATGAATGTGAAAGTTCAATAATAAATAAGGAAGATGGTAGAAGACCAAATGTGTTTAAATTATGGTGTTGCAACAGGATCAAACAAAACAGCAGTTATGAAGATGGCACAGGACCAGGTAGGGTTTTGTTTTGAGTCAGAACTGACTCAATGATCATTAACAACATCAAAATGACACTTTTGTTCCCAAAATAAGATACAAACTCACTGAATTTATTTATTTTTTTCTTTTACATGCCCTTGATACCAAGCCCAGAGCTTGGCGCATAAAAAGCACTCAATAAAATCATGTTGAATTTTAGTTCCTCCTTTTCACCCACCAATTCTTGCCTCTTAGTAGATTCTCATGGAACTTTGGTAGTGTAGTGGTTATGATTCAGGCTGTTAATCTCAAAGTCAACAGTTCAAAACTACCAGCAATTCCATAGGAGAAAACTGAGGCTTTCAGCTCCCATAAAGATTTACAGCCTCAGAAACCCTATGCAGGGTCACTACGAGCTGGAACTGACTCTACAGCACACTACCACCATCATTAGACTCTCGGAATCTTACTCTTTGTTTTTGAGAAGGACCTTGTCAGGGACTACACACAGTTGCAAAAAAAAATGTAGGTGCAACAGACAGAAAGCAAAGAGTTACAGAAAAGGAAACTAGCAAAAAGAAGAATAGCCTTAGCACTCTCCTGCCTTCTAAGTATAATCCTGAGTACATGTTAGTACTCAGGGATACAAAATCATTGAATCTCCTTTCTTTTTTATTTTTCCTTGGGCTATCATATTGACAGAATAGAAATATATGATCAGTGTCACGGCCCTCTTTCAGTAAAGTCAGTGCTGCAGATTTGCTCAGATCTGCCCAGCCAGCTGGGTTCATCATTGTTGTATACTTGATTGTATATTTATACATCTTTTAGAATCTCAATGTTCCCCAATGCCCATTGCAATATATTTTTTTCCGACATTTTCAATTGTCTGTAATAGAGTTGGCATATAGTGGTGGATGGTTTTACCTTCTCTATGTGTATTTGTTCGCTGCACTTCCTAATCTGGCATTCAGTATTTATTTTTCATCATTGACAGTTGACTGCTCTGCTTCAAACAATTGAGAAAGAAAAAAAGTGAGAAAAAAGTGGGTGAAATTTCTGATAACCCAGGCTTAAGAGTTTTAATAGTAATTGTTTTTTGTTTGTTTTTTTCATAGAAAAAAAAAGAATGAAGAGCATGACAAA
>NW_006408551.1:5446983-5464859 GCF_000296735.1 Chrysochloris asiatica | reverse complement strand
GGGGGGGGAAGGGAACTGCATCCTCCAACAATTATTTTGTGGGTGTTGTTATTGAAAAGAGTCCTGGTGTGGCGCTGTGGACTAATGTGTCCGACTGCAAAGTCATTTGAACTACAAGGTTGGTGGTTCAAACTCACCAGCTGCTCCTTGGAAACCCTATCCAGGGTTGCTATGAGTCGGAATCCACTCGATGACACTTAACAACAACATTATTGAAAAGCACTGGGCCTCAAGGTCCACTTGAACTGGTTCAAATCCACCAGCTGCTCCTTGGAAATCCTATACAGCGTCACTATGAGTTGGAACCAACACAATGGCACTTAACAGCAACAATTATTGAAAATATGTCTTCCATAATAATTAACACAGAAAAGTCTCTTGAATGGTTCTCTATGATTTACCTAGTTCTAGGGAGTTCTGGTGTGATGCTGTGGATTAATATGTTGGACTGTAAGGTCAGTTTAAACCTCAAGGTTGGTAGTTCAAGCTCTCCAACCACTCCTTGGAAACCCTATACAGGGTTGCTATAGGTCAGAACCAACTTGACAGCACTTAACGCAACAACAAGAGAGTCCTGGTGTGCTACCATAGGATAAGCACTTGACTGATAATAGTGAGGTTGGTGGTTCAAATGCACCAGCTGCTCCTTGGAAACTCTATACAAGATATCCATGGGTCAAAACTGACTCAACAGCAGTTAAAAACAACAACAGTATATATAGAAAATTATAGGTTGAACCTAATTGTTTTATTCACATCTTTTTGATGGATCATTCATATCCTCTAGTTAACCAGTTTTCTTAAAATATTTACCTTCACAAAATCATCGTAAGAATTATGAAACAGAAGGAAGGACAGGCAGCCAAAATGATGTGGGGAGCAAGCATCTGACCATTTTATTGGAAAAGAAGGGATAGGTGTGAACTACAGAGGACCACAGGCAGTAGGAGGATAACAGACTTAACAGTTTATTCTGTTTGGATATCGATGTTGTATCCTAAAAATGGGTGTCAGCTTTCTATATGGAGAAGAAATAAAGGGAAATCCAGTCAAAGCAAAGATATAGCAGCATGAAAGGACATAACATGTTCAGAGAAAGTGGAAATTGGGGTATAGCTGAAGTTTGGGGTACACAGTGAGTAATGGTGGCTGGGAAAAATTTCAGATTAGATTTTGTTCTTCAAAAAAATATTTGTGGTGGACTGAAATACGTATTGAACTATATTATTAAGATATCACAGTCCCTGCCCTTAGGGTGTTTATGATTCCTGTATGTCATATTGTCATTGTTAGCTGCGGTCAAGTCAACTCGGACTCATGGTGATTCCATATATAACAGAGAGACAATGTTGCGTAGTCCTGAGGCAGTCTCACAATCAGCAGCACATTTAAATCCATGTTGTGGTTGTTGTGCCAATCCACCTCACCAAGGGTCTCCCTTGCCTTTGCCAGCCCTCTACTTCACCAAACATAGTGTTTCAGCTCCAGAAATTGAACTCTCCTAATAACATGTCCAGAAGTCCTGGTGTAGTGCTGTGGGTTAATGTGCCGGACTGCAAAGCCATTTGAACTGCAAGGTCGGTGATTCAGGCTCACCAGATCGCTAAGGGTTGGAACCGACTCGACGGCACTTAACAATAACAACAATAACATGTCCAAAGCAAGCAGGTAGGACAATGTACTGTTGTGGTTCATAAGATTTTCATTGGCTAATTTTCACAAGTATATCACCAGGTCTTTTTTTTCTAGTCTAGAAGCTCCACTGAAATTGGCCTTTTATATGTGACTCTACTGGCATTTGAAATAATGATGACATCGCTTCTAGCATCTTAGCAACACAACGCCATCACAGTCTGACAAATAGGGGAGGGGGCTGATGTCCACAGCAACACAGGGAACAGAGAACACACTCTGACGCAAATCATTTGAATTTATCTCTGCATGGCCTTGTGCAATGTAATTCCCTTCACCCTCTCTCTCGTCGTTTGCACAAGGAAGAAGTGGGTACGTTATGAGAGGGAGTTTGAGCTTGATCTTCTATAGGAAGAGTTTGCTAGACTTCCCTTTTTTGAATTATAATTCCTGCAGTTAGACTGGTCTCCTTATTCCCTCAAAATTCTAAGTTCCCATGCAGGAATTACAATTCAAAGTATGCCAATGGTAAACAAGATGTTTTAAAAAAGTAAAATGAGGAGGTTAAATAAGACAGTGATGGGTTATAAAGGAACAGCTAGATTTGAGATACATTTCTTCATTATAAATCATAAGATTAACTGGCTAAATAGATGTGCCCTCTAAGGTAAAGGGAAGTAAAATGAAGGAAACCCCCAGACATTCCAATGTGGAGGCCAAGATGACTGAGAAAAGCTAGAATTGGAGGAGCAGCAGGTTTGGGGGGGAAAGAAAGTAGTTCACATTTGAATCTATGAAGTTTAATAAGTAGCCCTCCAGAGCTTCTTTAGGCATTTAGTTCAACTGTCCCAATTCTAGAAGCCATCTTCTCTCCCCATCTCTTAACAGCTTTAGTTTTCTTGATGCAAGAGATGTGGGAAAGTGGAATATATGGACAGCATCAGCCCACTGATTCAGGGTATTGTGGGGAAACCAAATCTGAATGTTTAAGCCTTGATCACATCAACACCAAAGTCAAAGATGGAAATACGGGGCCTCTAGGGACTACTAGGGACCATCATGTAGATCAGTATATGATGTCAGATGGCAGGTTAACTATTCATTGTATTGACCTGGATGCTTTTTAATTGGATGGGAAGAATGGTGTCTTTGCCAATAACTGAACAAAAACCTTTCTGTCTTATAATATAAAAACAACATAAAGCTACTTTCATTTATTTGGTCCAGACTGCATCACTATACAAACATGCTGCAGTGCTAATGTGCTTATTAGGCAAGAGACTAACTTTTTATCTTTTAATTTATTTTTTATTGTGTCAAATAGATATGTATTAAGAATCTTCACAGCTCAGTGACAATAATAATTATTTTCAAGGTTTTCCATCACCCTAACAGAAGCACAATGCCTAGGATCCTCTTTTCTATTTAATGTGTCTTTATTCCTGCCCTTTCTTCTACCTCCAATACTCTTGCCCAGATGGCTACATAATTCTTCAAAGTCAGTTCAAATGTTGCTGCCTTGCTACATATTTCTCAGACTCTGTGGCTGCTCCAACACATGCTTTTTCTGATAAAATATTTTCCTGCCCCATTACTGAATCTCTTATATTCACTTTTGTTGTTGTTAAGTCGGTTCCGACTCATAGCGATCCTATACAGAGTTTCCCAGGAACAGCTGGTGAGTTTGAACTGCCAACCTTTCAGATGATGAATATTTTGTTGAGGTCAAGTGCTTATGCTGCAGTGCCACACCAGGACTCTTGTTGTTGTTGTTGTTAAGTGTCGACTCCTATATGCACTTATATATAATATAGCAAATATCTTACCACATTACCATTTTGGGTTGGGGATCTTTCTTTAACACAGGAGGATGTAATTTTTAAAGGTGAGAACCTTATTCTTTATTAGACATTTTTGTATCCTCAGCGTGTAGAATGATGTAGAGTAAATGACAGAAAAAAGTTTATGGTTGAATTATATGTAATCAATGTAACACCCTTAAGTGGGGTGACTCTCAGGCCCAATTAAGAAAATAAAACCAGGATGGGACACAGGTTTCAATTTCTCAGCTCCAGTAGATTATATGTTCTTCCCCAAGCTTTGATGGGTAAAGAGGTTGTCTAACCTAGTGGCAAAGAGTTCCACCATCAATTGCAGATGTCTGTGAAGAGCCCTGGTGGCACTGTAGGTTAACCACAGGTTGGCAGTTCAAAACTACCAACTTCTCTGAGGGAGAAAGATGAGGTTGTCTAGCACCATAAAAATTTAGAGTCTCAGAGATCCCATAAAGGGTCATGAGGCAGAATCGACTTGAAGGCCGTGAGAGCCAGGACATAAGGTGAGAGTGGAAGCTTATTCATTTTCTGTCTCTGAATTAGGTTGTTTCTCAATAAGACAATCATTTGCTCTCTCAACAAAATATTCATCATGCATCTGACACTGTGTTAACTGCCAAAAGACAAGACATGCAGATAATGAATACACAACCCTTACCCTCAGGGATCCCAGAGATCTAGAAAGTAAATAATGTGACGACACCTGTAATTTACTCAATGGTATAATAATAGTTGTACAATAATAGTTTGCCAGATATGAGGTAATGATGCTTTCAGTAAAAGAGAAAACAGAGAATACATAAGCCAGCTATCTCCTATACTATCTAGGGAGGAGGGTATGTGGACCAGTGATCCAGAGAACTCCAGACCCCAAAATGTGTGCTTCATAAAACTGTTCATTTATTCACTTAAAACATCTTTATTGAAATAATACTGCATGCCAGTCCATATGTGAGACAATGGATAGATAACAAACAAAGTGAGAGTCAAAAATTAAATAATCACAAAACCAACTATGTCAATATAAAGTACGAAGAGTAAATGTAATCCTATTCCTTGAATTCCAAAGCAAGCAAACAATCTTCCCAAAGTAATTTTGCTAGCCAGATTGACTTCTTTAAAGAGGTTCTTCTTGTTAAGTGCCATCAAGCTGGTTCTGACTCATAGCAGCCCTGTATAGAGTTTCCAAGGAGTGGCTGGTGAGTTTGAACCACTGGCCTTGTGGTTCAAACCAATTTTGCAGCCCAGCACATTAACCCGTAGCACCACACCAGGACTCTTTAAAAGGGTTGTTGTTGTTGTTGTTAAGTACCATGGAGTCAGTTCCAACTCATAGTGACCCTGCACAAGGTTTCTGAGGCTGTAAATCTTTATGGGAGCAGAAAGCCTCATCTTTCTCCCATGGAACGGCTGGTAGTTTCGAACTGACGACCTTGAGATTAGCAGCCCGATTCTAAGCAAAATACTATTTACATAAATATTCCATTCTCGTGTCCTCTGCTTATTAGTTAAGGGGCTGACTTACCAATTAGTTGCATGAGTCAGTCTTCCATGAGTCCAGTCCGACCAGCTCCAGCTTAACAAGTCTGGGCATTCAATGACCATGTGATTCTGACCAACTCAGTTCCTTTTTATAAAATGAAAATGACATTATCTGTTTTAGAGAGTTGATAGAAAATGCACAAAATTGTCCTGTGAGCTCTAAGAAGTCCACCAATGTAAGGATGGACTGGGAGTTATATTTCTTAGGGGCAGTCCTTGAGGCAGTTAATGATGTCCACAGCAACATAGGGAACAGAGCACACACTCTACCACAAATCATTTGAATTTATCTCTGCATGGCCTTGGGCAAATTACTGAACTCCTTCCACTCTCTCTCTCCTCATTTGCACAATCAATGTTACAGTACCTGACTCTCTCTGGCAGGGGTTGTAATAAGCATTGTATAATTACATGATTTAGATACTGATGTTCGGTACATTTTCTTACTATTATGTTTGCTTTTGTTTAATAATTGCTAGTAGTGGTCACTGCAATAACCATGAATAATTCTAAAGACCCTTTCACAAGGCAGCCCTTCAAATATGGAAAGAAGCTAAAATGGCCCTTCCCGGTCTTCACTTTTTCTACTGAACAATTCTTCTTTCTTAGACTGCATCCTCCCACTTTCGGATAAAGGTTTGTGGGCTCCTCATTATTCTCCTAATCCCTGAGCTTTCTTCTGCATGTCCATGTCCCTTACAAGTAGAAGTGTCATTTGCTTTCCAGTGATAATTACTTGTGCTGCATCTGTGTTTATTTTAGAACCTGTGGCTAAAGTAATTAGCCGGCAGCTGGCTAAGCTGTAGATAATAATGTACCTGACATTGCAGGGATCTCTTTTCTAGAAATCATTTTTTTACTTTATTTCACTTACACACTCAATAGACAGTAGTGGCAAATCATCCCTATGTGGAACATAATTAGGATTCATTTGCATCTGGGAGGAGATTGGCTTTTTTTAACCGTAGTTGACTTCAGAAAGATTGTCTCTCCACACAGAGCTCGTTGATTGCAGAGCCTTTTCATTGATTCATTCAGCACCACTGAGAGCCTATGTTTTGGGACCTGGATAGCTGCTAGGGGCACAAACATAAACAGGACATGGATCCTTTCCTAAAAACTTTAAAGTTTGAAAGGAGATGAACATCGAGTCTGTAGAGACATAAATAGGAAAGTACACATTCAGGAGGAAATTCATGAGCCGGGTCTTAAAAGAAAAATTACTATGTACATAGGTATGTTGTTGTTGTTATGTGCCGTGGAGTCGGTTCTGACTCATAGCGACCCTGTACAGTGTTTCCGAGGCTGTAAATCTTTACAAGGAGCAGCAAGTCTCATCTTTCTCCCATGGAAAAGCTGGTAGTTTAGAACTGCTGGCCCTGAGATTAGCAACCACTATGCTACCAGAATTCCTTATGGGTATATTGGAGTCTCTGGCAGAGGTATTCCTTCTAGACTAAAGAATCTGAACAAAAGTATGAACTTCTCTTATTACTAACACACATGATTAGTTGACAATCAAGACCAAGTCCTAGGGTGCAATATTTATATGTGCTGAGTCTTCCAGAAAATCATCAGTAATCACACACCTACTTTTAAAACAATTATTTTTTTTTAAGTTTTTAATTGCAAATTCAGTGACAGTTTACATGGGAGAACATTGGTATTATACTCATCAGTTCATTACAATGATTACAATCTACTCCATGCATCATCATTCAACAGTATTTGCTTCTATTCCCTCTGATTTTTGTTTTGTTTTTTTTGTCTGTACACAAAAAAACTCAGGAATATATAGTCATTTAAACAACTAAAGGGCACATTCTGCAAGCCTGCCTCCTGGCTGCCAGCACATAGCCTTTCTCTTTCTATGAGTCTAGAGTCCTCAGCTGCTTTATCTTTCCATGTAATCATCTCTGCCTCCATCTCTAATATCACTGCTTTTCTGGATAGGGTTCCATAGTCCGCTCATGATCTTCTTACTTGATGGTCTTATGGTCCTCTGTTCCTGGACTGTAAGATTAAGTTGTTGTTGTTGTTAACTGCCACCCAGTCTATTCCAACCCATAGCGACCCTGTATAGTGTTTCCAAGGAGCAGTTGGTGAGCTTGAACTCCCCCCTTTTTGTTACAAAACCTCTATCTTTACAATTGTGACAATCGCAATTAGACATAATAACATAAGAATCATAAGAATCTTACCCTTTTGAATCATAAGAATCTTACCCCAATCTCCTTTCACCAGACTCATTTAGACAAGATGAAAACTTTTCAGTGGGAATTCTATTTTTCCCTGCACAGTCTGAAACTAAACTCCCTCTTGAAAACTTGTAAGCCAGTCACTTCATGCCTTTATAGACCCCTCCCCCCATTTTAGGTAGCCAATGACTAAGATGCCCATCCCTATCAACCTTGTGTACGGAAGGGATGGGAATGATCCTTAATGTGAAGATTCCTTCCCTCTCAGTTGGTATTTTGAGCTACATCATCCATAAGTATAGGTCAAGTCCATCAAATTGTAGCAATTTACACTTGTTTCCTTTATCAAAATTTTATCTTCCTCTATTTGAGTTCTGATCATCCAGCTATCAAAGCTATGTGAAATGGGTACTATCTGCAAGTTTGGGCATTTTTTGTGCATCTCCCTTCACTTCATATCAGCTGGATGCTTTACTCTCAGCTCTAGCCCTCCATGGCTATATCCGTGTACAGGGGCCCAGGTACCCCTAGTTCTCACCAGATCAATAAGCCTTTCTTCTTCTCTCTTTCATTTCCAGGTTGATGAGAGTCTATGGAATGCACACACCTACTTTTATGAGTGAGTGCCTCCTTAAGCTTTGTACCCTATGTACCTCAGTTGCCTAACCCTAGTCACAGTCCTGATGTATTCTTACATATAAGAATATGTGACTGTGTGTCAACAGAGCTTATATGTTAATAAATCAATGATGTAATACCCCAAATGTTTAGTGTTTTATTTAAGCCCAGAGGTGATTAACTCTCCAGATAATTAGGTTTCAGACCTCCACCCTCAGAACTCATGGAAGCAGCAGTCAAGAAATCAAACAATGTATTGCATTAAGCAAATCTGCTGCAAAAGACCTCTTTCAAGTGTTCAAGAGTCAAGATGTCACTTTGAGAACTAAGGTACACCTGATCCATAGTCATGGTGTTTTCAATTACTTCATACGCAATTGAAAGTTGGACAATGAATAACGAAGACCACAGAAGAATAAATGCATTTGAATTATGGCATTGGCAAATAATATTGAAAGAACCATAGACTGCCAGTAGAACAAACAAATCGGTCTAGAAGAAGTTCAACTAGAATGCTCCTTTGACGCAAGGATGGTGAGACTTGTCTCTCATATTTTGGACATGTTATCAGGAGGAACCAGTCACTGAAGAAGGACACCATGTTAGGTAAACTGGAGGGTCAGCTAAGAAGATGACCACCACCACCCCCACCTCCCCAGCAAGATGGATTGACACAGTGGCAACAGCAATGGGCTCAAACGTAACAATTTTGAGGATGGTGTAAGATCAGACAATACTTTGTTCTGTTGTGCCTAAGATCACTATGAGTTGGAACTGAATTGAAGGCACCTAACAACAGCAACATACCTCTCCCTACAAGAAAGTTTGTGCCTGACCACATCTTATCCAATCAGAGCAGCTCACATTTGGTAAATGGGACAAAGGAAAATTAAATATCCAAAACCCATGACCCCAAATGCTTGTTATGGAATGTCTTGATAATCACCCAATATTTCTTTTACAACCATAAAGTAATTTATATCTGAATATTTTCATTAAGTTGTCTGTGAGAAGATGGTGAGTTGGTACTAAGATCTAAAACAAAAAAATAGTTAATGAAGCCCTTTATTCTTGGGACTAAAAATAAAAGATTTTATAGAAGAGAGAATAAAAGAACATATCTGTTAAGCAACTCCAAAAATAGTTGGGGGGAGAAGGGTGATGATGAGTCTGCTATTACACAAGTCTGTATATTGAGACATAATAATTATCTCAATGGCTTAGGCAGGGAAAATGTGCAAGATAAAATCTTATAAGATAAGATTACTGAAAGAGTAGAAATCACATAATTAGGTAATTGCAGAGTAAACCTGAATGATGATAATAGCAGATGTGTAATGCTATAGAAATGCTTCAGTACCACCTGATGGGATAGCAGATATAATATTTTATTTCTCTTCTCCAGCTATTCCTATGTCATAATTGCCTAACAACAGTCATGTGAGAAGTCCTGAAGTTTTCTCGTTCACTCCATGAGCATCAGTAATTTGCTAAGTGGAGCTATTATTCAAATTTGACACCATTCAGAAATTTGTTGCTTAACAGTATAAGTATTCAGTAACATACTGATATATATATGTTGTTGTTGTTTTCCAGAAAATTCAACTAGCTTTGCTACTGTGTTTGATTTACCTCTAATGTTGTTGTTGTTAAGTCCTGTCGTGTCAGTTCTGACTTGTAGCAAACCTGTATAAGACTCCCAAGGAGTGGCTCATGGGTTTACACTGCCTGCCTTGCACACTAGTGCATTATCCTTAATTTATTTAGTACTATGAGTACCACACCAGGACTCATGTTGTTGTTAGGTACCATCAAGTCAATCACTAAATAGAAAATATATATATTATATTTTAGATTATATTAATATATATATATAATATATATATATATATATATTCAATGACAATGACAGCTATATATTTTTTTCAATGACAATGACAGCTATATATATGTATGTATGTATTGAATTGGCTCCCTCTCCTGCTGACCCCAAATACTTTAGAGTAAAACTGTGCTCCCTAGGGTTTTCAATGGCTGGTTCATTGGAAGTAGATCACCAGGCCTTTCTTCTGAGGGGCCTTTAGGTGGACGTCAACTGCTGACTTTTCAGTTTACAGCTGAATACGTTAATTCTTTGCACTACCCCAGGAGCTCTTAATAAACAGACACTTTTATTATTTTCATATAAGTTAGCTTCTGAAAATTTTCTATGACTTGAAGTCAGTAATTATGGTATCTTATAGTCAGTCAATAAAGTAGAAAAACAGAAATTAAGTCACTGAGGAGAGAGTAGCCATCATTTATGAATAATGGTAGTAATTTGTGGGCCAGAAAACTAGAAAATGGTCATTACTATCCAGGTGGTGAATTCACATTTTACAGACCAACTCTCATGACTTTTTTCTCTCCATACTGGTATCACAACTTCAAAAAGCCATGGTATAGAATGCGGTGATAAATTGCTTTTCAACAGCTAATACCAAAATGTATTACACACTGAGAAAAACATAATGTTGGCATGAATTTTTGGTCAATATTTATGCCTCAAGTAAACAAATTTTGATATTGAATATAGAATAAATCAATTACTCTTTATTATTCTTTCTGATTATAATACTGTGTTTCAGATGAATGGATTTCTTTTTCAACATAATCACACCCATTTGCAATTACATTTTGAAATGTTTGTACTGTTATGTGAATTTTAATTACCTATTCGAAACTTAGTTGCTGTAATTAGCCCACCACAATTTTAAAATTTTATCAGTTTTTCTTCCTTTGCACAGACATGTGAAGGAGATAAGTTATTAATGATTTCTGCCTGTGAAGCTCAGAATTAAATAACATCAGAGTAGAGCAGATGACAGTTAAAAGGGTAATTGCCTTTTAACACAGTCTTGCCTACCTGCCTTTGATTAAAATGTAGAGTTTCCATGCTGCATGTTAGTGACCCAGGTTCTAATTCAGAGAATTCAGGCCTTAAACTGAACTCTTGAAATAAAAGTAAACAGCTAGGAATATCAAAAAAGAGTGTTTGGCAATCATTACAAACTTTGTGAAAATTAAGGAATATGAGTTGTTGCTATGTGCCGTCAAGTCAGTTCTGCGTCATAGCGAACCTGTGCACAACAAAATGAAATATTGCCCTGTCCTGTGCCATACTCACAATGATTGTTACGTTTGAGACCATTGTTGCTAACACTCTGTCAGCCTATCTCATTGAGGGGCTTTCTCATTTTACAGAATATCGTATCCTTCTCTGTGGTCTCTCCTGACATTATGTCCAAAGTATGAGAGACAAAGTTTTGCCATCTATGTTTCTAAGGAGCATTCTGTCTCTACTTCTTCCAAGACAAGATTTGTTTGTGTTTCTGATAGTTCATGGTATTTTCAATATTCTTCTTCAGCACCACAATCCAAATGCATCAGTTCTTATATTAATTGTTCAGCCTTCACAGGTGATTGAAACTACCATGGCTTAGGTCAGTGCTGCCTTAGAATTCCTGGTATGCACTGTAGAATAAGCACTGGACTACGAATCACAAGATCTGTCGTTCAAACCCATCAGTTGTTCCTTGAAACCCTAGACAGGGACATTAAGAGTCAAAATTGACTCAACAGCACTTAACAAATTAACTAACAACAAAGGTCAGGCCCACTTTAGTCCTCAAAGTGACATCTTTGGTCTTAAACATTTTAAAGAGGTCTTGTGCAACAGATTTGCATTATATAATACATCCTTTCATTTCTTGACTGCTGCTTCCATTAGCATTAATTGTGGATGCAAGCAAAATGAAATCTTTGACAACTTCCATATTTTCTCCATTGTTATTTATTGGTCCAATTGTAAGGATTTACGTTTTCTTTACATTGAGGTAGAACCCACACTGGAGGCTATAGTCTTTGATCTTCATCAGTAAGTATTTCAAGTCATTCTCGCTTCCAGCAAGCAAGGCTGTCTTTTCTGCATATCGCAGGTTGTTAATGAGTCTTCTTTCAATACTGATGCCAGGCTCTTCTTCATAAAATTCAGTTTCTTGAATTATTTGCTAAGCATACAGGTTGGATAAGTATGGTGAAAGGATACAAGCCTGGTGAACACCTTTCTTGATTTTAAACCATTTTGTATCCCCTTGGAATTCTGATGTGATGCTGTAGGATCAACATTGGACTGCAAGGTTGGTTTGAATTGCAAGGTTGGCAGTTCAAACTCACCAGCTGCTAGTTGGAAACCCTATACAGAGTCGCTATAAGTCAGAACTGACTTGATGGTGCTAAACAACTTAACAAAGTATCCCTTTATTTGGTTCTAATAACTGTTTCTTGTTCTATATACAAGTTCCTCATGAGCACAATTGAGTGTTTTGGAATACCCATTCTCCACAACATTATCTATATTTTGTTGTGACCCAAATAGTGAAGTGCCTTTCTGTAGTTAATAAAACATAGTAAACACATAATACATAAGTATTATGTGCTTTTAGTAAAGATCCAACTGACATCAGCAATGATATTCCTCATAAGTTCTCTACTGAATACAAACTTCTACATTAAATTTTTATTTCTCTTCAGCAAAATTTTACTTGCATGTGATATTAATGATATTGTTCAATGATTTCTGCATTGTCTTCTGTCACATTTCCTTGGAATGGGCACAAATACGGAGCTCTCCCAAACAGTTGGCCAGTTAGCTGTCTCACAAATATCTTAGCATAGATGAATGTGTGTCTCCAGTGGTTCATCAGTTTCTGAAACATTTAAATTTATAGTCCATCAATTTCTGGAGCCTTGTTTTTCACCAATGACTTCAATACAGCTTCAACTTTCTTCAATACCTCCAGTTCTTGATAATATAGTAACTTTTTTTTAATGTTTTATTGTGAATTATGTGATATTTTATATGGGAGAACATTCATTCTAACATATATCATTTAATTGCCATAGTTACAATCCCCTCCATGCATCATCAATCAACCAAAGGGCATACCTGGATAGGGATTGCATTATATGTGTAAATTGCTTTGAGCAGTATTGACATTTTCACCATGTTAAGCCTTCCTATGCAGGATCAGGGCACATTCTTCCATTTTTGTAACTCTCTTTTGGTTTCTTATAGTAGTGTTTTGTAGTTTTCTTTGTATAAGTCCTTTGTTTCTCTGGTTACATTTATTCCTAGACATTTCATCCTTTCGGCGGCTATTCTAAATAGTATTGCTTTCCTAATGTTCTTTTCAGTGCTATCGTTTTTGTCATTTTTGGTATAGAGGAATCCAACTGAGTTTTGTATGTTGACCTTATATCCTGCCACTTTGCTGAATCTTCCAATGAGGTCTAATAGCTTTTTTATTGAGTCTTTGGGGTTTTCTATGTATAGGATCATATCATCTGCAAATAGGGAGAGTTTTACTTCCTCTTTGCCAATTTGGATGCCTTTAGTTTCCCTGTCTTGCCATACGTTGTTGTTGTTGTTGTCAGGTGCCATCGAGTCGGAACTGACTCATAGCGACTCCATGCACAGCAGAACAAAACAATGTCTGATCCTGGGCCAACCTCACTACCGCTGCCACACTTGAGTCCATCAATGATGCCACCTGGCCAATCCATCACGTTAGGGGTCTTCCTCTTTTTCTCTGACCCTCCACCTTAGCCAGCATGACATCCTTTTCCAGGGACTGTTCCCTCCGGACAATATGTCCAAAGTATGAGAGACAAAGCTTAGCCATCTTGGCCTCCAAGGAGCACTCTGGCTGCACTTCTTCCAAAACAGATCTATTGGTTCTTTTGGCAGTCCATGGCACTTTCAGTATTCTCCAACACCACGACTCAACACCACCACGATTCTTCTACGATCTTCCTTATTCTCTGTCCAGCTTTCGCATCCAATATGATATAGCTCTTACTAAGTCTTCCAGCATAATATTGAATAGAAATGGTGACAAAGGGCATCCTTGCCTGATTCCTGTTCATAGAAGGAAGGCTTTCAGTTTCTCTCCATTGAGAGTAATGTAGGCTGTTGGTTTTGTATATATGCCCTTAATTAAGTTGAGGAATTTCCCTTCATTTCCTACCTTGTTGAGTGCTTTTATCAGGAATGGATGTTGGATTTTGTCAAATGCCTTTACTGCATGAATCAATATGATCATATGGTTCTTTTCTTTTTTTCTTATTTATATGGTGGATAATGTTGATCATTTTTCTAATGTTGAACCATCCTTGTATTCCTGATATGAATATCACTTGATGTATTACCTTTTTGATGTGCTACTGGATTCTATTGGCTAGGATTTTGTTGAGAATTTTTGCATCGATGTTCATGAGGGATATTGGTCTATAATTCTCTTTCTTAGTGATGTTCTTCCCTGGTTTTGGTATGAGGGTTATGCTTGCTTCATAAAATATATTAGGAAGTTTCCCATCCTCCTCTATATTCTTGAATAATTTGAATAGAATTGGTGACAGCTCTTCCCAAAGGCTTTTCCGCAGGGTGTTATTCAGTTTCCATGTGTTTGACTTTGTTTCCTTGGTCTTCCTATTGTTGATTTCTAATTTGATAGCAGTGTGGTCTGAGAAGATGCTTTGTAGTATTTTGATATTTGTAAATTTATGGAGATTTGTTTTGTGGCATAAGACATGGTCTATTATGGAGATTCTTCCATGTGCACTGGAAAAGAATGTGTATTGTTGGGTTGAATGCTCTGTACACATCTGTGAGTTCCAATTGGCTGATTGTGTTGTTTAGTTCTTCTGTGTCTTTGTTAAGTTTCTTTCTGGTTGTTCTATCCATTTTTGAAAGAGGTGTATTAAAATCACCAATGATTATTGTAGCTTCATCTGTTTCTTTCTTCAAATCTGTTAGAGTTTGCTCATATATTTTGGAGTTCTTTCATTGAGAGCATAGATATTTATTACGGTTATGTCATCTTGTTCAATTGTCCCTTTAATCATAAGATAATGACCATCTTTATCTATAATGCTGGTTTTTGCCTTAAAGTCTATTTTATCAGAGATTAGTACTGCCAAATCTGTTTGTTTTTTATTGCAATTAGCTTGGTGTATTTTTCCCCATCCTTTGACTTTTAATCTGTTTTTTGTCTCTCTGTATGAGATATGTTTCTTACAGAAAGCATATTGAAGGAGCTTGTTTTCTTATCCATTCTGCCACCCTCCGTCTCTTAACTGGTGCATTTAATCCATTTACATTCAGTGTAATTATAGATAGGTATAGATTAAATGCTGCCATTTGTTTGTTAGTTTGTGGTGTTGCTGCTTTCTTTGTTCTATGTGTTTCCTGAGTTCATGCTTATTGTGTTCTTTCTGGTGAGTTTCCTCATTGTTTTAATGTTTCCATGTTCTTCTTGGATTTACATTTTCTTGGTATGTTGTAAAGTGTTAATTTTCTCAGAGGTTACCTTATAGTCCATTAACTTTTCTCCTCCATTTAGTGCAGTCTATTTTATCCTGTAATCTACCTGAACTTGTCACCATGTGGATCGCTGTTCTTACGTGTTTACCTTCTTTTACATTGTAATTGTTTTGATCATAGACTGACCTCCCAGATTTTCTGAGTTTGTTCTTATAGTTTTTTTCTCAACTCTTCCTTCTGTCAGTTTCTTTCTTGGAGGTGCCACCACATATATGAATCTCTGGTTGGTGTCTGTTCTTGTTGGTTCTCAGTCCACAGAACTCCCTTTAGGATGTTTTGTGCTCAGGGTTGGCTTTGGAAAAATCCCTTAGCTTCTGTTTATTCTGGAATGCTTTAATTGTCATATTTGATAGTTTTGTTAGATAAAGGATTCTTGGTTGGCAGTTTTTTTTTTGTTTTGTTTTGTTTTCAGGGTTTTATATATGTCTCCCCATTGCCTTCTTACTTGCATGGTTTCTGCTGAGAGATCTGAGCTTAATCTGACTTGCTTGCTTTGTATGTAACACTTCTGTTTTCCCTACCTGCTTTCAGGAGTGTCTCCATATCTTTGATTTTGGAGAACTTGATTATGATCTGTCTTGGTAATTTTCTTTTGGGGTCTATCTTTCTTGGGGTTCATTGAGCTTTTTGAATGTTTAGCTTTTCACTTTTCAGGATGTTAGAGAAGTTTTTTTCCAGCAGTTCTTCAACTATTTCCTCTGTGGACTTATATGATTCTCCTAGTTCTGGAATGCTGATAATTCTTAAGTTATTCCTTTTCATGTTCTCCAACATGAATCTTAGTACTTCTTCAGATGTTTTCAACCTTCCTCCATGCGCTCTGTATCTAGATTCCCTTTTGAAAGCTTGTAAGCCAGTCATTTCTTGCCTTTGAAACCCCCCCTATTTTGGGTAGCCAATGTCCAAGTTGCCCATCCCTGTCTACTCTGTGTATGGAAGGGGTGGGAATGATCCTCACTGCAAAGATTTGTTCCCTCTTTTGAGCTGCTGCATCCATAGATGTAGGTCATGTTCATCAAATTATATCAGATTACTCTTTTTTTCCCTCTTCTTTCTTCTTCTAGTTGAGCTCTGATCATCCAGTCATTGAAGCCAGGTCAAGTGGGTTTTATCTTCAAGTGTGGGTGTTCTTGTACATATGCCCTCTCTTCTTATTAGCTGGACGCTTCGCTCTCCACTCTAGTCCTCTGTGGCCATGTCTATCTTATTTGATTATTCCTGTAGCACTTTCCTGACTTCTTCTTTATTTTTGTCAACTCCATTGTAAAGTGTTTTGAAACATTTTATATTCATTTTTCTGAATATAATTCAGAAAATTCCTTCTCAGGCATTTCCAAGGTCTGCTCTATTTCCAAAATGTAGTCCAGATCTACCTCTAAGTCATTTGTCTCAGAAATTATATCTTGTTTTTGGACATGTGCTGATATGGTCATCTTCTTGTGCTTCTTGGACATGTTTAGTGTTTATCTGTGTCCTTAATACTTGATTGAGTATGTGTTTTGGTATTTTTTTATGCTTTCTGATTGCCTCCAGATTGAAGTGATCAGGATGTGGCCTTTCCTTTTCACTCTTCTTATTGCTTAATTTGAAGTAACTTTCACAAGTGTTGTTTGCCTCCCTTGTGTATGGCAGTTGGTAATGGTTCTTGCCTTGATTTTGGTGTTTTATAGAGTGTGATTGTAGCTTGACTATATGGGTAATTAGGGAGAGAAAGAGTCCCCCAAAGGTGAAAGGGGGAGCATAACACAGCAAAAAAGCAATAGCGGAAAAAAACAACAATCACAAAAACTAGATTAGATACCGTAGTCTATAATCACAGAAAGGGAGAGGAGGAAGAGAAGGGAAAAAATATCTGTAGTCTAATATGAGTATGACTTTAATGTCCTCTTTAAGCTTCTTGCCTTCAAAGCTGTCTGATAGATTTCAAAATGTCAATGCTTTGTCTTCTCGAGCTGATCTTTGAAATTTTCTGTTCTTCTCGAGCTGATCTTTGAAATTTTCTGTTCAGCTCTTGGAGGTCCTCATTTCTTCCATTTGCTTTAGCATCTGTATGCTGGAGAGCAAGTTTCAGTGTCTCTTCTGACATCCATTTTGACCTCTTCCTTCTTTCTTGTCTTCTCAATGACTTTTTTTTTTTTAATTTATTTATTTAGCAAATGTATTTTTTAAAAAACTAACATGGTTGTGATAATGATAGTGATGTTACGTACAATCATTTCTGACTCCTAGCAACCCTGTATGCACAGGGTTTCATAGGCTGTAATGATTTATGGGAGCAGAAAGTCTCATCTTTCACCTGCAGAGTGGGTGGTTGATTTGAACTGCTGACCTTGAAGTTTGTAGCCCAACTTGTAAACCATTATGCTTCCAGGAATTCACAGGCTTACAAAAATCCCTTGCAGGTAGAGGATACACCACTTGGTAAACAAACCTAGAAGGCAGATATTTGCATAAGTATGTGTTATGTCTTTTCATGTCTCTGTGGAAACATGTCTTTGATCAAATTTGACATTCTCCTGTGGACTTTGTACAATTTTTCCATTTCCAGTTTTGTTTTTTTTGTTGTTTTTTTAATGTTTTATTGTGAATTACATGATAGTTTACATGAGAGAACTTTAGTTTTACATT
>NW_006408551.1:5444618-5446080 GCF_000296735.1 Chrysochloris asiatica | reverse complement strand
CTCGAGTCCTCCATGGCCACGCCACTGACTCGGGATCCAAGAGTCCCCAGGTCTTCTTACACTGCTTGCTGCCAAGCAGGTCCCCAACTGGGTCCACAGAAGCCCACTGAGCATTGTAAGTCTTAGCTTGCCGATTCATTGCTGCTTTTACCACACTTCCCATTATCGGTGATGCGTGTGGTCACCAATCAGAGCGTGTATTTCCGTTGAGTCTTAGTCTTGGAAGGGGGTTTGTGTTGAGAGGACCGGACCACTTGCCTTGATGTTTCCTAGGGAAGCGATTTGTTTGTTCTTGCAGTAACAGTCCATCTGCCTCTAATGTTTTCTATTTTTTCTGTAGTTCTTTCTTTCAAGAAATATCTTTTGTTCTTCTAGCCACTCCAGGCTGGTCTGCTCATTCTTTCAAGTGGAGATTTCTCATCTCTGAAGATCTAGATGTGGTTCAAGTTTCTACCTATAGTTTTATGTATTGCAAAGGCTCTGCAGGAAGCCTCGTTCACTGGGTACTCTGTAGCCCCATTTTAGGTATTCCAATCAGTTATAGGCAGAAGACGGACTTACAAGCCTTCTAGTGTGATGTTTCTGACTATTACTTTCTCTCCCCCTCCAGTGTCTACTCTATATTATAATGCAAGGAAAACCAAGATTCAAAAAACAGCCAAGCATCTTAACACAATTCCCCCGCATTCCAACCATGACTCAATCTCTGTATCTCAGAGCCCTGCAGTTCCAAGGCTGTGCATATATCGTCCTTGATCTCTGTCCCATTTGGCCCATTCAAACATGCCCAAGTGTTCTCCCATCTGCCCCGTTTCTCCACTTCCCTCTCCCTCCCTGTGTATTGCCCCCTCCCCAGCACCCAAGTTCTCCTGTGTCCAATCCCCACCCTGAGCTCCACCATCCCTCCTTCCCCCCACCCATCACCAACTTCCCAGCAGCCAACAAAAGACTTCCCCTTACCCCCCTTTAGTATAATTTCTTTTTCTTAGTCTTTTACAGTAGTGGTCCTATGCAGTATTTCTCTTTTTGTGACTGACTAATTGCACTCAGCATAATGTCCTCAAGGTTCATCCATGTTATGTGGTGGCTTGCTGCTTCCTTGTTATTCTTCACTGTAGCATAATATTCCATTGTGTGTATGTCCTTTTCAACACTGTCATTTTTGGTATAGAGGAATCCAACTGATTTTTGTATGTTGATCTTATACCTTGCCACTTTGCTGAATCTTCCAATGAGGTCTAGTAGCTTTTTTACTAAGTCTTTGGGGTTTTCTACATATAGAATCATATCATCTGCAAATAGGAAGAGTTTTACTGCCTCTTTGCCAATTTGGATGCCTTTAATTTCCCTGTCTTGCCGTATAGCTCTTGCTAAGACTTCCAGCACAATATTGAATAGAAGCGGTGACAGAGGGCATCTTTGTCTGGTTCCTGTTCACAGAGGGAAGGCTTTCAAGTTCTCT
>NW_006408551.1:5442044-5443746 GCF_000296735.1 Chrysochloris asiatica | reverse complement strand
CAGCTTCTTGTCTTGTTGATTGTTTCTATAGTTTTTCTGTTTTCTATCTCATTTATTTCTGCTCTAATCTTTATTATTTCTTTTCTTTTGGTGGCTGTGGGTTCCCTCTGTTAGTCTGTTTCTAATTATTGTAGATGCTGTGTTAGTGTGTTGATTTTAGTTCTTTCTTCTTTTTGTATGCGTACATTTATTGCAATAAATTGTCCTCTCAGCACTGCTTTCACCGTGTCCCAAAGATTTTGGTATATTGTGTTTTCGTTCCCATTTATTTCTAGAAACTTTGCGAATTCACATTTGATTTCTCCTACTACTCAGTCGCTTTTCAGCAAGGTGTTATTCAGTTTCCATGTATTTGACTTGATTTCCTTGATCTTCCTATTATTGATTTCTAATTTGATAGCATTGTGGTCTGAGAAGATGCTTTGTAGTATTTTGATATTTGTAAATTTATGGAGACTTGTTTTGTGACCTAAAACATGGTCTATTCTGGAGAATGTTCCATGTGCACTTGAAAAGAATGTGTATTGTGCAGTTATTGGATTGAATACTCTGTACACATCTATGAGGTCCAGTTGGCTGATTGTGTTGTTTAGTTCTTCTGTGTCTTTGTCATGTTTCTTTCTGGTTGTTCTATCCATTTTTGAAAGTGGTGTATTAAAGTCACCCACTATTATTGTGGATTCATCTATTTCTTTCTTCAAATCTCTTAGAGTTTGTTTTATATATTTTGGCGCTCTTTCATTAGGGAGCATAGATATTTAATATGGTTATTTCATTTTGTTCAATTGTCCATTTAATCATGAGATAATGTCCATCTTTATCTATTATGCTGGCTTTTGCCTTAAAGTTTATTTTATCTGAGATTAGCACTTCCACTCCAGTTCGCTTTTTATTGCAATTGGCTTGGTATATTTTTTCCCATCCTTTCACTTTTAATCTTTTTCTGTCTCTGTGTGTGAGATGCGTCTCTTGCTGACAGCATATTGAAGGATCTTGTTTTCTTATCCATTCTGTCACCCTCCATCTCTTAACAGGTGCATTCAATCCATTTAAGTTCAGTGTAATTTTTGATAGGTATTGATTAGTTGCTGTCATTGTATTTGTTTTTTGTGGTGTTGCTGCTTATTTGTTCTGTTTATCTTTCTTTGTTGAATTAATGATTTTTGTGTTCTTTCTTGTGCATTTACTCATAGTTTTAATGTTTTCGTATTCTTCTTGGATTCTCATTATCTTGGTATGTTGTGAACAACACAGAACTCCCTTTAGGATGTCTTGTAGTGCAGCGTTGGCTTTGGTGAAGTCCCATAGTTTCTGTTTATCCTGGAATGTTTTGATTACACCATCATATTTGATTGATAGCTTTGCTGGATAAAGGATTCTTGGTTGACAATTTTTTTTATTGCAGGGTTTTATATATGTCTCCTCATTGCCTTCTCGCTTGCATGGTTCCTGCTGAGAGATCTGAGCTTAATCTGACTTGCTTGCCTTTGTATATGACCCTTCTGTTTTGTCTTGCTGCTTTCAGAAGCGTCTCCTTGTCTTTGAGTTTGGAGAGCTTGACTATGATATGTCTTGGTGATTTTCTTTTGGGGTCCACCCTTCCTGGACTTCATTGGGCTTCTTGTATGTTTATCTTTTCGCTTTTGAGGATGTTAGAGAAATTTTCTTCCAGTAGTTCTTCGACTATTTCCTCTGTGGACTT
>NW_006408551.1:5432079-5441009 GCF_000296735.1 Chrysochloris asiatica | reverse complement strand
GGAGGGGCAGAAGAAAGAGGGGAAAAAAAGAAAAAATCTGTAGCTTAATATAAGTAAGTCTTTAATGTCCTAACTCTCTTTCAGTCCCTTCTAAGCTCCTCTCCTTGTTGATATGCTGTGGAGTCGATCGTGACCCACAGCGACCCAGGTGAGCTCGAACCACCGACCTTGCAGTTCAAAAGGCTTTGCAGTCTGGCTCATTAACCCACAGAGCCACAGCAGGACTCCTTTGTTACAGGTGGTAAAAAAACAACTGAAGGGGTCTCAGCTTGGACTGGTCTGTGTCTTGGTGGGCAGGCCTGAACCTCAGAAGCTGGGAAGAGGGCTGGCCTAGGCCAAGGGAGTGGAAGGTGGGGGTAGTGGCTTCAGTCAGATGGTGTCTGTGTCTAATAACGTCAAAAATGCCTCTCTCTGTCTCCCTGTGCCATGGGCACCCCGATTTGCCCTATATCCATGCCGATAATGCCTATCGTGGCAATGAGGTCCCCCTGGGAAGGACTATGTTAGTTCCTGTGGCCCCACTCGCTCTCTGGGAGAGTCTGCCCTCTGAACAAGTCTGCTCAAGCCCCGCACTCCAAGCTCTGCATGAGCGGAGGCAGTCCCCGGAGCGGGAGCCAAGTGTAGGCAGGCGGAAGCTCAAAATGCCTGTAACTCCTTACCAGTTTGATCCTTCAAAAAAGGAAGTTCATAATGTTGAAGCCTAAAGTCTTATGTTTGCCCAAAGCCTGTCCATCTACCAGGTGGAGGCCTCCCCTGTGCGATATCACCCACCCACCTTCTCCGGAGCCTGCGTACCTGTGCTGCCCGGTCAGGGAAGCACCAGAGGTCCCCTCCTCAGTGACCTTTTGTTTTTTCATGTATGATGTTCTTGATGTCATCCCACAACTCTTCTGGTCTTCAGTCTTTAGTGTTTAGTGTATCAAATCTGTTCTTCAGATAATCTCTAAACTCAGGTGGGACATAGTAAAAGTCATATTTTTGGCTCTCGTGGACTTGTTTTCATTTTCTTCAGCTTCAGTTTGAACTTGCATATGAGTAATTGATGGTCTGTTCCACAGTCTGCAACTGGCCTTGTTTTTGCAGATAATATGATGCTTTTCCATCGTCTCTGCAGATGTAGTCAGCTTGATTTCTATGCATTCCATCTGGTGAGGTTCATGTGTATAGATGTCTCTTATGCTGTCTAAAGAAGGTATTTGAAGTGAACAAATCATGGATTTTGCAGAATTCTGTCATTTGATCTCAAGCATCATTTCTATAACCAAGGCCATATTTTCCAACTAGTGATCCCTTTGCTCCCAACCTTTGCATTCCAATCACCAGTAATGAATAATACATCTTGATTGCATGTTTGCTCAGTTTCAGATTGAAGAAGTTGGTAGACTTCTTCTCTTTCATCCTCACTGGCTTTAGTGGTTGGTGTGTAAATTTGAATAACAGTGGTAGTAACTGGTCTTCCTTGTAGGCGCATGGATATTATCCTATCACAGACAGCGTTGTACCTCATGACTGATCTGGATATGTTCTTTTTGATGATGAATGCAACACCATTCTTCTTCAATTTGTCATTCCCAGCATAGTAAACCATGTGGTTGTCAGGTTCAAAATGGCCAATACCAATCTATTTCAGCTCATTAATGCCTAAGATATCAAAATTTATGCATTCCACTTCATTTTTTACAACTTCCAGTTTTCCCATATTCCTACTTCATATATTCCATATTTTGATTTTCAGTGGATGTTTACAGATGTTTCTCTTCATTTTAAATTGTGCCCCATCAGCAAATGAATATCCCATGGACTTTTCTCCCACGGGCTTTACTCCATTTGTATCATCACAGTCAACTCTGCTTTGAGGAGGTAGCTCTTCCCCAGTTGCATTTTGAGTGCCTTCCAACCTGAGGGGCTCATTTTCCAGCACTATATCTGACAGTGTTTCTCTGTTATTCATAAGGTTTTCAGTGACTAAATATTCAGAATTAATTTGTCACTCTTTTTTCCTAGTCTATCTTCTTCTGGAAGCTCATCTGACACCTGTCCACCATGGGTGACTCTGCTGATATTTAAAATACTAGTGGCATAGCTTTGAAAATCACAGCAACTCATAAGCTACCACAGTATGACAAACTGACAAGACGAGTGGTGGCTGTCTGGTTTTAAGTGGAAAGTGTCACTTTAAATCGCAAGAAGATCTATGCACATGTATAGTAGAACCCTCTAGGGGTGGGGGTGTCCACTCGCTCAGGCACCCCCTCTAGTCACCAGAATGGAAGTGTGTAGAAAGTGAGAAACCAATGAACAGATTAAAAAAAAAAAAAAAAGAATGTCCACACCTATAGCTCCATGGTTCTGTCGGGCATTCATGGCTGTTCTAATCCTTCCCCCACTTGGTCTCTCCCAAGATCCCAAGATGGCAGCTCCGGGAGCAGCTGAGCATCTTGACTTAGAAAGCAGTGGCTTTCTTGATTCTGCTATAAATTCCCCTAGTTGTAAGCCTTTCAAGTTTCTAATTATTCCTTTATATGTAGTTCAGAGTTCTAGCACCAATCCCTGAGCCTGTTTGGTCTGGTATTCTGTGTTGTTGCTGACAGAGCCCCTCACTGCACATCTACCTGATCCACCATCTTATTTGACTCTATATAGACAGCATAATGCTTCAAGATAGATCTTGAGATGTTCTTTTTGAAGGTGAATGTGACACCTTCTTCTTCTGTTTGTTGTTTCTGGAATAGTAAACCATGTGAGTGTCCAATCAAAAAGGCCAATACCAGTCCATGTATGCTAAGTAATACCTAGGATACCAATCTTTATACATTCTGTTTCATTTTTTATGATGCCCAATTTTCCTGTATTTATACTTTGTATATTCCATGTTCAAATTATTAATGAGTGTTTGCAGCTGTTTCTTTTCCTTTTGAATTGTGTCCTGTCAGCAACTGAAGCTCCCACAAACTTTGATCCTTCTCCAACATTAAAGTCAACTCTATTTTGAGAAGGCAGCACATCCCAGTAGTATTTTCAGTGCCTTCCACCTTAAAGGGCTCATCTTCTGGCACTATATCAGACAATGCTCTGTTACTATTCGTAAGGTATTCAGGGGCTAACCTTTCAAATATGGTCTGCCTCTCCTTCTTCCTAGTCTCTTAGTCTGGAAGCTCCACTGAAACCTGTCACTATTTAAATACTAGTGACCTGTTAGTATTTAAATACTAGTGGCATGTGAGAAATAACTCTTGTTGGCATGGTCCATCTTCAAGGCTAAGAGAAGTCTTGGGGATAGCAGGCACAGTAACAAAAGGAGCTCAGTGGAGTGGAAGACCTAGTTTGACTGGCTAGGAAGTTTAAAATAAGAATATAACCATCAAGGAAATAGGGAAAATTCATGGAGAAAGTGGGAAAATAACTTTAAAGGAGAATGCTTCCAGTAAGAACTAATAGGCGACCTTGGGAGGAGATTGTGACCTTGTAATGCCCAATAGAAGGGAAACTAGAGGAGGGGCTTTTTCAAGACAGGGACAATAAAACTGTTTGTGGGATAGCCATTTGGTTTGTCTGCCTGTGTCTACTGGGTTGGGTACTCAATTTTGCAAAATCAAATAAAGAAACCCTCTCTTTTGCTAAAATGAGTACAGATTGGATTACTTCAGCATTTTTTAGTATCGACAACATTTCTCACAGGCATAGTTTCCAGAATCACAGCAAAACACATGTCCCCACACAGGACAACAAACTGACAGATGAGTAAGAAATACATGCGTATGTTACAAAAAAAAAGAAAGAAAGTAAATTCTCTATTATTTCTGAAAGTTTTTCCTACTTTCTTTCCTTTTTTTTTTTTTTTGTTTACCATTTTATTGTGAATTGAGTGAAGGTTTACTGAGCAGATCATTAGTTTTGCTTTCAACAAATCACATACTTTGCTTTATTACAATGAATGCAATTCTTTCCATGCACCATGTTTCTTGGATGGCATTTTTTTTCTTTCAGGGTTTTGTATATGTCATTCCATTGCCTTCTTGCCTGCAGAAAAATAGACCTTAGTCTCACTGGTACTACTTTGTAGGTAAATTTTTATTTTTACTGGAGCTGATCTCAGAATTCTTTCCTTGTTTTTGGTTTTGGAAAATTTGATTATGATATGTCTTGGTGATTTTCTATTGGGATCTATCCTGTTTGAGGTTTGTTCAGCTTTTTGTATGCTTATCTTCTTGTCTTTCATGATGTTAGGGAAGCTTTCTTCCAGAAATTCTTCAACAATTTTCTTTGTGCTTTTTACTGTTTCTTCCTGTTCTAGAAGTCCAATCACCTGTAAATTATACCTCCTCAAGGTGTCTCACATAACCCATTTACATTATTTTTCTAGAACACTAGTATTGAGAGGTATATCTTAAAGCTCACTAATTTGAGCTTCTGTTGCTAAAAAAAATCCACTCATTTGTCCCTTCAATGTATTGTCCACTTCTGAAATATTAGTATTATTAACCTTCTGGATATCTAATTACAGGTTTCATATTGTCTCAAAATTTCATTTGTTTTGTCTTTTTGTTCTTCTGAATTATTTTAAGGTTTGTTTTCACGTGTTTTTCTTGATCTTTTCATGTGTTCTTATGAATTCTTCTTCAGTGAGTTCCATCATATTTTCTCATTCAGAAATGTTTGCAGTTGGTCACTTGTTTGAGTCATCCCCTCTTGTTTCTTCCTGTGAGATAATATTGTCTGCTGTCTCCTGGGCATTGTGGTGTTGTCATATTTGTATTTAATTGGTGATTGTATGTTTATGTATTCTTAGACTCTCACCAACTGTCTCCTGTGGGTGTAATTAGAGAACAGAAGTTTGTAAACTATTCTTCATTGACTGTTAGTGCACCTCAATTTAGAGTGGGTTTGATTGGTGTTAATTGCTGTCTATCATCAATAAGATGGTATAAGAGTGGGTATTGGCTCTTTCTCAGTGGGTGGAGCTACAGAGGTTAGACTGTGGCTTTGCTATATAAGCACAATTTCTGTCACCTGTCAGGTGGGAAAGAGGAGAACCACACACACACACACACACTACACATATACACACAAGAAAACAAAACAGAATAAGCAAACAAGTTATCAACAATGAACAGAGAAAATAAAAAAGAAGACAGAAATAAAAACAGCAACAACCAGACAAAAAAGCATATAATAACTATAAAGATATAAGAAAGACAGGAAAATGGAGCTATAGAAGATAAAAATAAGAGCAACATTAAAAAAGAAAAAATAAAAACACTTAAAAAAACCCAGGAAGAGGTAAGATGAAAGAGAAAGAGAGTAGATAGAAGTAAAGAAAGATCAAAAGAAATAAAAGAAGAGGGAAAATAAGAAACAGAAAAAAAGAAGGAAAAACAAAAGTGGAGACAATAAAGACAAAATGCAAGGAAATGGAATGAGAAGAAGAAGAAAGAACAAACAAAACCAAAAAGTTTAAAAACAAAACAGTGCAGGTGTTGGGGTAATTCCTGCCAGCCAAAGATCTCACAAGGTGGTTATAGGAGCCACGCCTGCCTGAATCATGACAACAAAGTGGCACATTAGGCCCCTTACTCACACTGACATGGCTCACAACCATGTGGCTCCAAACTCCCAGAAAACAGGGTCTTCGTTAGGGGTGGATTAGTGTGGGAGTTGGCCATACCTTTGATTATCAGTGGAGTATGGTGATAAATCAATCACACTTTCCCTGTCACCTACATGAATCTGCTCTGCCAGGTCTCCTTCTGTTGCTAAAGCTGCCTGTCAAAGTTCAAGATGGTCTTGCCGCCTCTGGCCAGCCATTCACCAGTTGGCCTCCTCTCACTCTTCTCCCAGAAAGCATTGAATTCACATATCTAATCTTTCCTATGGAGTTCAAGTTTCCAGGATTTTCATTTGTGTGTTTCATTTGGTCTCTCATATCTTTGTAGTAGAGGGTCTGTGTTCTGTGTCTGCTTAGTCCACCATCTGGCAGCACTCTCTTGTTTTTTTATCACCCCAAAATTTTATTGTCAAGTTGGAATCTCTCCTGGTGGTTTTACCACTTTGCAGCATTGGCTCCTGGGGCTGTGTTTATTGATGGGGAGCATATGATGGTGGAGCATATGGCTGCAACATTAAATGAAACCCACCAGGCTCTCACCTTGCTGTCACTTGAGACAGAGCAGATGTGTAAGGTAATGTTACATTCTCACATCCACTCAGTGAGGCATCTGTGATCTCATTCATGCCAAATGTTGTGTAATCACATATGTGAATATCACCACAACATTTATATGGTTCTGCAGCAAATGCAACCAATGGTTACCAGTAAACTCTTTCCTAACTGGATTGGCTCTTTGTCCACGATGTGACAATATATATTCCTATCAATTATAGAAATTCTGTGCTTAGGAATACTACTCGGTTGTAGCATATATCTTTGTTGTGGCCTTTGGTTACAATTTTCTAATGCCCAAGCCTGAGGGATTGTGTGGAAGACCGGCAGTAAGATTGTAAGGGTCATATCAGGACATTGGTGTGAAGTGTAAAGACACAAACTGAATTCTTCAAAATGGTTACACCAATGTCAATTTAAACCATATCTCCATCCCTTCCCCTGGTCCCATTATCTATGAAGGGGCAGATAGCCCCTCCCCCCACTAAATGCAAAGAAATTCTTTGTTCTCTAGGAAGAGGTAGGCAACCCTGCACCTTTCAACTATTTTACCTTTTCCTTGTTTGGCATACCGCCTTTAACTATCCTGACTCGGATGAAGCTTGTATACACCATTATGTTAAAAGATCTTACCCAGTACCCTTGCAGAGAAAAATTTAACTGTCCAGTTGGCCACCACTGGACACAGTTGTCCACATCCTTTGTCAATGATTCCCCTGTTGGCTAACTATCTTTTATTTTCTTTCCTGAAATAAACTAATTTCTTTCTGATTGGGTCCTGGTCATTTTTTTCTGCCTCTCAGCAACTATAAACACAGAGAGCTTTTACCTTCTGGGCCTAAACCCCAACATAATGTATCATGATCAAGTTGGAAGAAAAAATTGGGTTTTATTATTAGGCAATAAGTCAGTGTAATTCATCACATCAACAAAATAAAGGAGGAAAAATCATGTGATGATCTTCATAGATTCAGAGAAACCATTTTATAAAATTCAACCTCTATTCATAATAAAAGCTCTTATAAAGCTTGAAATAGAAAAGAACATCCTTAATCTGATCAACAGTAGATTTTTAAAATAAAATAACAGTGAAACCTCTGAAAGCCGGAACTCGAAACCTTGTTTTTCTGGTTCAACATTGTCTGCACTGACAGGGTGTTGTCCCATTTCTATCACTTCTTTTAGTGAAAATGCTTGTGTTATCCTTCTCTGACAGGTTTCTTCCTTACACAGGTTGTAGCTTTTACAGGTTTTGCTCTATCATCTAATTCTGACACAAAGAAAACTTGTAAAAGAATGAGATGACATTGAAGGCAGTTATCACTTCTGTTAGCATTGTAATTGTGTTCTTTGTTGTTGTTGTTAAGTACCATCAAGTCAACTACTCTGTATAGACTTTCTAAGAAGCAGCCAGCAGGTGGTTTTGAACTGCCACCTTGAGGTTCAAATTGACCTTGTGGTCTAGTCCTTATCCTACAGCACCACACCAAGACTCCAAATGCTTGGCAGTGATGGAATCCGAACCCATCCTCCCAAAGAGACTCATAGTGACCCTGAATAAGGTTTCCAAGGAGTAGCTGGTGGGCTTGAACCACCAAACTTGTGGTTAGCAGTCCAATGCTTATCCTATGGTGCTAAAACAGGACTTCTTAGCAAAGTATTAAATCAGGGGAAAAGAAGATGCATAAATAAGAAGAAATAAATAGAATTTCCATTATTTACAAACAACATGATTGTAAAAAGAGCCATCAGGTAAATTATTAGACTTAATTTAGCAAAGCTATTGAATACACAAGCAACAAATAAATAAAAAATGAAAAATTTAAAAGAATATTATTTACAATAGCATCAAATACTTATGACTAAATCTAGCAATAAATGCACTAGGAATCTCTACAAATAACTATAAAACATTATTTTAAAAATTATGTTGTTGTTGTTAAGTGCTGTCGAGTTGATTCTGACCCTTAGCAACCCAGTATAGGGTTTCTGAGAAGCAGCAGGTGAGCTTGAACTGGCAACCTTGCAAATCAATCAGATTTGCAATCTGTGTCTTAACCCACAGCACCACACCAGAATTTCTTTAAAATATTATAGGTGACCTAAATAAACAGAAAAATATATCATTGTTATGGATTGGACTATTAATATTGTCATAATGCCAATTTTCCTCAAATTTACTAAGAGATTCAATGAAATCCCCACGTAATTGAAATGGCATTTAGAAATTATTATAACAAAGATGACCAGTTAAAGCTGTTTACATTTTATTAAACTAAAATGAAAACTATTATTTTGTTCATTTGTTGTTGTAGTTAAGTGCCGTCAAGTCGTTTCCAATCCATAGCCCATATAGAGATTCCAAGGAGTGTCTGGTAAGCTTGAACCACCGACCTTGCGGTTCAAACCAACTTTGCATCCAGCACATTAATGCACAGAGCCACACTTAGTTCATATGAAATGCTAAATGCTATACTATGTGCTTTACATATTTTACCTCCTTTAAAACTGACTACAGTTTGTGTAGCGCTGTGGGCTAATGTGCTGAACCGCAAGGTAGGTGGTTCAAGCTCACCAGCTGCTCCTTGGAAACACTATACAGGGTCACTATGGATTGGTCAAAAACAACACGGAATACCGGGTCAGGAGGACTCATGAGTTGGTGTTGGAACTCTGTAACAAATATAAAGGTATGTTTGGAGGTTCGGAGGGTTTATAGCTGGGGAATTTGCAGGAGAATCCAGAAATTCATTATTTTCTGGATCAAGAC
>NW_006408551.1:5412668-5428935 GCF_000296735.1 Chrysochloris asiatica | reverse complement strand
TGGCATCATTGATGGACTCAGGTGTGGCAGCGGTAGTGAGGTTGGCCCAGGATCGAACATTGTTTCGTTCTGCTGTGCATAGGGTCGCTATGAGTCGGTTCCGACTCGATGGCACCTGACAACAACAACAAAATGGATTGGAAACGACTCAACAGCACCTAACAAAAACAACAGCTTTGGAATAAAATTTAAATTGTTCACATTTTATGGGTAAGGAAAATGAAGCCAAGAACAAAATCACTTGCCCAAAGCCAACACAGCTATCCCATGATAAAATGTCGGATTCCAAAACTAGCTACATTGCCTCCCAATCCTTATATATTTTCTCTAAATTGATTAAAACACATATTAATTGAGGTTGTATACAGAAGATGATTAAACAAACCAAATCACATATATTAATCCACACTGGAACATATTATGAAAGCCATGACAAGAATACCACTGACAATAATGCAGTCATGGTTTTTATTTAATCAGTACAATATTAATGTGGGTTTTGGAGACCTTTATTTCAGTCCTTGTAAACTAACAAGGAGCTCTGGTAGCATAGTGGGTTAAAAATCGGGCTGTGAACCGCAAGGTCAGCAGTTCGAAACTACCAGCTGTTCCGCAGGAGAAAGATGAGGCTTTCCGCTTCCATAAAGATTTATAGCCTCAGAAATCCTGTTCAGGGTTGCTATGGGTCAGAACCAACTCAATGGCACTTACCACCAATAGCAAACTAAGTAATAGAGTAGTGAAGGTACTTGGAGAAATAACAGAAGTATACATATTTGATCTTTCAGATTTTCAAAATATCTTTTAAGTCCATATGTTAAAAGGCTGCTGTTTACAAGGGGCCATACCAGTAAATCCAATAGTTCAGATGAACCCGATTTCAGTTGGTTGAATTCTTGACTATACAGGAAAAGTAGAACTATCATTTTTGCTCCTGTCAAGATTCCCTGATTTTCACCTAAGTCTCTTACTGTCTCTGATAAATGAAAAAATCTAGTCTGTAATTCCCCTTACAGGAAGTTGTTTAATGTGTGATCAATTACAACATATCTATAGATATTAGTCCTACTGATGGAAGGAATTTGCTGTATGTATGATGCCTACTGTCTTGGTTCCTGTTTTATATTTTCAGCAGACCTGTCTCAATTGTTGCTGAGCTAAACTACAAGGAGCTGAACAGATTAAACAATTTATGCACTCAAAAAATTAAATGTTAAGTAAAAAAGAGTGAACATCACTACTCTTCAGAAAAGACGGAAGCAGAGTTATTATCTTGAAGGCCCTGGAGCCCATGAGATGAAAGAAAAGTTGGAGAATCAACAGTAATGACTTCGCTTCACTTGGAACAAAGATGGTCTCTGGTTGACAGCTAATCGAAAAGGAGTGGCTTCAGACAAAATGTTGGTGAACACTTTCTGTATATTTAACTAAGGTGGTGAGAATTAAAGGGTGCATTTTTATGTTGGTAAGTAATAGTTTTGAAGTAAAACTAAAAATTAAGAAGGAAATATTTCAGTAAAAATCATAGTAAAATGGTAATTAGGTCAGAAAAGTCCAGCACTGGTGTTGCTATTAATTCAAACATGACTTGAGCTGGGGAAGATGAAGGGGTGAATGATATGTATTATAGTTTAAGGACCTTGAATGGGGTAGGTTTAATATTCAATTTGTGGATTTTGCATGGAGCGCCGGTCTGCCTCTTTCACAAAGAAACAGTTACATTTTTTATTTCCTTTTCATGAATCTAAGCTTTTGCACATGAACAAATTAGTCCTCACATTACCTCAGAACAGCAAGTCAAATTGTTATTTTTTTTCAGAGCAGAAATGTGTGTGTTTATGAGACATGTGCAAGCCTACAGATATGATAAGTGATATAGCTTGGGACTAAAAATTTTAATTTCCAGCACCTTATACCTAGTCACATGGTTTTAAATTATTGTGATTTAAATTCCTTAGCTTGTTACTGTTGCTAAGTGCCATTGTGTCAGTTCTGACTCACAGCGACTCTGTATAGGGTTTCCCAGGAGGGCTGGTGAGTTTGAACCATCAATCTTGAGATTAGCAGTCCAGTGTTTATCTATAGCACCACACCAGGGTGCCATTATGCTGTGTTTAAATAATTCCTTTTTTATTTACTTATACATACTATTTCCAAATCCAGTAAGGATTTAATGTGACTTGTAATGCAGTACCAAATGCTATAAAATTTTCAATTAGAAGCTGAGGATAAGAAAAGGGGAGAAATAACAGAAGAAAAAGGTAAAATAAAGTCAGAATTAAGTTAGTTTACTGGTTGTGGAGCTATAGGGTAAGCACTGGACTGCTAAGCACAAAGTCAGTGGTTCAAACCCACCAGCCACTCCTTAGAAATTCTTTGCAGGATTACTGTGAGTCAGAACCCACTCAACAACATTTCACAACACCACCACAATGGTTTCTGTTTATTTGTTAAGTGTCATTGAGTCAGTTCTGACTCATAGGGTTTCCAAGGAGCAGGTGATGGGTTTGAACTGCCAACCTTGTGTTTCAAAGTCCAGTGCTGATCCTACAGCACCATCTAGAACCCTTGCAAAGAGGTAATCAGTGACCATAGTATTCATAGAAAAAGAAGAATAAAGAAAAGAAGGAAAGAAAGAAAAGAAATGTTCAGAGGAGCAGAAACATAACTGATTCTAATAACAGAAAGAAATGATTCACCTGCATCCGCATAGAGACCCAACTGTAATATGATAAACCTCATACAATGCATTTCACAAGGCAGATTCTTTAAAGTCCTTCAGTGTACACAGAGGACATTCATTGGGGTGTTGGGAAATGATAGCACATAACATTTCTTCACGTTTTAAAGCACAGGTGCTGTCATTGTCCTTCCTGCTTACCCAGACAGAGAATATCACTTGTCAAAAAAGACCCTGAGACCAAAGTCATGGTTTGACTGAGAATGTCAACTGGGCTGGCCCTGAAGCAACCACCTCTTATTATCAGTCATGTCTTTCCTTCCCTTAGGTTGTCAAAAACAAAGGGGGTCAACTCAGGTTCACCTCTGCCAAAATTGTTTTCCCTGTCAGTCAGAGATAGGAAGTTCTAAAACTATAAATGTGGGCAGACACGGTTGTTTTTCTAATTCAAGTCTTTTAAAGGAAAAGATTAGTGGGAAAAGAACAGCAATTGGGGAATGATTTGGCCCTGTTTCTGGACAATAAGACGTCATCACCTTGAAGTCCAGCCTGAAAGGATCATTTTGCATAGTTAAATGTTTTATTAATGAACAGGAAAAAAAACCCCAGAAAGATGTAGGAGCTGTGTGAGGGTGAGGATGAAAGGATCAGTTGTATTTGTGAGTTAGGTAAATATACAATAGCTAGCAATTCCAGGATTGTTGAGTAGATGGTGCTGGCAAATAGGCCTTGAGCTTAAAAACAAAGTTGGGAGTATCACGATCTCACATCACTGAATTTAGGAGCATAATGGGTTGAATTAAGTCCCCATAAAATTTATGTTGAAATCTTACCTCCAGTCCTGGTGTGGCACTGTAGGATAAGCACTGGACTGTTAACCAAAAGGTAGGTGGTTCAAACCCACCAATCACTCCTCAGAAACTCTATATAGGGTTGCTGTGAGTTGGAACAGCCACAACAGCACTTAACAACAAAAATAGCAACTCCTGGTACTGATGAATGGAACCTTATTTAGAAATAGGGTCTTTGAAGCTATTATCAGTTAACCTGAGGTCCTTCTTACTCATGTGGGGTCTCATGACAGGGTGGGTGTTTTCATTAGTTGTTACAGAACTCCAACTGTAATGGAGGGATCAGTTTCTGGACCAGGACATCATGCTTGGTAAGGCGGAGGGTCAGCGAACAAGAGGGAGACCTCCAACGAGATGGATTGGCACAGTGGCAGTAATGGGCTCAAATGGAACAGTGATTGTGAGGTTGGACCAGGGCCAGGCAGTGTTTCATTCTGTTGTGTATAGGGTCAATATGAGTTGGAACTGACTCGGCACCTAACAGCAACAATAACAGAGTGACTCCATGTGTTGTTGTTGTTGTTGTTGTTAGGTGCCATCAAATCGGTACCTACTCATAGTGACCCTATGGACAGCAGAATAAAACACTGCCTGGTCGTGGGCCAACCTCACAATTCTTGCCATGCTTGAGTCCGTTGATGCTGCCACTTTGCCAATCCATCTCCCTGAGGGTCTTCCTCTTTTTCTCTGACCCTCCACCTTACCAAACATGATATACTTCTCCAGTGACTGGTGCCTCCTGACAATATGACCAAAGTATAAGAGATGAAGTTTGGCCATCCTGGCCTCCAAGGAGCACTCTGGCTGCACTTCTTCCAACACAAAACTGTTGGTTCTTTTGGCAGCCCATGGTACTTTCAATATTCTCCTCCAACAGCATAACTCAAATGCATCAATTCATCTATGGTCTTCATTAATCACTGATCAGCTTTTGCATGCATATGAGATTATTGAAAATATCATGGTTCAGGTCAGGCACACCTTAGTCCTCAAACTGACATCTTTGCTCTTCAACACATTAAAAAGGTCTTGAGCATCAGATTTGCCTAATGCAATACGTCATCTGATCTCTTGACTGCTGCTTCCATGAGTGTTGATGGTTGATCAAGAAGAATGAAGTCCTTGACAACTTCAATCTTTTCTCCATTGATAAGAATGCTGTTTATTGGTCCAATGGTGAGGATTATTGTTTTCTTTACATTGAGATGATATCAATACTGAAAGCTATGATCTTTGATTGTCATCAGTAAATATTTTAAGTCCTCTTCACTTTCAGAAAGCAAGGTTGTATCATCTGTATATCTCAAGTTGTTAACGAGCCTTCTCCCAATCCTGATGCCACATTTTCATGATTAACCCAGCTTCTTAGATTATCTGCTCAGCATACAGGTTGAATAAGTATAGTGAAAGAATACAACCCTTTTGCACACCTTTCTTAATGTTAAACCATTCAGTGTTCCCATGTTCTATTCGAACAACTGCCTCTTGGTCCTGTGCAGATTCCTCATGAGCACCATTAAGTGTTCCAGAATACTCACATTTCACAATGTTGTCCATAGCTTGTTATGATCCACACAATCAAAAGCCTTTGCATAGTCAATAAAGCACAGGAAAACGTATTTCTGGTATTCTCAGCTTTCAGCCAAGATCCATCAGACATCAGCAATGATAACCCTCATTCCAAGTTCTCTTCTGAATCTGGCTTGAACGTCTGTAAGTTCTCTGTCAATGTATGCTTGCAGCCATTTCTGTATTACTTTTAGTAAAGCTTTACTCTCATGGGATATCAAAGATATTGTCCAATGTTTTCCACATTCCACTGGGTCACCTTTCTTTGGAATAGGCACAGATACAGATATCTTCCAATCAATTGGTCAAATAATTGTCTTCCACATTTTTTGGCATGATAAGTGAGTGCCTCCTGTGCTGTCTCACTTTCTTAAGAGATTTCAATTTGAATTCCTTCAATGCATCTTGGACTTTTTCCTTCAGTGTCATTGGCTCTTCATCATATACTACCTCTTGAAATGGTTGAACATCAACCATTTCCTTTTGGTACAGTAACTCTTTGTATTCCGTCCATCTTCCCTTGATGCTTTCTGAATCATTCAGTAATTTTCTAAGAGAATCCTTCAAAAATGAAAGTCGAGGCTTGAATTTTTTCTTCAGTTCCCCCAGATTGAGAAATGCTGAGCGTGTTCTTCCCTTTTGGTTTTCTGACTCCAGATCTTTGCACATTTCATTGTAATATTTGACTTTGTCTTCTCGAGCTGACCTTTGAAATTTTCTGTTCAGCTCTTTTACCTTCTCATTTCTTCCATTTGCTTTAGCATCCCTATGCTGGAGAGCAAGTTTCAGTGTCTTTTGTGACATCCATTTTGACCTTTTCCTTCTTTGTTGTCTTCTCAATGACTTCTTGCTTTATTCATGTATGATGTTCGTGATGTCATCTCACAACTCTTCTGGTCGTCTGTCTTTAATGTTAAATGTATCAAATCTGTTCTTCAGATGATCTCTAAATAAGGTGGGATACATTCAAAATCATATTTTGACTCTCATGGTCTTGTTTTCATTTTGTTCAGCTCCAGTCTGAATTTCCATATAGACAAATAATGGTCACATTTGTATAATCGCTTCTTACAGTGTCTAAAGAAGGTATTTGAAATCAACAAATCATTGGTCTTACAGAATTCTATCATGCCATCTCCAGCATCATTTCTATCACCAAGGCCATATTTTCCAACTACTGATCCTTCCTCTTTGTTCCCTACCTTTGTATTCCAATCACCAGTAATGATTAATACATCTTGATTGCATGTTTGATCAATTTCAGATTGAAGAAGTTGGTAGAATTCTTCTCTTTCATCCTCACTTGCTTTAGTGGTTGGTGAGTAAATTTGAATAATAGTGGTATTAACTGGGCTTCCCTGTAGGCACATGGATATTATCCAATCACAGACAGCATTGTACCTCATGACTGATATTAATACATTCTTTTTGACAATGAATGCAACACCATTCCTCTTCAATTTGTCAATCCCAGCATAGTGAACCATGTGATTGTCAGATTCAAAATGACCTATACAAGTCCATTTCAGCTCACTAATGCCTAAGATATCGATTCTTATGCATTCCATTTCATTTTTGACAACTTCCAATTTTCCCAGATTCATACTTCATACATTCCACGTTCTGATTTTCAGTGGATGTTTACAGCTGTTTCTCTTCATTTTGAGTTGTGCCCCATCAACAAACGAAGGTCCCACGGGCTTTACTCCATTCGCATCATCACGGTCATCTCTACTTTGAGGAGGCAGCTCTCCCCCAGTCGCATTTTGAGTGCCTTTCAATCTGAGGGTTTCATTTTCTGGCACTATATCTGACAGTATTTCTCTGCTATTCATAAAGTTTTCAGTAAAGTAGTTCATTTCTCCTTTTTCACAGTCTGTCTTCATCTGGAAGCTTATCTGACTCCTGTCCATTGTGGGTGACCCTGCTGGTATTTAAAATACTTATGGCATATCTTCCAGAATTACAGCAACTCACAAGCTTCCAGAATCATAGCAACTCACAAACAGTACCATAAACTGTCAGACGAGTGGTAGCTTGAGTTGCTGAGTAGGAATCGATTCAGCACCTAACAACAATAACTTGGTGACTCCATGTGTGGTGTCCTATAAAAGAAGAGAGACACTGAGAGATAGAGGGAAGAGGTCCATGTGAATAGGGGTATGCATCAGCTTTCAGACAAGGAAAGCCTCATGCTACCAGGAGCCAGGAGAGACAAGAAAGGACCTTCCCCTGGAGCATTCAGGTCCTGTCAATCTTCTGAATATAAATTGCTAGCTTCCAGAACCATGAGGCAATAGTTTTCAATTCTTAGAAGAAGCCTAGTTTGAGGTACTTTTGTTACAACAACCATAGGAAACTAATGAAGTGCACTGGTGGTGGTAATGGTTAAGGTGCTCAGCTGCTAAACAAAAGGTTGAAGTACTAGTCTGCACAGAGGTGCCTCAGAAGAAATGCATGGTAATCTAATGTTGTAAAATCAGCCACTGAAAACCCTATGGAATATATTTCTACTCTGACACATACGGTGGTATCAGGAATAGTATCAACAAAATAGCAACTGGTTTTAGAAAATTAATACAAAGATGTTGGACCCGAATTATTGGCCTGAAGATTTGGGACCGTGAACGAAGATCTGGTTCATTGCATGAAAACTGGAAGTGAAAGATGATTTCTCTGAGCCTTATCATGGTAGTGGTTGGTGAGTGTATAACATCAAGCCAGTTCCAACTCATTGTGACTCTGAGTAGAGTTTCCAAGACTAAAACTTTGTAAGAGCAGAAAGCTTCATCTTTCTCCTTAAAAGCTACTGGTAGATTTGAACTGCTAACTTTGCAGTTAGCAGCCCAGCTCATAGTCCACTACACTTTATCATAAGCGCCCATAAACGTCTGCCCACAGGTCCAAGCTTCTGTCTATCGAGGAAGAGGTAAAAGCAGTCTCCTTTAGCACATTAACCCTACTCATTGAAGAAAAGGTCCAGTGCATGTCAGACTCTCCATTAGCAGTTCAGCCACTGCTTCCTCTCTGGGGAAGAGAAAGTACAAAGGACAGAGAGGGAAACAGGAAGCCTTCACTCCAAGACTCCCCATCACAAAGATCATCAGCTTCCTCATTCATAAAAATGAAAGGGAAAGTGAACAAGGGTTCCCAATCAAGTAGGGTCAGCTTCACAGCGTCTCATGCGCTGAAGAACCCCATGTTTGGTTTAATGCTCTGCAAGGACCTTCTTGAAATTCGTACTCATTTTTGAGCCAGGAATCCCTTGCATTTTCACTCTTCACCAAGCCCCACAAGTCATGTAGCCTAGTCCTGCAAGCAAGAATTAAGACGATAACAATGGAGCGCATGACAATAAGCCAGGGGCAAAAACTTGTCCAAAGAAGAGGGAACAAACGCCGCAGTCTATAGATGACTGCAAGCAAAGGAACAGTGGTTAATAGGATCTGATGGGGGTAACCATCTCAATAGGGATGGCTTGTGGGGAGGAAGAGAAAAGTACAAAATAGACTGTCTCACACATCTAGACTCCAATGTGTAGGGCCTTGGGGGGAAAATAGCCAGTACCTAAGAGGACTCCAAGGGAGCAGTGTCTTCAGGTAGGGAAACTTGTGATTGTAGTCATGTGACATTTGTGTGTGAGATGTGTATGTGTATGTCCAGAGAGAGGAAGAGAAGGAGAAATCCAGAAATCTTAAAGCCAGTGGACTGTAAGATAGGATTGCTTTCTCTGCTTCCTCTCCCAGGCCATGCATCTTGCCATTATTAAAGCAAATCAGAAATCAGTAGAATAAATGAGATACTAAGAATAAAAGAAAGACATTAAAGATACCAGGATATTTATCACTAAAGATAATGAAAAATTATAAACAAAAACTAGAATTCAAAAGATCAAATGTTATACATTTAAAATTATGTTCGATCGATGAGACTTCAAATGTAAGACAAAAGATCACTAAAATTAAAAGCTAACCCTTCCCCAAATCATTTGATTCATTTATCACTCAAAACTAACAAATTTTTAACCTTGAACTAAAGCCATGTGTGTTTGATGTCAAATAAAAACAAATGAAACTGAAAACACAAAGAAACAAAATTAGGTAATCCCAGGAAGTTTTCCAAGGATGAGTTTGCTAACCAAAAGACTGGAGATTGAAGTCCACCCAGATGGTCTTTGGAAGAAAGTCCTGGCAATCTCTCTTGGGGTGGTGATGGGGAACACAACCATTGAAAACCCTACTGAGTACAGCTTTAATCTGACACACATGGAGTCTCAGATATTCTGCCCCAGGACCCTCAGTTCTCTCTGGTTCAGTAATATGAATCCATTTTGACAACTTCATCAAGGCATGGGATCTTATTTTTGTTTTTAAAGCCTGATATTCTTTTCCGGTATAAATATAGACGAAACTTGGATTGGTGATTTTGGATATTTGGCTGTTTCGAAGAACAGGGAAAAGAAAAACCAACACATGTATTCTGGACTACTGGTGTGGTGCTGTAGGATCAACACTGTACTGAGAACCACAGGTTGACAGTTCAAACCCACCAGCCGCTTCTTAGAAACATTATACAGGGTCGTTATGATTCGGAAACAACTTGACAGCACTTAACAACAAATCTTTATTCTAATTTATGGTAATCTAAATGAAGAGAGCTTTTTATTAGAGAAATTGTGGCTTGGGAAGATGGAGAAATTTTGTCTCTGAGCTCTTTATTCCTCCTCATTCTTTTCTAACTTCTGCAAATTCTTGTACAATTTTATCTATATTAATAGACTTGGATGTTAAGGCTCTAAGCATCCTTTAATAATATGGAAATAAATGATCACATTCCATGCTGATATTACCTCCCAAATTTTTTCTCTCCTTCAATGAAACTTTCCAAGCTATCTATTTCATATGCTGAATATTCACAAGATAAGTGTTTTATATTTCAATGTATTGGGTCATTTTATCCCATGTCTCTCATTCTATTACGTTAATTTTAGCCTCAGCATTTTCTCTCTATAAAGATCCAGTTTATTGTTCACATTTCTGCCAAGGTCATGTACTCTTAAAGGTTCAAACTAGCATTACTGGTAAAGACTTTTGTCTTGGCTCTATTCTATTGCACCATATATTTTCTTCTGATACATCTATAAAAAGCATATGGTACTTTTTTTTCCTTTTTTTTTTTTAAACATTTTTGTTTTGTTCTTTATTTTATTGCTGGAGAACTTCCAAAAGTTTTTCTTAAGTCTTTTGATGTATTCCTCAGAAACAATTCCTTTTCCTCTACTTTCCTCTCTACTGTATGCATATACTTTTTCCACTCTTATACTTTGTATTAACTGCATTAATGAAAAGTAGTATGTCATTTATTTCAGTTTATGCTGAAATGTCCACTAATGGCTTACAGATTTTCTATAAAAGCTTTATTTAAAAATCTCAGATAAGCCCCCTGAAGATTCAAGTTTGTTTTGGATGTTTAAGAAAATGAAATTTCCCTGTTTATACTGAGAGCAAACAGATTTCAAACAACGTCTTTTAGAGTTTTGCCAAAATTCAAAATTAGTGGATATGTATTTTGAAAATGCATCGATTCTAGAAAACAAGAAGCTTTTCCATTGTTCTAAATCTTTGTGCCTTTGTCCTTAGCTTATTTTAGGTTATATATGACATCAAACATGTCTTTGAACACTCCAATTCCAATCTAAAATCAACTATGTTTAGTATCACTTCATTAGATTTTACAGTCAATACCACCATTACAGACTTGATTAAATGAACTCCACTGGGTTCTATAACATTAATTATAGCCACACAACTTCTGCAGCCATCAGAGAACATTCATTATGTATGACTTCATCCACAAAATGGAAAATCGCTGACTACTTAGAGGATGTCTTTTCAAAGGAGATCACCAGTCTTTTTGTTCTCCACAAACATAAACTTGTTTTTTTAAAAAAACATAAACTCTTTTTTTTTAAAAAAAACATAAACTCTTTAAGGGATACATCTGATAGTATAAAATTTTGAGGGCTAATTTTTTCCCTCAAAGAAAAGACCAGCAAGAGAAATATGGTCTAGTGTTAGTGAGTTCAAAATAAGTTTTGCCTCCTTTTTTAGGAGTCCTGGTGTGGCACTGAAGGATAAACATGTGACTGCTTGGCAGTTCAAACCCACAAACTACTCCTTAGAAATGCTATACAGGGTGGCTATGAGTAGGAACTTAACTTGACAGCATTTAACAACAACAGGAATCTCCTGCAATAGGTCAGTTTTCCCAAAAAAATAACCATCATTCAACAAATGTTTATTAAGCAGCATTGCCTACTTTTAAACTGGGACTTTAGAATATGCAAAGAAAATATCAACAGAGTGCAAAGAATATGACATTTACAACAAAAAAGTGCAAATTTAGGAATAAGAACGTGTATAAACCTTAATGTTACCTTTGACTCATGTTGTTTCCTTCATAGGAATGATTCACATTTATCTGGAGTTTTGGAATGGGCTCAGGGAACATGTGGTCTCAATATCTTATACATGAATAATCTAGATTCCACAATACTGTTCTTGTTGTCAAGTGCCTTTGAGTCAATTCTGATGCATAGAAACTCTATTACAGGGTTTCCAAGGAGCAGCTGGTGGGTTTGAACCACCGACCTTGCTGTAAGCAGTTCAGTGTTTATCCTACACGGCCATATCAGAACTCCAAATCCACAATATCTACCTTAAAGGATTAGCTAATTACACTCTGATTTAAAATTTTCTTTTTATAGAAAAATTATTAAATAGAGGAGACTTTAGAAACAAAGAAGTTAAGGGGGAAAGCCAAAATATTGCAAATGAAATAAATACAGAGTTAGAAAACAATTCATTTAAAACATATTTTTGTTCATATAACTATATAAATAGTTATATGGACATCCATAAATGGTTATATGAAAATACCTTAATCACATAAGCTTGGTTATTAATGTAATCAACAACAATACATCCTCACTGAAATTGGTGAGCGCTTGCCAACTAACCACTATGAGTCAGAACCGACTCCACAGCACATAACCACCACTACCACCCCAACAAAAGACAGTGGGCCCCAGACCCCTAGGTTTTCCTTTTGGTTCTTCATATCTTCTTATACATATGCCATCCACTTCTGTTCTCCACAGTGCCCTCTTCTTGAATCAGGGTTTCTCTTTTACTAAAAATAGAGACTTAAACTTTCTGAATTTACTTAATACATTGAACAAGACACAACTGAAATCAAAGCCAAGTGAATTCTGACTCATGGCTGACCCCATGTGTATTCATGTAGAACTGCACTCTATAGGGTTTTCAATGGCTGTTTTTTCAGAAGCCGATCTTCAGGCCTTTCTTCTGAGGTACCTCTGAGCACAGTTAAACCATTCACAACACCCAGAGACACCACTGCTGCTGTTAAAATGGATTCCCTTTTATTTTAACAATTATCCTTTCACTTCACATCTGTTTTCTAAGTAGGAATGTATTTTCTTTCCATGAGAATTAAACAACTTTTTTCCTCTTATTTCTATGTTGTTGTTATGTGCTGTCAAGTCATTTCCAACTCATAGCGACCCTGTACAGGGTTTCCAAGGAGTGGCTGGTGAGTCTGAACCACCGACCTTACTGTTCAAACTTATCCTGTGCTGGTGGAGTCAGTTCCAACCCATAGCGACCCTGTACAGGGTTTCCGAGGCTGTCAATCTTTATGGGAGCAGAAAGCCTCATCTGTCTCCCATGGAACAGCTGGTAGTTTCAAACTGCTGACTGTGAGATTAGCAGCCCAACTCATAACCACTCTGCTATCAGAGATCCTTATTGTTGTTGTTAGGTGCCTTTGAGTTGGTACTGACTCATAGCAATCCTATGCACAACAGAACGAAACACTGCCTGATCCTGGGCCAACCTCACTATTGTTGCTATGCGTGAGTCCATCAATGCTGCCACCTGGCCAATCCATCTTGGTGGGGGTCTTCCTGTTTTTCTCTGACTCTCCACTCTACCAAACATTATATCATTCTCCAGCAACTGGTCCCTCCTGACAATATGTCTGAAGTATGACAGATGAAGTTTGGCCATACTGGCCTCCAAGGAGCACTCTGGCTGCACTTCTTCCAACACTGATTACTTGCTAAAGAAGAAGCTAAATATGTCTAATACTTGATTTTGAAAATTGTGTGGTTTCTAAACCCAGGCACACACTTTATTTCCAGTTTTCAATTGAAAAATCATCTGATGTGACAGGAACGTGTAGCTATTCCCTAAGACTGGCCACCCATCCTGGGTCTGCACTGTTTGTGTAAGGTCAATAGAGAATACATTAAACCCATTGTCACTCATCACATAGGGATTAAAATAATTTTCATAGAATTGTCTCTTAGAACCATAGGGAATTAGAAACATAATATTCAAGAATGAATTCGTGGGTAAGATGAAGAAAACAAAAGCTACTTCCCTTTTTCAATACAATAGCCAAAGAGCAAAGACAATTCCTTCTACTCAGCATTGCCTCTACTACACTAATCACAAAAAAGAGTTTCAGACATATTCTATTTCTTCTGACCCTCTCATTTTAGACATATGGCTTTTACCCAAAAGATTTCTAACACATTAAACACAATGTTATTTTAAGCAAATGCATAAGGACAGTTTCTTCAAAGGGAAATGTCTACTTATTCTGCATTTTTCCCCAACTGCAAAGAGCTCTTTAGAAGTGCCCTTTCTAGAATGAGCTTCTGATGTGCCATCGTTGCTACCTCATCCCGTGTGTCAGACCTCATCAAGTGCACTTGTCAGTGGAGAGTTTTCCAAAGCCAGTACTTCAAGAGGAATATGTAGCTATCCCCAGAGATTCATTATGAGTTGGAGTGACCACAGTCATCTCTCTAGTCAAGTGGCACTGAGATGCTGCAATACAGGCAAGTGCACCTGCACTAGGGTAGTATGGTTACAGCCAGAACTGGTCCTGGAGACTTTTGCAGATGTCTTTTAATTCAACAGTGTGCTTTCTCCTGATGACACCTAATTATAGGTAAATTCAGTGAAGAAAAGGATTTTGGAGAAGAGAGATTGTGGTGTATACATGTCACTGGTACAGGATTGTGCTTCCATTCTTTGCAGAAAGTTCATTCAGAGCAAGAAAACAATCATTGACAAATTGGCTAGTCACATTTAAACAGCGGGTCTCGCTTTTGAGCAGAATCACAAGTAGCAAACCCTCATAAGCATTCCAAGTAATCAGATCAGCTTAAAGAACAGGACAATGAATAGTTCATTCAAATGTACTTATTTGTTAATCCTGATTAAGGCAGAGTAAAAGTGGAATTATCATATACTTCAAATAATAAAATACAATTAAGCTTAAACTCTTCTAAAAAGTAAGTACTTATTTCTTTAAGACTTAAAAGTCACTTCCAAACCTTGCAGGACCTCACTTTTTTCCCCATATATTTGCATGTTGTTGTTGTTAAGTGCCATTGAGTGGATTCCAATGCATAATGACCCTGCATAGGGTTTCCAAGCAGTGGCTGGTGGGTTTGAACCGCGACCTCTCAGTTCAAACCTACCTTGGGATTGAGTGCTTCTCCTACAGTGCCACAACAGGATTCCATATATACATACATATAGGAGAGCTCTGGTAGCGTAGTGGTTACGAATCGGGCTGTGAACTTTAAGGCCAGCAGTTCGAAACTACCAGCCGTTCCGTGGGAGAAAGATGAGGCGTTCTGCTCCCATAAAGATTTACAGCCTCGGAAACCCTGTAGAGGGTCGTTATGGGTTGGAACCGACTCGACGGCACTTAACAACAACAATATATATATTGTATACACACACACACACACATATATATATATATATATATACACATATATATATATATACACACACACACACACATATATATATATATATATATATATATATATATACATACACACACACATACTAGCACTTACAGCATAATTTATGTTTATTTATCTCTACTAAATAAACTATGTGCTTCTTTTAAACACCGACTTGTACTTATCTCAGCTGTCTTACAAGTCCATGACATTGCCTGGCACACAGGAGGTTTATAGCAAATGGATGAATCAATCCCTTGATTATCACAATATTTCCTAATGACAGAATTCTCGGTGTGTTAGTTACAAAGCAAGATAATGGAGTTCAACACAATGGTATTGACACATGTGTTCATTCGCTGTACTTCTGTAACCTACTTTTCATTTGTGTTTCCTTTCTATTATGATTTGGAAGATAAGGGTCTCCCATATTGAAATCTCAAATTTCTAATCCAAATCTTGCCTCACACTTGGTTTTCATTTTTATTGTTGGTAGTTTTTAGAGTTGACTCTTTTCTTGTATGAAGGTTTTCCTTGCTATCTGCCAGATAAAGTGAAAATTACTAGCCCAGTTAAGTGTGGATATATGTAAGTGACTGTAGACCAGGCGTGCATAAAAGCTTCCGCAACCTTTCCCTGGCACTCAGATAAGTCCTCTGAGGGATGATGGCTCTGCTCATTTGAGGATGCTATCTGATATTTGATTGACTAGGTCATTTACACTATCTTATCTGCCTTTGTTTGTTTGCATATTCTGAAAGCTTAAGCAGGATCAAACTGTCTGTGTCAAGTTCCTTTAATAATTTAGTATGTTCAATTTACTTCCCGCTTTCTATTTGTGTGGGAGTTCTGTTTTATTTAGTTTTATTCCCTAATGATATAATGTAGTATTGCAGGAGTTGAATGACTGCCTTCCTCCCTAGTATGGCTGCAATCACATATCTTATTAGAATCCTCATTATCTGTAAACAGAAGGAAATATAGCGTTGTGTGTTTTTTAAATACATTTACCCCTACATTGTTGTGAATAGATGCTGGAATTGTCATATGTATTTGAGGGCTAACTGTAGTGTTCTAGGGAAAACTTGGTTAGCCCTATATACATTTAAATAGAATTAATAATATTATTTTACCTCTATATGCTGAGCACATTGCGGGCTGATGGAATGATATACAGCAGCAACTGTAAATTTATGTTGTTGTCAGGTGCCATCAAGTCAGAACTAACTCATAGCGACCCCATGCACAGCAGAACGAAACAATGTCCGATCCTGGGCCAACCTCACTACCGCTGCCACACTTGACGCCATCAAT
>NW_006408551.1:5403157-5411075 GCF_000296735.1 Chrysochloris asiatica | reverse complement strand
CCCCAGCTTGAGAAATGCTGACCGTGTTCTTCCCTTTTGGTTTTCCAACTCTAAATCTTTGCATATTTTATTATAGTATTTGGTTTTATCTTCTTGAGCTGATCTTTGAAATTTTCTGTTCAGCACTTGTGCTGAACAGAATTGAAGAGGTCCAAGTAAATTTATACACCCCAAAATTACTCATGTGGGATAAAAAAAATTAGAGGTAAGCAAAGACAACTGAATATAATAAAGAGTTGTCTCTGTGTGCCAGACAGAACCTCCCTCCGTAGTTTACAAAGGAAGCTTTCAGATCGAGGTAGGCACAGCCAAACAAAGGAGAGTGCAGAACTTCATAAGAAGACACCCTGGAAGGACCACGTCTGCAAATGAAAGGCACAGTACTGACCATGAAGCCACAAAACAACAAACGCCCTAGTTTTCACAGCTAGAGAAGAGTCTAGTAGTCACCTAGGAAGGTAGAAGATAGAAGGTATGTTTTATAATGGAATCAGGAAAGATCACACTGATAAGGTGACATTAGAGCAGGTACCTGAAGGGTGTGAGGTGGCAGGAACAGAGATGGGAAAAGGGCATTCTAGGCAGAGAAAACTACCTGTTTCCCGCTTAAGAAGCAGGAGCTGCCTGCTGAGCTAGAAGAATAGCAGAAAGATCAGTGTGGTGAGAGTATAGTGAACAAGGGGCAATATGACAGCATGAGAGGAAGTGGGGGACTTGCAGGTTCTACATGATCTTGTTGATATCTAAGGAAGGACAGTGGAGATGTTGCTGACCTAAGCACTGAACTGCTAATCACAAGGTTGGCAGTTTAAACCCACCAGCTGCTCCTCAGAAACTATCCAGGGTTAGGAGATGGGACCAAGTTGTTGGCACTTAACAACAACAAATTGAATTTGAATTATGGCTATGGTAATTCAACTACGAAGACGTAAAAGCATCTATCTGGATGGATAACATCTGGGAGCAAAATAGCTGAAGAGCTGGATGATACATCCAGAGAGAAAACAGATCATAAATATCTAGGTTGACAGCCATTTATTAAGTACCCACTTTGTATAAGCTTTCGTGCCAAGTGCCAAAACAGAAGCAGAATACAACACATTGCCTTCTCCAGAAGTGTAGAACTTCCTACCTAGAAAGTTTAAAATTCCTCATGACTGATTCCTTTGTTTTGAAAGAGATAACTCTTATAATGGACTGTGTAGGTTAATGTGCTGGACTGCAAGGTCAGTTTGAACTGCAAGGTCAGCGGCTCAAACTCACCAGTCGTTCCTCAGAAACCCTATACAGGGTCACTATGGGTCGGAACTGAATCGACGGCATTTAACAACAACAACAAGTGTAATGAGATGAGGTGGCATTTGGAAATAAATCTAGTCTCAAACTTTAGCTCTGAGATGAATTTATAATGTACCCAAGGAGTGACAAATATACAAGAAGTTCTCCTTACATAATAGTAAATCATTTTATCTTTCATTTGATTGTTTAGCTTTCAGTTAAATCAAACTTGAATTGTGTGCACAGACTTATTAATCGCCTCTTGCCAATAATAAGTGATTAATAAGTCTGTGTACACAATTCAAGTTTGATTTAACTGATAATCAAATTATCTCAAGATAAAGTAATAAATTACAAAAGCTAATAATTTACAAATTACCTCAGGAAAAAGTTGTGTGTGCTTAAGTTCTTTATTCCTTCAAAAGAAGCTACCATATTCTAAAACTTAGTAACCTAAAGCAAATAATGTATTGTTATTTCTCAGGTTCTGTATGTTAACTGGGCTCAGCCAAGGGACTTTACACTTGGAATTTCTCAGGTAGCTGCAGTTAGATATCAGGTTGGTTTCCACCGTCTGAAGGCTTGTCTGGTCTAATCTTCCAAGATGCTCCTTCATATGCCTGGCAGCTGTTGCTGGCAATAAACTTGGAGCTCAGCTGGGGTTATCAATGAAGCTCCTATACCTGTGGGTTCTGAAGAGTGTTGCCTAGTGCGAGCACTCCAAAAGGTCCAGACAGAAGCTACAAGCCTTCTTATGCAGGAACTTCAAAAGTCTCCGACACTTCTGCTGCATTCTATTGTCCAGAAAGCCACTAAGGCCAGTCCACATCTAAGGGGAGTGGATTTAGACTCCCATCTCTTACAGAACGTGTGCATATACAGTTAGGGGAGGAAAGGATTGTAGGTACTTCAGAGATTATGTGACACAGCACAATACTTAGAAATTATAGCTACCACTGATATCCTTTATCAACATTCTAGAATAACAGCTTTAAAAAAAAATTTTTTTTTTTAATTACAGAGCCTTAGAATTTGTATGTCATTTATTTTGGCCAGGCTGTCCTATGGAGAATAAGCATATAATAAATATTTCTGATTAGCCTTACTTCCACATCCACATCTGTTGAAAATCCACAGGGAATTTTGGATCCTTTAATTCTCACATTGAGTTAAAAGTAGGATTTCAAATTGGTTCATTCGGATTTGACCCCTTGCTGAGAGTTTTCATTTCCACCCCAGATATACTGAATCAGAATTTACATTTTAAACATGATTCCCCCAGTGATTTTATAGATGTATCTAGAGAACCCCCTGAGGATCGTGTTAAAATGTGGATTCTGATTCAGTATATCTGGGGTGGAAATGAAAACTCTCAGCCAGGAGTCACACCACAATGAAGGAACCCCTGGTGAAAATGCTTGTTCTAGGATGTTATGCCTCTTATGCAGGCAGCAGAGATGACTAAAAAGCACAGTGACTATGTGTCAGTACTTTGTTGTTCAGAAAGCATGTTCATATTCATCAATGTACTTGATTTTCATAATCGACCACCATGCAGTAAGCGGAAAACAATATTAGTAACCTGTTCAGCAGAGGGATAAAAATCTCAGCGAAGTGAATGGCTTGTTAAAACACACAGTCAATAAATAAAGAAACTATTATGGCATTGTAGGATAAGCATTGGACTGCCAATCTCAACTAGGTCAAACCCTCCTGCCTTTCCTTGGAGACTTTCATTCTACAGGGTTGCAATGGGTCAGAACCAACTTAAAGGCATTTTACAAAATAATATGAAAACTTCAGAAACCAAACCCAATATTCTTGATTCTGAAACTCACTGTCTTTCCAGCAGATATTTTGGGAGATTGATGAGTTTCCATGGCATTAATAATAGTAATGTTATTGATATTATTAGCTGCACTTGAGTCAGCCCCTAAGTCACGGTAAAATCATGCAAACTGGGATGAAATCGTTGTGATTCACGGAGTTTTCAATGACTGATTTCAGAAGTCACTAGACCATACTTCCTAGTCTGTCTTAGTCTGGAAACTACACTGAAACTTGATCAGCCTCATAGCAACAGGAGACGGCTAGTGGCATCGAGGTGCACTGGCCAGAAATCAAACCCTATTCTCCTACTTAAAAGGCAAGACTTGACTACTGACCTACCACTGCCCTCACTAATCGTAGTAACTGGCAGTTATTGAACACTTAGATGCATGGCAGTAAGTAGTTTGTGTGTATTAAGTGATTTAATCATTATAACTACTCCATGAGAACAGCAAAAGCTTGATCCGTGTTGTGTAAACAGAGAAGTTAAGTTCACAACACTAGCAAGTGGCAGGCTGCTTTTGAACAAAAGCAGTGTGCAGCATAGTGTTTGTATCCTTCATTATTATACTTTGTCAAAATATTTTTGGGATAACTCAAAGCATGTCTAATATCTCCTCAATTCATTCTAAAGCTGATATCAAAGAATGCTTGGAATCTTGGAATCGTTTTTGAACTTCTTTATATTTTCAATGTGTTGTCTCTCTTGTGAAAAGACAGAAGATGCAACACTGCTTATGGAAACTAGAAATTAGTTTGATTCCCATACTGACAGAAAATGTGTCTTGTTCCATGGCCATATATACTCCTGACCCCAAATAGCCAACGAATACACATATGCCCTTTCTCAAAAGGGAAAATTTTAAATCAGAGTGAAAGGACCAACAGAGTTCTCCCTCTGCCAGTCTTTGAACACTTCTGAGCCTCATTTTATTCATATAAAAATGTGAAATTGGAGAAGATGTTAAGGCCTTTTCCAGCTCTGTTGTTAAGTGTTGAGTCGGTTCTAACTCATAGCTACCCTGTACAGGGTTTTCAAGGCTGTAAATCTTTATAGGAGCAGAAAGTCTCATCTTTCTCCCATGGAGCAGCTGGTGAGTTTGAACTGCCAATCATGTGGTTCACAGTCCAGTGCTTATCCTACAGTGCAACCAGGGCTCCCTTCCAGCTCTATTATCTAGTGATTATGCCCCGTAGGATCACATGGCACTTGTCTTCCTGTTAGCCAATCATGAGGATATATTTATGTAATAAATGTAGAGTATTATTTCTAAGCAGCTGGCATTCTCCTGTATATTGATAGGAAGAAAAATGCTTAAAATCCTGGAATATATTAATATTGTTTTTGCCACATTTTATATTAGATCTCAAATATACTGCTGTTGTCTGATAAATGTCATTGAGTCTGTTCCGATTCACAGCAAGCTTATGTACAACAGAAGGAAATGTTGACCAGTGCTACGTCATCTTCACAGTCATCACTGTTTCAGACCATTGTTGCAGTTACTATGTCCGTCCATTTCCTTACGGGTCTGCCTCTTTTTCACTGACAGTGTACTTTACAAAGCACGATGTCCTTCTCCAGGAGCAGGTTCCTTCTGATAGATAGCACTTCCAAAGTACATGATACAAAGTCTCACCATCCTCACATCTAAGAAACAAGGCGCATAAGGTCTGTAGTTCTTCCAAGATAGATGAATTCATTCTTCTGGTAGTTTATGGTATACTCAGTATTCTTCATCAGTCTTCCTTATTCGTTGTCCAGCTTTCACGTGCATATGAGAAAATTCAAAATACCCTGGTTTACTCTGGGTAAACATTAGTCTTCAAAGCAAAATCTGTGCTTTTTAACACTTAAGAGAGGTCTTTTACAGCAGATTTACACAGTGTCATGGTATGTCATTCCTGATGTGGTGCTGTAGGATCAGCACTGGACTGTGAACCACAAGGTCAGCAGCTCAAACCTACCAGCTGCTCCTCAGAAACCCTATATAGGATCACTATGAGTTGGAACCTACCTGACAGCACTTAACAACAACAATAACATGGTATTGCACTATAGGATAAGTACTGATCTGCTAACCACAAGGTTGATGGTTCAAACCTGCCAGCCACTCCTTGGAAACTCTATATAGGGTCACTGTGAGTCATAACTGACTTTTTGGTACTTAACAAAAACACCATATATGATTTGATCTTTCTGCTGCTGCTTCCATGGCATTGACTGTGAAACTAAGTAAAATGAAAATCCTTGACAACTTTGAAATTCTTTCCATTTTTCATAATATTGTTAACTGGTTCAGTTATGAGGATTTTTTTTTGTTGCTGTTGATGTTGTTGAGTTATAATCCATACTGAAGATTATAGTCTTTGATCTCCATCAGTAAATGCTTCATGTCCTCTTAGCTCTCAGCAATCAAGGTTGTGTCCTCTGCATATCATAGGTTGTTAATGAGTGAGTCTTCCTCCAATTCTGATGCCATTTTTTTTTTTTTAAAGAGTTCATCTACTGGGATCGTTTGTTCAGCATACAGATTGAATAAGAATGATGCAAGAATACAACCCAGAAACACATCTTTCCTGATTTTAAACCATGCAGTATCCCTTTGTTCTGGTCTACATACAAGTTTCACATGAGTAAGATAAATGTTCTGAAATTCTCATTCTTCACAATGTTATTCATAGTTTGTTATGATCCACACAAATACTGGATAACATTGTATAGTCTGCGTATAGTCGTGGAACACAGGTAAACAGCTTTCTAATATTCTCTGTTTTCAGACAAGATCTAACTGACATCAGCAATGACAGCCTTCATTCCATGCCTTTTTCTGAAACTGGCTTGAATTTCTCAGAGTTCCCTCTCAATGTAATTGTTTTGTAACCATTTCCAACAATGTTTTACTTGTGAGTATTATTAATGATATAGTTTGACAACTTCTGCATTCTGTTGTCCCTTTCTTTGAAAAAGGGCACAAATATGAATTGATTATGGGTAGCTGTCTTCCAAATTTCTTTGCATAGACAAGTGAGCACTTCTAATGCTACATTTTTTGTATAAATGTCTAGAGACTTACTTTTTGTCAATGACTTCAGAATAGCTTGAACCTCTTTCAATATCGTTGGTTCTGGATCATATGCGACCTCCTGAAAATGTTGAATGTTGACCACTTCCTTTTGGTTCAGCAACTCTGTATATTCTGTCTATCTTCTTTAGATGCTTCCTGAGTCATTCAATATTTTGTCCATTGTTGTTATTAAGCACTGTCGAGTCAGTTCTGAGTGATAGTAACCCTGTAAAGGGTTTCCAAGGAGCAACTGGTGATTTTGAACCAACCACTGACCTTGTCGTTACCAATCCAGTGTTTATTATACAACATCACACCAGGACTCCATTTTGTCCATAGACTCCTTCAATAATGTAACCCAAAGCTGAAATTTTTTCTTCAGTTATTTCAGCATGAGAAATGCATAGTGTATTCTTTCTTTTTGGTTTTCTAACTCCAGGCCTTTGTTCATTTCATTGTAATACTTTACTTCATCCATGGGAGCAGTCCTTTGAAATTTTCTGTTACTTTATCTTTCTTTCATTTGATTGAGCAAGTTTCAGAGTCTCTTCTGACATCCATTCAATATCTGACATTCTTTCTATCTTTCTTGTTTTATAAAATGATCTTTTGCTTTCTTCATATATAATGTCCTTTTATATTGTCCCACAGCTCATCTGGTCTTTGATCATTTGTGTTCAATGTGTCCAATATAATCTTGGGATGATCTCTAAATTCAGGTGGGATATATTCAAGGTCTTACTTTGGCATTCATGGATTTATTTTAATTTTCTTCAGCTTCAACTTGACCTTGCAAGGAGCAATCCATAGTATGCTCCACAGTTGGCTCCTGGCCTTGTACTGACTGATGATATTGAGCTTCTCCATTGTCACTTTTCAAAGATATAGTCAATTTAATTCCTGTGTATTCCATCAAGTAAGGTCCACATGTATGGTTGTCATTTATGTTGTTTAAAAAGGTATTTACAATGAATAAGTCATTGATCTTGCAAAAATCCTACCATGCAAATCAGCTTCACTTCTATCACCAATGCCATATTTTGTAACACTGTTGGTTTTTCTTTGTTTCCAAATTTCTCATTCCACTCACCAGTAATTATCAATGCATCTTGACTGCATGTTTGGTTAATTTCAGACTGCAAAGATTGGTAAAAATCTTCAATTTCCTCATTGTTGGCATTAGTAGTTGGTGTGTAATTTGAATAATAGTCACATAACTGGTCTTTCTTGAAGACGTATGGTTATTTGTTATCCTACAACTGATTGCACTGAACTTCTGGACGAATCTGGAACTGTTATGTTTGACGAAGAAGAATGTGACATTATTTCTCTGCAATCTGTCATTCCCAACATACTAGAGCATATGTTTGCCTGATTCAAAGTGGCCAACACCAGTCCACGTAAGCTCATGAATGCCTAGAATATCAATTTTTATGTGTTTCTTTTCACTTTTGACAACTTCCAATTTTCCTAGATTCATATTTAGTACATCCCACATCCCAGTTATAAATGGATATTTGCAACTGTTTCTTCTTAAGTTATGCCACATCAGCAAGTGAAGATGCTAAAAGCTTTGCTCCATCTATGTCATTAAGGTTGACTCTGTGTCCTGGTGTGGTGCCGGGGACTTGCCTCGACATAGTTGTGTTGTTCACGAGTGTTTGGTTCATGAGGAGGGGAGATCCAGTGGCGATAGAGATAGCAAAAGAGACACAGAGATGCAAAGAGAGAGACAAAGAGAC
>NW_006408551.1:5400460-5402342 GCF_000296735.1 Chrysochloris asiatica | reverse complement strand
ACTCCTCACAAACTCTACACAGGGTTGCTTTAAGTTGGAACAGACCTGATGGCACTTAACAATAACAACAACTACTTTGAGAAGTCAGCTCTTCCCTAGTCATACTTTGAGTGCCTTTCAACCTGAGATGCTCATCTTCTAGCACTATATCAGACAATGTTCCACTGCTATTCACATGACTAATTGTCCAGCAGTAGACTGCACCTTCCTTCTTCATAGGCTATCTTAGTCTGGAAGGAAACCTGTCCACCATGTTGTTGTTGTTGTTAAAAGCTGTGGAGTCTGTTCTGGCTCATAACAACCCCATACAGGGTTTCCAAGGAGCATCTGGTGAGTGTGAACCACAAATCTTGCAGTTCAAATGAATTTGTGGTCCAGTGATTATTCTACAGCACTACAACAGGACTCCACCATGGGTGATCCTGAAATACTAGTGCCATGGTCTCGGATATAGATTTCAAATATATTTGTGGCCAAAGAAACCTTGACAGAGAAATAGGTCTGCTATGCTTAACATTCTGGGGAAATTTTCTTTTCCATGGGTTAGCCTTACAGAATGTACAGTATAAAGGAAGTGTTGAGCTGACAATCAAAAGCCCTTGGTAAGGATTCTAGCACTAATACTTGAGGCCCTAGATAGGTCATGCTCAAACTTGTTTCTTCCCTTGTAAAATAAGAGGCCTAGGATAAGGTGATCTTACAGGCCCATTTGCTTGCAAATTTTACTTTTAAATTTGTGCTGATCTTCAGAATTTGAAGATAAGAATATAAATAAGAAAGCACACTATATCCTTTGTAATTTATATGCTATTTTGTGCTGCAGAGTTGTGAATATATTTGACTTCAGGTGAAATGAATGGATATTAATGTTACTACATAAAAAGTGTCTTTCATAGTCTCTAAGAATCGGGTAGGTGGAAGAAAGGACAAATCAAGACAACTTCTAATCTGTCACCTTTAAAAGGTTCTGACTGTAACTTTTAATTAAAGAGGCAGGGAGTAGTGATGTGTCCTCAAAAGGTAAGCTAGCAGGGTCAATTCGTGGTTTCAAAAATATTTTGGTTTTTTTCCAAAGCAAACTTCTCTGGTAAATAAGATACTCTTAGGGCCAACAATGTTGTAATTGTGTCTTTTTTTGCTCCTTGGATGAAGTTTTACAATCTGTCCATTACAAATGCCATAAAGAGAGGCATTTTCTAACTGAGTTCATTTTCATTATTATTATCCATGACAAGTGTTCAAAATGATGTACTGTGAAATGAACAGGGCCAGCAATTGCTTCCTATGGCATCAGTGTCCGCTTTCCCTTGATAGCCTCTTGTAGCCTGCTAACATTTCTCAGTCTTTCTTTCATTTTCCCTTAATCTCACAAAATCAGGAACCTTGACAGTCTCGTTCTATTTCTAAACTTTTGGAATTTCAGTGACATATTTTCTTGACCAGGAACCCTCAAGTTCTGTAGCTCCCTTTGATTTTAGTTTCCGCTTCACAAATTCTAAACATGAATTTCTTAGATCTTATTTAGAATCCATACAAAATACAATCCTAAATGTCATCTGACGTTGTCTTATAATTACTTAATAAAGGTTAAGTATCATAATAAGTGTTATTAAAACAATTCTGTAATATCAATGGTGTTTGATTTTAAATCTATGTGCTAGTCATGATTTACACACACATGCACAAATCTGAAAAGCAGCTAAGTTAACTAACTCACTAGTTATCTGTCTGGGACCTGCCTCGACATAGGGGTTCGGTTCACGAGGAGGAGATACCTGACAGCGATAAATATATAGCAAGAATACACAGAAAGAGACAAAGAGAAAGACAATGAGGCACCCCAAAGCCAGGGTGGATACATCACTGGTGGGCAGGCTTGGGA
>NW_006408551.1:5397359-5399923 GCF_000296735.1 Chrysochloris asiatica | reverse complement strand
GCTTTTAAGGAAAATATCACATTTATCTGTGGATTATCAAAGGCTCCGTGTATTAATTTAATACATGTAACAATATTAAGATAAAAAACAATTTGCCATTAACTGCCAGTGGCCTCATTTGTTACACTCAGGCCTATAGGGCCTCGAACCTCTGACCAGTCTTACATGGTCCGCAACAGTTATCATTTTTAAATTTTCAAGTACAAGCACTTTAAATATAATTTAACTATTACCATTCAAAAATCTAAAATAAAATTGTTGTTGTTAGGTGTTGTAGAGTCAGTTCTGATGCATAGTGACCCCATTCACAACAGAACAAACATAACACTACCTGGTCCTGCATCATCTTCAAAATAGTGGCTTAATTGGATGACTAACTACAAAAGGAGCTGTTTCCTGACCTTGTGAAAAAGAAATCTGACACTAGACACTCCCAATAAGATGGTGGATTAGGCAAACAAATGACACAGACCCTCTACAACTAAGATATAAAAAACAAATGAAACATATACAGATTATAATCCTGGAACCCTAAACTTCAGAAAAGAAGAATAAGAGAAGTGAATTGGACTGACTTGGAGAATAAGCTGAGTAGAGGTGACACAAAAAGAAGCAGATGGGTGAATTGTCTGCTGGCCTGACTCGAGACAGGCATCATGAACTTTTGTGAGCAGCATTGGATCCTTGCAATAGTTGAATACACACACCGGTGGCTAGTGACAAAGGTGCAATTGTGTATTGTTCCCCACACTCCCCTGTTGAGCAGAGGTGTGGCAGGTCCCACTTTCATCCACCCTTAGCATAACTGTTGCTCTACCAGAGGTCAAAGCCATAGCCACTGTGAGCCCAGCCCTGCTCATGGGAACTGGTAAACTCTGCCTCTTCAGACCACACAGAGCCTGTCCTTAGCCAGCCCTTGCTTAGCAGGAATTCTCATAACCAGCCACCCTGCACACAGCTACCCCTCTGGAAACAGAGACCCTAACCTCAGTCATCATTAGGGCCTGCACAAACTCTTTCTGAATTGGGTGTCATGACCATAAACAACACTTGGCTTTATAGGAACTACGTTTAGAAGCCTGCACACCACAGTTTCATCACTTCCTACCCCACCTTGTGAGCTCCTTGGCTGATTGGAGCTCCTCACAGCTTTGTGTTTTCTGAATCTGGACCATGACCTGGATGTTTCCTTTTTCTTTCATCCTTTCTTTACCCACTTTCCTTCCATCTTCTTTCTCTCTCTCTCTCCCCTCCCCCACACATTCTCCTTCTTACTTCTTTTATCATCTTGAGTTTTCTTTGCTATTCCCTCTTCTCTTTCTCTTTTCCTCTTCCCTCTCCCTAGTTTGGCTATTGTGCTGAATCTTTCTTTTTATTTTCTCTCCTATTTTTTTCCTGTGGTTTTGTTTTCCTTTTTTATCTTTTCAGTTATTATAGACTTTTTTTCTTGCTGTTGCCTGTTAGTTTATTTTTTCTCATTTATTATTTTCCTTTTTCATTGTTGTTTAGTTGGTTGGTTTTGTGAGTGTGTTTCTTCTTAAACAAACCAACAGAAGGCAGCAACCATGTCCATAAAGCCCAGGCATAGCTGTACTCTCTGCAGCCCTACCCACTGTGCAGAGCCACCCCCAGCTCCGATATCCCCTGATCAATGGATATACAGCAGCCAACAACAGCCAAACCCACCCTAAACTGACTGGCATGAATGGCAAATGGAGAAATGTGCACACACCTCCATTCTCTAATCCCATCCACAAAAGACAGATGGTGAGTGCCTGAAAACACACCAACATACAACCATCAATTAAATACAAATACAATAGCACCACAGTGTTTCAGAGACAGCAATTTCAGTTAACATGAAGAACAAGACAGAGTTGCTCAAACAAGTGATGAAGATACAGTGCCAGAAAAGGTTTCTGAGGGGAAAAATGTCACAGAACCACGCTATAAAGAAGTCAAAAGAATAATATTTAGATGCCCTCAACAACAACAACAAAAAAATCAAGACAGCGTCAGCAAAGTACAGGAACAAACTTTAAACGAATTCAGGAAATCACTATAAGAAAAAAACTGACAAAATAAATGAAAAATTGGAAACAATACAAAATCTGTAAATAGAAATTCAGAATATGAACACTAAGGTTTCAATAGCAGAATGAATTCGGGAGCTTGAAGACAAAACTCTCAATTCTAGTCTGCTAGGAAAGCAATCAGAAAAAAGAAAGAAAGAAATGTGAAGAAAGCCTAAGATTTATGTGGGACACTATCAAGATGAACAGGAAGAATAAAAGAAAAGCACAGAGAAAATTGTTGAAGAGTTTCTGGAAGAAAATTTCCCTAACATCATGAAAGAAGATAAGCATTCAGGAAGCTGAATGAACCCCAAAGAGTATAAACCCTAAAAGAGAATCACCAATACATATCATAATAAAACTTTCCAAAACCAAGTATAAGGAAAGAATCCTGAGAGCAGCTCAGGAAAAATGAAAAGTTATATACACAGAAATACTAATAAGACTAAGTTTTGATGGCTCAGTTGAAACTATTCAGATGAGAAGACA
>NW_006408551.1:5387707-5396769 GCF_000296735.1 Chrysochloris asiatica | reverse complement strand
AAAAAATATACATTGAAATGTCAATAATCAATTCATACCCACTGATAATTACACTGAATATCAATGGATTAAATGCAAGTCAAGAGACAGAATATAGCAGACTAGATAAGAAAACAGGACCCTTCAATGCACTGTCTACAAGAGATACAACTTACACATAAAGACAAAAGGAGATTAAAATATATCAAGCTAACAGCAACAAAAAATGAGGTATAGCAATATTAATTTCTGATAAAATAGACTTTAAGGTGAAAACTAGCAAAAGAGACAAGAAAGACAATATATCATGATTGCAGGGTCAATTTGACAAGATTACATAACCATAACAAATAATATGCTCCAGATGAAAGGGTCTCAAAATAGATCCAATCAAACTCTAAAATAAGAACTGAAGAAATAGACAGCTCTGCAATAATAGTAAAAGAGTTTAATACACCACTGTCGATGAACGAGAAAACAACTAGAAATAAACTCAAAAAACACAGATCTAAACAATACAATCATAGACTTATACAGAATACCTCAACCCAACAACAACACTATACACACTTTTTTCCAATGCACAAAGAACATTCTTCAGAATAGGCCATACATTAAGGCCACAAAGGAAGCCTCAATAAATTTCAAAAATATCAAAATACTACAAAACATGTTCTCAGATCAAATGCTATAAAATTAGAAATCAACAGGAAGATCAAGGAAAAAATATGAAATGCATTGAAATTTAATAACACCCTACTTAAAAGGAACTGGAACAATGAACATTTTAAAACCCTTGAAACAAATGAGAACAAAAACACAGCTTACAAAAACTTTTGGGACACAGTAAAAGCAGTGGTCAGAGCACAATTTATAGCAATAAATACACATATTCAAAAGGAAAAGAAACCAAAATCAACATCTCCAACAATTAGAAAAAGAATAGCAAAGTAAGCCGTCTGCCACTAGAAGAGAAAAAGTCATAAAGATTAGAGCAGAAATAAATGAAACAGAATAATAGAAAGGATCAGCAAGACAAGAAGTTGGTTCTTTTAAAGGATTAATAAAATCTACAAACCATTGGCAAATGTGCAAAGGAAAAAAAGAAAATGCAAATAACATGCACCAACAGAAATACAAAGGATAATAACAGAATAATATGATGAATTGTCTTCCAACAAATTTGAAAATCTAGAAGAAATGAACAAATTTCTATAAACACATGATCCACCTAAACTAACAGACTGAAGTAGATCATTTGAACAGACTTAAAATGAAAGAAGAAATTGATTAGGTCATTAGAAAAAAAAAAAAAAAACTCTGGATCCAGACAACTTTATTGGTGAATTCTACCAAACATAGGGAGCACAGCTGACATCAATTTTACTCAAACTATTACAGAACAAAGAAAAGATTGGAAAACTCTTAAATTTACTTTATGAAGCTAGCAAAATCCTGATACCAAAACCAGGCAAAGACATGACTAAAAAAGAAAACTAAATCCCTCATGAACATGTTGGTTTTGTTGAGTGCTGTTGAGTTGATCCCAACCCATAGCAATCCTGTATACAGTTTCCAAGGAGTGACATACTGGTGAGCTTGAACCATTCACCTTGCTGTTCAAACGACTTTGCAGTCCAGTCCATTAACTCACAGTGCCACACATAGATGCAAAAATTCTCAACAAAATCATAGTCAACAGAATTCAACGACATATGTTGTTGTTAGGTGCCATCAAGTCGATTGTTGTTAGGTGCCATCAAGTCGGTACCAACTCATAGTGACCTTATGCACAGCAGAATGAAATACTGCCCGATCCTGGGGCAATCTCACTACTGTTGCCACGCTTGAGTCCATCGATGCTGCCATTTGGCCAATCCATCTCGTTGGGAGTCTTCCTCTTTTTCTCTGACCGTCCACCTTACCAAACATGATGTCCTTCTCAGTGACTGGATCCTCCTGACAATATGTCTGAAGTATGAGTGTCAAAGTTTGGCCATCTTGGCCTCCAAGGAGCACTCTGACTGTATTTCTTCCAAAACAGATCTATTGGTTCTTTTGGCAGCCCATGGCATTTTCAATATTCTCCTCCAACACCATAGTTCAAAAGCATCAATTCTTCTACTGTCTCCCTTATTCACTGTCCAGCTTTTGCATGCATATAAGGTTATTGAAAATACCATGGCTTAGGTCAGGTGCACTTTAGTCCTCAAGCTGACATCTTTGCTCTTCAACACTTTAAAAAGGTCTTGTGCAGCAAATTTGCCTAATATGATATGTCGTTTGATTTCCTGACTGCTGCTTCCGTGAGTGTTGATAGTTGTATCATCTGCAAACCATAAGTTGTTAATGAGTCTTCCTCCAATCCTGATGCCACGTTTTTCTTCATATAACCCAGTTTCTCTGATTATTTTCTCAGCATACAAATTGAATAAGTATGGTGAAAGAATACAACCTTGTCGCACACCTTTCATAATTTTAAAACATTCAGTGTTCCCATGTTCTGTTCGAACAACGTTCTCTTGGTCCACGTACAGATTCCTCATGAGCACAATTAAGTGTTCTGGAATACTCATACTTCACAATGTTATCCATAGCTTGTCATGATCCACACAACTGAAAGCCCTTATAGTCAATAAAGCACAGGTAAACATCTTTCTGATATACTCTGCTTTCAGCCAAGATCCATCAGACATCAACAATGATATCCTTTGTTCCACGTCCTCTTCTGAATCCGGCTTGAACCTCTGGAAGTTATCTGTCAATATGCTTGAAGCTGTTTCTGTATTACCTTTAGTAAAACTTTACTCACATGGGATATCAAAGATGTTGTCCGATGATTTCCACATTCTGTTGGGTCACCTCTCTTTGGAATGGGCACAAATACGGAAAACTATCAACAACATATAGAAAGAAAAAATATATCAAGACCAAGTGGAATTCATACCAGGTATGCAAGAATCTTTCAATATTAGAAAAACAGTCAATGTAATCCACCACATAAATAAAACAAAGGAAAAGAACAACATGATCATATGTGTTGGCACAGAAAAGGTATTTGGCTAAATCCAACATCCATTGCTGATAAAACACTAAAAAAAAAAAAATGCAATCAAAAGGAAACTCCTCAACATAAGGGCATATATATAAAAGCAGCAGCCAATATTACTCTCAACAAAGAGAAAAGAAAACATTTGTTTTGTGAAAAAAACAAGAAGATAAAGATGTCCTTTATCACACTCCTGTCCAATATTGTGCTGGGAGTCTTAGCCAGATGTGTAAGGCAAGAAAGGAAAATTAAAGACATTCAAATTGACAAGGAAGAAGTCAAAATGCTTTTACCAAAGATATAATTCTATACATCGAAAATCCCCAAAACTCAGTAATAAAATTATTGAAGCATTGAAAGATTCAGCAAAGTACAAGATCAATATATAAAAATCAATTGAATTCCTTTACAATGATAATGAGATCTCTGAAAAGGAAATCATTTACAATAGCCACCCACAATTGAAATACTTAGTAACAGATTTAAACACACAAACAAAAGACCTAAGAAAAGAAAACTAAAAAACATTACTTCAAGAAACCAAGATACCTACATAAATGAAAGAAAATGCCATGCTCATGAATAGGAAGACTTAACATTGTGAAAATATCAGTACTATCCATGCAGTCTACAGATATAAAAAAGATATTTGTTGTTGTTGTTAAGTGCCGTGGAGTCAGTTCTGACTCATAGCGACCCTGTACAGGGTTTCCGAGGCTGTAAATCTTTAAGGGAGCAGAACGCCTCATCTTTCTCCCGTGGAACAGCTGGTAGTTTCAAACTGCTGACCTTGCAGTTCACAGCCCGATTCGTAATCACTACTTAAATGCCCAATAATGGGAGAATCGATACACAGATCTTGGTAATACACATGATGGAATACTATCATGTATTATAATACACATGATGGAATACAACACTGAAGAATTATGATGAATATGAGAAACACCTCATAGCATGGATGAACCTGGAGAACATATACTGAAGGAAATTAGTCAATCACAAAAGAACCAGTATTGTATGAGACTACTATTGGGAAAAGTCAAGAAAAAAGTTTCAGTTTAAAAGAAATATTCTTTGATGATTATCAGGAATGGGAGAGATGGTGGACTAATTCACTGACTAGAGAGTTGTTGTGTTGTTTTTGTTGTGTCCATTGAATTGGTTCTGACTCATAGTAACCCGGTTTAGGGTTTCTGAGAACAACTGATGCATTTGAACCGCCAATCTTGCAATTAGCAGTCAAGTGCTTATCTTATAACACCTCACCAGTGCTAGATGAGTTGATTTGGGCAATAGAGAAGGCGCTATACAACAAAAGGGAGGTTGGCAGAAGAATGATGAAGACAGGAGAAGACACTGGAAGAAGCGCAAGAGTTAAAGGGAGCAGAGGTCAATAGTGTTATATACACAAACCTGCAGTAACAGTCATCTATGAGTAGACACATGAATAGATACACAGGCTGAACAGATGTGTGAGGGAAAGTGGGAATACACCCACAAATATATAAAGATTTGACATAGGATATTTGTATACGGGTATTTACTTTTGCTGTAAACATATTCACGAATGCAGTGCAAAATACAGGTGGCAAAAATACGAAAAGTTCTTAGATATTACCAAACACTTTAAGGGAATGTGTTGCTAGGCCTAGGGGCTCAGGACCATAGTTTCATGGGAAAACATGGTCAATGGGCATAATAGTCCACAAACACAATGTTCTACATTTGCAGCTGAGATTGCAAACTCACGAGAGGCTATCTCAGGTGCAACTATTGGTCTCTCCCTATCCAGAAGAAAGAATAATGATAAAAATTTAAGAAGCAACTAGTCCAATGAACGAATGGACCAAGTGTCTATGACTCTGAGATCAGAAGAACTAGATGGTGTCTGGCTGACAATACCAACTGCTCTAGAAGGGATTGCATTCGAAAGTCTGGGTAGAGTGTAAGAAAATGGGGAACAAAACTGAAAATCATAAAAAGACAAGGCTTGCTGTAAAATCCTGAGATTATGGCCTCTCTCACCCTTCAAGTCAGGAACTGAATTCACCCCGTGATTGAATTGAGTCAAGCAGTACATAGGAATATGGAAGGACAACAACACTAGCAGAGTGCACACATCCTAGAATGGTCAACCATTCAAGATCAAAAGGGCAGCATTTACCTAAGGACAAAATTCAGAATGGTGTAAAAGAAGGAAGAATGGAAACAGGCAACATAGGGAGGAAATGGGATAGGTCCTCAGAAACCCACAATTAGACTTTTTTTTTTTCAATCCCATTCATTGGCCCTTGTTCAGATACTCCCTCTCAAAATGGTTGAACATCAACCACTTCTTCTTAGTACAGTGAGACCTAGTTTAATGGAAATTTGCTTAACAGAATTCTAGCTTAAGTCATTTAAGACAACAATCAATGACTGTTAAGCAGTCTACATGATGGTGAATATGATATGGTTGGACAGAAAGAAGTCTGAATCTGCCTCTTCTGGGATTTGGATGGGAAAGAGATTTCATGACTTTATGATAGTGTTCTGATATCAGTATATCTGCTCAGTGGGAGAATCAATTTCATATCAGATACAAATAAGAAGCTACTTTTCGCATCAAAGAAAGCAGATTAAAATTCCACAACAACCAGAGCCGAGATGATATAGAAACGTACAGAGCCCTGATGCTCCAGGGCTAAAGGAAGTGACAGGAGTCATCCAGAATGTCCAGAAAGCTAGTCCCAAGGTAATAAAACTCCAATGAAAATAATATTGTATCCATTAACTGGAAGGAAACAAAACTCTCCTGTAAAACCATGAAAAGACCCAGTTCTGGGCAGAGGCAAGAGCCTGAATGATGATCCCAAGTTATAAGCAGGTGATATAAATTAATCACTGTGATTAATTAGAATGGGAATTCCTGGTGCCCAGAAACTATGATATCTTTATCTGTATGTACATCCTTTTTGACCCTTACAGATAACTCTAGCAGATAATCAATATGGGCATAGGTTTCTCAGTTGAATTGCTGCTGTTAGCTATTATCTTTTCCAAGTGAATGCAATTTTTTTTTATTAAGTTTCAATATATTCTAGGACTTTCTTGTCAACTTGGTCTGCATAGGAAAAAACAGATTTCAGATACAGCCTATTAGGTATGTAGGTATCAATGTTGTGACTAGTTTCAGTCTATACTTTAATACAGTATATGTGTTGACATTTCAACTATCAGCCTTGTTATTAGTTCATTTAGCCCGTGGCCACTTCTCTTATTATGACTATATTCTATGCTATTCATTAATAAGGAGAATGATATATTTTAATTATATCCATTTGTTTCCCTCCAGGAAACGTCTGTAATAATTGCACTGTAATTTGATATGTTAATAATGCTTTATAAGGGAAAGAAAGTGGACTTCATTACAGGAAACATTGAAGGTCTCTTTTTGATGTATCACTTCCAGTTCAGACTGAACACCACCATAAAAATATGTTTTTAAAAAAATGTGCTATATATAAACACAAAAACACACTCTTTTCCATACAACTGAAAATATCGTTCTATGTCTACCAGAACAAATTACACAAAAAAGAACACTTTTATTTAGAACTAAGAAACAGATATATTACTTGTAATATTTGACATGATATGGAATCAATCAGTGAGTTGGAGGCTTGTTAGTTCCCTGTGAATCCTATGAAATATGATATTTCATAAATAATGCATGAATAAAAAAATTTGGATATTTGAAAGCAAATAATCACAAGACCCACAACAACCACTCTGAAGATACAGTCTCTGTATCTAAGGAATTCAGCCCATGGCTTGCAGCAAAAAATAACCAAAGCATCCCGCTAATAATCGTTTTTTGTACTGGGTTTCCCAAAGAAGCTATTAGTTGAGGTAAACATAAGTTGTTATATCAAACTCTCTTCTAAGAAAAGTTTCCCTTTTCTTGGATAAATGCCAGAGGGTTTGTTGAAGGGAATGATTAATTATGTGGTTTTTCCAGTACTATAATCTAACGCTGCTGCTACCTGCCTTGGCTTTGAACTTCTCATGAAGTTACTGACACAAAAACTTATTAGAAATTTTCCACATAACTTAAAACTGTGTCATGCAAATGAAGAAATAGGCAAGTACTTCACTTTAATATTAATCAAAGATACTAACCCTTTAGAAGCTGATTTTATGCAACTTTCATGAATCCATTAATCAAGACTGTTAAAGAAAAGTGCGCCAACTGATGGCCTGGCTTCAAGTTTCAAAGATCCACATATATTTATTTTTAGAGCAATGAGACCATCTGTAACCTTTGAAATTGTTATATACCAGGCAGAGGGGCTCTGGAATTTCTATAAAGGAAAGCCACAGGCAGCAATCTGTTAAAATGAAGTACTAGAAATTCTTTTGATGATACATTTCATAGTCAACCATTCTTTCCATTGAATTGCATATTTATTAGGTATAGTTTGGAAGAGGCAGAGACTGATGGTGATTATGAGAAACTGAGACTCCTTTCTCATTGGTGACTCCATTAAGCATTCTGTTGTTGTTTTTTTCCATAAGCCAAGGTATAAACTTTATGAGAGCATCACATTTATATCTGAGCTTTTTAGACTTTTGGTCTTAAAAATAAAACATCAGCCACATCAGAGGTAGTATAGAAATTAAGAGCTTGGTGCCTATGGCAAATGATTTGATTTGAATCATAAATCCAGCATTTGTCAGCTATGTGACCTTTGGCAAATTAAGTGACCTTCTTGTCTCAAATTTCTCATCTATAAAATGGGGGGTTTTACAGTATTTTCCACATTGGATTGCAATCTGAATTAAACAAATGTCTGATAAATAGTGAGCACTATATAAATATTGGAATTCTGGTGTGGCACTGTAAGATAAACACTGGACTGCTAACCACAAGGTCAGTGGCTCAAATCCACTAGCTAGTCTTCATAAACTCTATCAAGGGTCGCTATGAGTCAGAATCAACTCCACGGCACATGACCACCACCATTTTAAGTCAAAATAGACGCAATGGAATTTAGCAACAACACAACAATGGAAGAATTCCAGAGCCGAGGCCTTATGTCTGCCAACAGAAACAAAATACATGGGTTAAGACTAAATGAAAATGAATGGTGCAACATGGGCAGGCAGCATTTTGTCCTAAAATAATGGTTTTTCATGGTAATCATTCCAAAGAGACAAAATAAATAAAAACCAAGAAACACATACTAAAACAGAGCTAAAATACAGTGTCATCTATAAATGATGAGAAGACAAAATAGAACGAATCTTGTTTTAGCCTATAAACCTAATAAATTACAATGGATATTTCCAATGGATATCATTCACATAGGCTGGTATATCTGGTAGTGTAGTGGTTACAAATCAGGCTGCGAACCGCAAGGTCAACAGTTCAAAGCTACCAGCTGTTCCGTGGGAGAAATATGAGGCTTTCTGCTCATGTAAAGATTTAAAGCCTAGGAAACCCTGTACAGGGTTGCTATGAGTCGGAATTAACTCCACGGTACTTAACAACAACAACAACATCCAATTCCAAGAGCCCCTGAAACAAAGTATCACAGATTGTTATTGTTGTGTAACTGGGTCGGTACCAACTAACAGCGACCGTATGCAAAACAGAACGAAACACTGCCCAGTCCTAAGCCAACCTCACAATTGTTGCAACACTTGAGTGCATTGATGCTGCCACTTGGCCAATCCATCTTGCTGGGGTCTTCCTCTTTTTCTCTGACTCTCCACCTTACCAAACATGATATCCTTTTCCAGTGACCAGTCAGTCCTTACAACATGTCCTAGAGGGATGAAGTTTGTCCATCCTGGACTCCAAGGAGCACTCTGATTACACTTCCTCCAAAACAGATTTGTTGGTTCTTTTGGCAGCCCCTGGCATTTTCAATATTCTCCTCCAACACCATAACCCAAAAGCATCAATTCTTCTACAGTCTTCCTTATTCACTGTCCAGCTTTCACATGCATATGAGGTTATTGAAAATACCATGGCTTGGGTCAGGCG
>NW_006408551.1:5377257-5386217 GCF_000296735.1 Chrysochloris asiatica | reverse complement strand
ACTTGTTTTCTTTTTCTTCAGCTTCAGTTTGAATTTGCTTATGAGCAATTGATGGGCTGTTCCACAATCTGCTCCTGGCCTTGTTTTGACTGATGATATGGAGCTCTTCCATCATCTCTTTCCACAGACATTGTCAATTTGGTTTCTCTGTATTCCATCTGGTGAGATCCATGTGTATAGTCATCTCTTATGCTGTCTAAAGAAGGTATTTGAAATGAACAAATCATTAGTTTTGCAGAATTCTATCATGCCATCTCCAGCATCATTTCTAACACCAAGGCCATATTTTCCAACTACTGATCCTTCCTCTTTGTTTCGAACCTTTGCATTCCAATCACCAGTAATGATTAATACATCGTGATTGCATGTCTGATCAATTTAAGATTGAAGAAGTTGGTAAAATTCTTCTCTTCATCCTCACTGGCTTTAGTGACTGATGCGCAAATTTGAAATAATGGCATTAAGTGGGCCTCCCTGTTGGTGCATGGATATTATCCTATCACAGACAACATTGTACCTCATGACTGATCTGGATATGTTCTTTTTGACAATGAATGCAACACCATTCCTCTTCAATTTGTCATTCCTGGTATAGTAAACCAGGTGGTCATCAGATTAAAAAATGGCCAAAATCAGTCCATTTCAGCTCACCAATGCCTAAGATATCTATGTTTATGCTTTCTGTGGGGGTCTAAGGCCAGCTAAGACCCCTAACGTGGATTTTCCCGAGGGAGAGGCGCGGATGAAGATCAGACAAGGGTCAGCAAGCTGATGGCAAGTGACAAAGTTTATTGAAAGTCAGAGGTTTATATAGGGCAGTTTCTGCAAGTCATCATTGTTCTGCATAGTTACAAGTTTATCTTTTGCTGCGAGTCAGGTGACCTTGGGAAAGCTGCTTTCCCTGCATGATTATCTTTTACTGTGAATAACGTGATCCTGGGAAGGCTAGTTTCCTAGTGTTAATAAGCAGGCTTTGTCTGGAAAAACTCAGAGTTAAAGTTTTATGAGGTCTGTAAGTCTTTTAGCCCCCAACAGCTTTCCATTTCATTTTTGACAATTTCAAATTTTCCTAGATTCATACTTTGTACATTCCATGTTCTGATATTAATGGATGTTTACAGCTGTTTCTTTTCATTTTGAGTTGTGCCCCATCAATAAATGAAGGTCTCATGTTTTACTCCCATGTGCTTTACTCCATTCATGTCATCACGGTCAATTCTACTCTGAGGAGGCATCTTTTCCCCAGCCGCATTTTGAGTGCCTTCCATCCTGAAGGGCTCATTTTCTGATACTATATTTGACAATGTTTCTCTGCTATTCATAAGGTTTTCATTGACTAAATATTCAGAAGTAGTTTGTCAGTCCTTCTTCCTAGTCTGTCTTCATCAGGAAGCTCATCTGAAACCTGTCCACCATGGATGACCCTGCTGTTTTTTAAAATACCAGTGTCATAGCTTCCAGAATCACAGCAACTCACAAGTCACCACAGTATCACAAACTTACAGACAAGTGGTGGTGACAGATTAGGTAAGTTAAAACAAGAGAAATGCATTGCCACACAGTTCTAGAGGGCAGAAATACAAAATGAAGGTGTTAGCTCTCTGCCAGGGTCTGGTTCTCTCTCTGAAGTCTCCAGAGGAAGACCATTTCTTGTCTCTTCTTACCGTCTGATGGCTCTTGGCAAATAATCCTTGGCTTTGCTTGGCTTCTGCTCTTGTAGATACATTACTCCACTCTCTACTTCCATTTTCACATGGCCATCTTCACTCTGTGTAACACTGTGTCTCTTCTGTTTTATAAGAGCACCACACTTAATGGATTAGGACACATGTGAAAGTTGGACAATGAATAAGGAAGAGCAAAGAAGAATTGATGAATTTGAATTATGGTGTTGAAGAAGACTATTAAAAGTACCATGGATTGCCAGAAGAACAAATATGTCTTTGAAGAAGTGCAGCCATAATCCCTCTTTAGAGGACAGGATGGTGAGACTATATCTCTCATACTTCAGACATGTTATCAGGAGGGACAAGTCCTCGGAGAAGGGCATCACACTTGGTAAAGTGGAGAGTCAGTGAAAAAGAAGAAGACTTCCAATGAAGACACCCAATAACGCAGTGGCAGCAACAATGGGCTCAAACATATGAACAATTGTGAGGATGGCTCAGGACTAGGCAGTGTTTTTTCACTGTAGCTGCTATGAGCCAGAACCAACCTCATGGCACCTAACAACAATAACTATTCCAGTATGACATCATGTTAACTTAACTGATAACATCTTCAAAGGCCCTAGTTCCAAAACAGGTCATGATCACAGGTTATGGGGATTAGACTGTCAATGTATCTTTTAAGAAGTCAGAATTCTATCCATGACAGTTGAGTATATAACAGCAATGGAGTTAATGCTCTGCCATTCATTTTTGTGCCCTGTACACTGAAAAATATGCAAATGTGACCTATATATTTGAATGTTCAGTCAGTGGAATAGCAATTAATGAAAACTGACTTGTTTCATTGAAAGACATATGCTGAAGGAGAAACATGAAGGATCTAGAACAATAAAGGACCTATATAGCAATGAGAGGGACAGATGGGAGGAGATGACACCTGAACTGAAGCTATGATTAGATGTCTTGGAGCATCTAGGTGCCTGGTGAGGTTTCTTTTCAAAAGGGTAGCAATGTTCGGTGAAGAAGGGACTGGCCTTCGAGCAACAGCGAGCAAGATGGCAGCCACCATGGACTCAGGAGTAAAAGTCCCATGCAATTTTTGACTGTTGGAAGAACTCGAAGAAGGCCAGAAAAGAGTAGGAGATGGCACAGTTAGCTGGGGTCTAGAAGATGACAAAGACATGACACTTACAAGATGGACAGAGATGATAATTGGGCCTCCAAGAACAATTTATGAAAACCGGATATACAGCCTTAAAATAGAATGTGGACCTAAATACCCAGAAGCATCCCCCTTTGTAAGGTTTGTAACAAAAATTATTGTCAATGGAGTGAATAGTTCTAATGGACCCAAGAGCCATATCAGTGCTAGCAAAATGGCAGAATTCATATAACACCAAAGTTGCCCTGCAAGAGCTTCAGCGCCTAATGAAGTCTAAAGAAAATATGAAACTCCCTCAACAGCCTGAAGGACAGTGTTACAGCAATTAATCAAAAAGAAAAACCACAGGCTTTCACCTGTCCCCACACCCATTCGATTTAAGCAGTCTTCATTTTCCACAGTAGTAAATTTTCTAGATACATCCTGTAGACCTCAAAGTACTGGAAAGGAAGCTCCCATTCAAGGGCAAGTTATCTTAAGGTACTGTAAATTATACTAATTTTGTGTCCATTTGAAATATATAAGTTGTGCTATAACAAATCATCCTGTCTGGTGTAACCACTGTCCACGTAGTTGACCTCCTGGGATCAAGAAATTATATTTAAATTGATTCCCATTGTAACTGGTGGGGCACAGCTAACTCAACTGTGAAAAGACACATCACACAATCACCTTGCTGCTGATGACACAGCCTGGGGTCTCTGCCTCTTCCCCTTGCCCCACCCCCTGCCCTCTGCCCTTTTCCCTGCAACAGCTTTCCAGCTTGGGGTGGCTTCTTAGAATAGATTGGAAGATTCTGGGTTGCGGCCTATGGAACTACTGCTGGGTGAGTGGGGTGCTTAAGTATTAAATGATGCCCCACATTCCAAGTCATCCCTCCCCACTCTCCTCCACTACCACTTTGGCTGAAGCATTGATTGTAACCTCCTCTCCTCCCCTCTGAAATTGGCCTTTGGCAAGGAATTTAGGACTTTTTCCCCTATCTTATCTCTCCCCACCCAATCGAGGGATGCTGCTTCTCCCTTCCTCCTCCTAAAGCCCCTCCCTGCACCCCACCACCCCACACTCCCCATGACACTTCCTTGCTTTGGCCAGAAGCCATCAGGTAAGGTTGGAATGAGTCTGTGACCTCCCTCGTTTCGTTCTGTAACCACATTGATTTACTCTCCACCAGCCTCGGACATGAACATGGGGTTCTCAGCCCTGCCACCACCCTCTGCTGTCGTCATTGGCTGATTCACTGTTTTAGCTCAGGTTTTGATGTGGTGGCAAAAACAGTCACCAGGGTCACTCAGACCTGCCAGCTCTCAAAGTCCTTGGTGGTTAAACTCGGAGAAAGGCCACATGAAGACACTTGTAAGCACACATGATCCCTCTGAATGTTTTCTTTTCCTGGCATTGCTTTGCTTTTAAAAATGGAAGTAGTTTTAAACAATCAGGGCTCTCATTTGGTCATACTTGCAATCCATTTGGGTCTAGTTTGGAGTCTAACAACTGGAACAAAAAGAACCTTGAATTCTGTGTGTACTTGGTTTTGGTGCTGCTGCTTCCCACGATCCTCAGCAGGGAGTCAGAAAGAACTCGGTGTGCACAGCAGATTCCCAAAATTGGCGGGCTTGACCTCCTTGCAAATTGCTGCGTTGTTCCACTTTTCTGTTCAGAACCACTAAATGCTGACATGTGAATGCATACCGAAAATAAAGCAATTCATTGTGCTCTACAAAAAAGAAAGGGTGGGTCTTGTTCCTTTCGCCTTAGTGCATTCCTCTAAGCAAGATGGGTCACCAGCAACTGTATTGGAGGCACCCGCGAAAATTCGGCCAGGGTTCCCGCTCTTGCCGCGTCTGCTCAAACCGGCACGGTCTCATCCGGAAATATGGCCTCAACATGTGCCGCCAGTGCTTCCGTCAGTACGCGAAGGATATAGGCTTCATCAAGTTGGACTACGTGATCATCTTTGAATGGACTATCCAAGACACATCTACTCAGCAGAAACATGTCAACACTGTACATAAAATAAAAATTATAATTATGGCTATTTTAATGTGAATGAAAGTAATTGCTTAAGAAAATCAAAAAATAAAATCTTCCTCAATGTAAAAAAAAAAAAAAAAAAAGGGGGGGAGTAGCAGTGTTCATAGAAAGCAAAGAAGGAAAGAAGAGAGCAGAAGACTCTTGACCTCAAGTAAAGTGGTCTTACTTGGAGGAGGAGAAGTCCGGGCTGGGAGACCTGAGTTTGTAGAAAATATATTTAGATTTTGGTAGTCTCCAAAGTGTTGATCTCTGGTAAGAAACAGAGTACAGCAAAAATAAAATCCAGAATGTTTGAAAATCTCCAGTCAGGGCACCTGCATATTTACACACTTGTGTACGCAGACAGAAACATCTTGCTAACAAGTAAAACAAATTCTTGTGGGTTAATATCTAGAAAGAGCTTTCAATCTCACTTGAAGCAAATATAAACAATTCTCAAAATTTACATATCCTCTAACGTTTGTTTCTCCTAAAAGCTTTTATTTCTTCTGAAGGATACCAGTCATTGTTTGGTTTTTTTCTTTCCTTCTTTCTTTTAGCAAACATGTGAGCTTAATGTTTCCATTGTAGTACTGATTTTATTTGTAGATTATTTTAAATGTTCCTCAAAACTGGTAAGGGAACAAGGGGATGACCTGTTCCTTTTATAATTCTAGCAATTTCCTATAATCAAACCTTCTGAAGTATAGTTAAATTACAATACATAGAATCAACTGGGGTTTAATCTTCAGGGTTCCTAAATAATCTCTGTATAGCAAGATCTATTTTTATCAATTGAGGAATATTACTCCTATTATTTATTAAGAACTAACCACACAAAGCTATAAAGCAGAATGAAGATGTCAAGGTTCTACCCTGTGGTTTTATAATCTACTTATAAAAGGTGAACCATTTAGCTAAGCAAGAACCTTTAAGTAACTACTCACGGGCACTCACAATCTCTTTTTTGTTCATACAGATAAGCACAATTAGGCAGTTTCTAGCTGCTTTAGGAAACATCGATTCTGTTATTTATAGTACTCTGGTGTGGCTCTGTGGGTTAATGCGCTGGACTGCAAAGTCGATTTGAACTGCAAGGTCGGCAGTTGAAGCTCACCAGCTGCCCCTCGGTTGCTATGGGTCAGAATCAATTCGAAGGCACTTAACAACAGCAATAATCCATGTAAGGGAATCTTGATGTGGTGCTATAAGATAAACAATGGACTGCTAACCTCAAGGTTGGCAGTTCAAATCCACCAGACACTCATCAAAAACCCTGAGCCAGGTTGCTATGAGTAGGAACTAACTCAATGGCACTTAACAACAACAACAATCCAAGTAAGAGCCCTGGTGTCATAGCCGTTAAGTGCTCAGCTGCTAACTAAAATCATCACTTTGAACTCACTTTTCCCTACAGGAGGAAGATGTGGTATTTGCTTCTGGAAATATTATAGCCTTGAAAATTCTATGAGACAGTTCTACTCTGTCACTCTGCTTGGGAATCAATTCAACAGTAATAGGTTTGATTTGCTAATCCAACTATTTCTATTCTTAGTTCTGTTACCTCCTAAGAAACACAGAAGTTGCTCATAAGTCATTTTCTTCATTAAAAAAAAAAAATGTAAATGCATAAGTCAATAATTACAGGACACATAACTACCTAATTATATTCATGAAAATGTACGGGAGGGAGACCTCCTTGGAAATCAACACTATTCACACTAGCCCAAGTGAATTCTCACCTTGACCTCAACCTCCAAGAATATTATATGTAAATACTGAATGAAAGGGAATACACAAATATTCCCTAGGGTTATTCTGGATCAGATGTGCTTTGTGCAAGATCCTGGAGTATCCTAATCTTGGAAGGACAAAGATAGAAACAAAAACAGGGATACAATACAGAGCACAAGAAATCAGTATTTGGCAACTCAGAATCTGACTTATTTTTGGAAATATTTTCAGGAAATGAAAATGAAAATAAAAGAGACACAGACCCTAAAAGGAAAGCAAATTTCAACAAAACATGAATACCTTTCTATTTATTAAGTGTTTTCACACACATGAATCTCACCAGATCTCACAATGAATTGTCAGTGACAAGTAATAAGGTCTGTGAGATACCTTCACTCTGAAACAGTTTTCATCCTTTCAACCTCTGATGGCTTTCAATTATTTTATGTCAAATTTTCCAGACTTATCACTCGGTAATATCTTGGAAAAATTCCACTTGGTTTTTGTTTTGTTTTGTTTAGGTTTGTTTTGTTTTTTTTTTTGTTGTTGTTGTGTGTATGTTTTCCTTTCTCTAGCTTTCTCCCATACTTTTTTTTTTTTTTATCTTTCATTATCCATATCTTTCCCCAAAGTGTTATTGGTTGCTCCTAAGACCCAGTGTTGAAGAGCATATGTTCTGGAACTGGACTGACTAGATTTGTGTTCCATCTTTTTTTCACTGTCATTAAGATTATCTAAGTTATCTGTCCCTTGGCTACCTCATCTATAAGATAGGGGTAAAAATAGTACCTACCTCACTGAATTGTTGTAGCAAATGAGTAAGTGTATGTAAATGACTCATAACAGTGTCTGGCATATAGTAAATCCAACAAGTATTGGTTTTAGTGTTGTTTTTATCTCTATTACCCCTACTACTACTCTCAAATTCTTATATCTCAACTTAGCTCTTTCATTTTGACCCCCAACATAAGCACCAAGTTTTCAATGACAGAGCAACAAAAAAGCTCACAAATGGTAATAGCCCAGAATCCAGATTAGTTTAAGATAGACTTGAGGCTTTCGGGATCCTAGAAAGATTCTGGGAGGAAGTTCAGGAGACCCATGGAAGATGGCCACACACATGGGCTCGGCCAGGCACAAACATGGCAGGGCAGGGCAGTAATTAATCCTGCCACATCCCACACTCAGACCTTGTGCCCTTGCCCTTTTCCTCTCATAATTTTCTAGAAATGTGGAATTCTTTGAATCCCAACACTTGGAGGATAAAAGGAAAAATCTCTATGTAAAGGAGCACTGGCAAGACAGCAATCCTCTCTTGAGACTCCATCTAAGAAAATGAAAACCTGTCCAAATAACAGATGTTTTATTTTATTTTATAATCATCTAATATGTTTGTATGTATGGTGAGGAGCTAGACTATGAAGCACAATGTCAGCAGTTCAAACCCACGACTGCTCCTTGGAAAATCTGTACAGGGTCACTTTGAGTTAGAACTGACTCAACAGCACTTAAGAACACCAACAATGGTGAAGGGCAGCAAGGTAATAAATATATGTGAAATATATGCTATATGCTGAAAGTGAACGGGATTTGAAATACTGATGAATATCCAAGATTTTCAGTATGGATTGTACTTCAGTGTAAAGAAAATGAAAATCCTCACAAGTGGACATATAAATAACACATGATAAACGAAGAAAAGATCAAAATTTTCAAAGATTTTATTTTGTTTGGATCCATAATCAATGCTCATTGAAGCAGCGGTCAAGAGATCAGATGACATATCGCATTAAGCAAATCTTCTGCACAAGACCTCTTTGAAGTGTTTAAGAGCGTCACTTTGAGAATTAAAGTGTGCCTTACCCATGCCATGCTATTTCCAATAACCTTTTACACATATAAAAGTTGGACAATGAATAAAGAAGATGGTAGAAGCATCGATTCATTTGAACTATGGTATTAACAAAGAATATTGAAAGTAGCGTGGACTTCCTGAAGAACAAATAAATTTATTTTAGAAGAAGTACAGACAGAATGCTCCGTATGGCCAGACTTATCTCTCATTCTTTGGACATGTTGTCAGGAGAGACTAATTTCTGTAGAAGGAGAGCATGCTTGGTAAAGTAGAGGATCAGCAAAAAAGAGGAAGACCCTCAATAAGATAGATTGGCACAGCAGCAATGGTGGGTTCAAACACAACAACAATTGTGAGGATGGCTCAGGACCAGACAGTGTTTCATTCTGTTGTACATAAGGTCGCTATGAGTTGGAACCAATTTGATGGCATCTAACAACAACAACAATATGAAACAAAATTAGCCACGTGGTGATCATTTTTGATGTCAGATTGTTGTTGTTGTCAGGTGCCATGGAGTCGGAAC
>NW_006408551.1:5376185-5376837 GCF_000296735.1 Chrysochloris asiatica | reverse complement strand
TTATTCCCATGGGATAGCAAAGATATTGTCCAATGATTTCTGCATTCTGTTGGATCGATTTCTTGGCATAGATGAGTGAATGTCTCCTGTGTCGCCTCACTTTTTTGAAAGTCAATTTGTATTCCATCAATTCCTGGTGCCTTGTTCTTTGCCAATTCCTTCAATGCACCTTGGACTTCCTTCTTCAGTACTATTGGCTTTTGATCATATGCTACCTCTTGAAATGGCTGAACATCAATCATTTCCTTTTAGTACAGTGACTCTGTGCATTCCTTCCATCTTCTTTTGATACTTTCTGTATCATTCAATAATTTTCCTAAAGAATCCTTCAATAACAAAAGTGTAGGCTTGAAATTTTTCTTCATTTTCCCCAGCTTGAAAAATGCTAACTGTGTTCTTCCTTTTTGGTTTTCTGACTCCAGAACTTTGCACATTTTGTTGTAAGATTTGACTTTATCTTCTTGAGCTGACCTTTGAAATTTTCTGTTCAGCTCTTTTACCTCCTAATTTCTTTCATTGGCTTTAGCATCTCTATGATAGAGAGCAAGTTTCAGTGTCTCTTCTGACATCCATTTTGATCTTTTCCTTCTTTCTTGACTTTTTACTTTCTTCCTGTATGATCTTGATGTCATTCCACAACTCTTCTGGTCTT
>NW_006408551.1:5366849-5375186 GCF_000296735.1 Chrysochloris asiatica | reverse complement strand
AAAATGACAAAAAGAAAAACAGTTGCCTGTCAAGTTGATCTTGACTCATGACAGCCTCATGGGTTTCAGAGTACAGATGTGTACTGTAGGGTTTCAGTAGCTGTGATAGTTCAGAAACAATCACCAGGTCTTTCTTCAAAGGCACCTCTAAGTGAATTCAAACTGTCAACCTTTTGGCTAATAACCAAGTGCTTAATTATTTGTGCCACCTTAGGAGAGTTATTAAGGAGCTCTGGTAGCATAGTGGTTACGAGTCGGGCTGCTAGCATCAAGGTCAGCAGTTCAAAACTACCAGCCATTCCACTGTAGAAAGATAAGGCTTTCTGCTCCTGTAAAGATTTACAGCCGCAGAAACCCTGTGCAGGGTGGCTGAGTTGGAACTGACTCCATGGTACTTAACAACAACAACAACAAGGAGAGTTAATACACTGTTCCCCACCCCCAACACTTTTTTGCATATTTGAAAATGTTCATAATATAAAAGCAAAATATAAAATAAAATGAAGGAAAATCTTCTTCACTAATAGATTATTAAGCATTGAGGGTGAGATTCTTTTTGTTCATGACTACAATCTTTGGTCTCTAGCATAGTTCTCCAGGTAATGGTGCTCAGTACATAAACTTTGATTGAATGACTGTCTGAGAGTTAAAGACCAGAAACAGAATCAGATAGCACAAAGCCCTAGGAAGAGAAATTGACCCGAGTGTTCAAATGCTCATGTGTGCGTGCACACACACACATCCTGGGACCAGGCATAAACAGTAATGATAAACACAGGTCTTGCCTTCAAGTAGCTTAGACTCCTGAATCATTGCGAAGGTCTTTTTCTCTTGTTTTCTTGAATCATCCGTCCATTTGAGTCGGGTCTGTGAAGAAAAGGATGTTCTTATTGGGACAGGTTCCAGGAGTAAAATCACCTGGTTACACTTCTGCTTACAAGGCTAAGAGAAGATTGGAATTCAGATCTGGCTCAGTTCCCAGTCCTATATCCTGCTCGTTAGACTGCCTTCCTCTATTGAACATTGATCAAACCCGTGTATCGATTGCCTCCTGCATCACTTCAGGCCTCATTGGGAGATGAGATGCATAATTCAGGGACAGGACGACATTTGGCCAGCAAGTCTCCAATATTGACTCAGGCTCCAAAACTGAGAGAAAATGTGCCGACCTAAGGGCTTATCTGAAAGAGCTGCTATGAAAGTTACTCATTTCATATTTGTGAAGGTTTCAAAACACAAGGGGAATTTAAATTTGGAGCTTTGTTTTTATTAACCCAAGTTTGTTACAGGTTTATGATTTGCGGGTTGGTTCTGGTGTGCTTTGGGAGCAAGGTTGTTCTTGGTGCCTAATTTATATCTCTGTGTTTTTATAATGAAAAAGACAATAATAAAATACTCTTATCCATAAAAGTTATTGTAAAATCAAGGGAATAGCTCCACAGTGAGGGCATTAGTTTCTAGGTTAAAATATAAATGAGAAGCCTCAGATATTAGTAATATTGAGGAAAGAAAAATACAAAGACGTATATTCCCTAGACAAAGATGGCAGTGTTTTATTCTTGCAATTATATATGTTCTATTCCTGACTGAGGACATTGTAGAGGCATAAGGTAAATCATATAGAGAGCACATATATAAAGATGCCAAGCAATACTTTTGACAAAGTAAGTCGAAAAGGAGAAAAAGAATGGGGGATAAGATTCACTATGCTTTTAAGTATTTGATTATATACCAGACTCTGCAAAGTGTTTAAATCAAACCAGCTGACCCCTGAATGTCACCTCTGACTCACATAACCCCATGTGTGCAGAGAAGTGTTCCATAAGATTTGCAAAGCTGTGACCTTTACAAAGCAGATCACCAGGTCTTTCTTTCAAGGTGCCTCTGAGTTGATGCAAACTGACAATCTTTCAGCTAGTTGTTGAGTGTTTAATAGTTTACATCACCCATGGATTCCAGTTAAGTGCTTACATGCATTATATTTAATCCTCAAGAGAACTCTATCAGGTTGACATATTGTCTCCATTTGTTTCCCTTGAAAAAGTTACTTTGGCAATGTTAAGTATCTTTTCCAAGGTAGTATTTCCTAAGTCCTAGGGCTAGAATTCAAACAGAGACAATAGGAATCCAAGTCCACATTTGCAACCATTATACTACCCTGAGTCTTATGCTGAAGGGTGCATTGATTAGGCCAATGCAGGGGAGAGGATTAAGTTTAAAGGAAAAGCCTAAAAATATTACCAGAAAGGATAGAGAACAAGATCCCTGGGAGTAGCCAGAGGAAGGAGATGTGGGCACGGGATTAACTTTGGGTATGAAACAGGCAGGTATCAGCTCAACAAATTCAACCACTGAACAATAAGGAATGTGCCTTGGGTCCTCCAGTGGGGAGAAGAAGGATGACAACCAAAGACTGGTTCAGAGCTATGGTGTGGAAATGTTGTCATTAGGGGCCATCGAGTTGGTACCGACTCATAGTGACCCTATGTACAATAGAATGAAACACTGCCCGGTCCTGGGCCAACCTCATAATTGTTGCCATGTTCAAGTCCAATGATGCTGCCACTTTGCCAAAACATCTCACTGGGGGGTCTTCCTCTTTTTCTCTGACCCTCCATCTTACCAAACATGCTACCCTTCTCCAGTGACTGGTCCCTCCTGACAATAAGTCCGAAGTATGAAAGACAAAGTTTGGCCATTGTGGCCTCCAAGGAGCACTCTGGGTGTACTTATTCCAACACAAATCTGTTGGTTCTTTTGGCAGCCCATGGTATGGCTTTCAAAAGAAAGGATCTGAAGAGTTTTGAGAAGTTGTTCCAGGCACTATTAAATATCAGAAAGTATTCTAAATTCTGAAATCTACTCTAACTAGATGAGTCAATTCCAGCTCATGGCAATCCCATGTGTGTCAGAGTAAAACCGTATTCCATAGAGTTTTAGATAGCTGTGGTTTGAAAGCAAATAACAAGACTTTTTGAGGCACCTCTGGGTGAACTTGAACCTTCAACTTTTGATTAGCAACTAACAGCATTAACCATTTGCATAGCTCAGAGTCTCTGAAATCTATTCAGTCTTCTATATTCAAAATGCAACAAAATTTGTACTTATTTCAACTTTAGAGAGTTCTATTCAACCAATTTTATTAAGCATTTTCTATAGGACTCTTCGTGTGGCGCTGTGACTTAATGTGCCAGACTGCAAAGCCATTTGAATTGCAAGGTCGGTGGTTCTTAACAACAACAACAACATAGGCATTAGTTCTAAACTCAGCAGGGTTATAAAGATTTTTTAAAAATAGAAATTTCCACCCTATATAAGAAAGCAGAAACATACAAGTTTATAAAATGACTTTGACACAGGACAAAATATGATATATTATATCACATACGTTTAAATAATTGTGTAAAAAGTTGTTATTGTTGTGAAGTGCAATTGAGTCAATACCAACTCATAGCTACCTGTATAGGATTTCCAAGGAGCAACTTATGGATTTGTACTGCCTACCTTGTGGTTTGCAATTCAGTGCTTATCTTATAACATCACATCAGGAATCATTAATTCCTATTGAGAAAGAGAATCCAGGGGATGTGATTTAAACTTAGACATAATGAATCTGTAGGACTTCAGCAGGCATAAGTAAGAGAAGTCATTCTAAGCAGAAGGAACAGCTTAAGCAAATATTTAGCATCAATTGACTGAAGGCCACATTTGGGAAATAAAGAGTGGGCTGTTGTGACTGAAAACAGGTAGCAAAGGCATATATCTTAGGAATTAGACATGGCAAAAGAGAAAGACCAAATTGTGAAGGACTTTTAATGTTGAATAAGAAAGGGTTTCTTTGGATCAGTATAGGGTTTCCATTACACTGAAATAAGAGTAGAACCAAGAGTCAATTTCATCTGAAATGGTAGGTTCCTACAAATACACTCATTGAGCAAAGGCCATTCCAGAACCTCTGCTGTCCCCACCTAACTCTGAGGATGAGTGTTCCTGGCAATCACTGCCCCTCAAACATGGATCAACTCCTTCTCCATTGCCTCTTTAAGGACCTTACAGTAGCTTGACCCCTGGCTGAACGCAAGCCTCAGTCTCCAAGGATGGAATGTGACTCTAAATGACCTCAAAGGAGATCCAGACTTCATGCCTAAATCTCCTTGGATTGGGGCTCACTCAGTTCTGGAGCTATCAAGATACCCTAGTGTCACCCACACTTTCTCAATTGAGATCCTCAAAACAGTGTGTGTGTGTGTGTTAAATGCTGTTGAGTCGATTCCGACCCATAGCGACCCTGTACAGGGTTTCCGAGGGTGTAAATCTTTACGGGAGTAGAAAGCCTCATCTTTCTCCCGCGGAGCAGCTGGTAGTTTCGAACCGCTGACCTTAAGGTTCGCAGCCCGATTCGTAACCACTACGCTACCAGAGCTCCTTCCTCAAAACAGTAATGCAACATTTTTCCTTATTTTCACCTTTCTCTCCAAGATCATGACTATCTCCATCTTTCCTCTTTCTTTAAGTCATATATTGTCTTTGCTTTGCAGAATGCTGTTATTCTTTCTTCTTTTTTAAAATTAACTTTTTATTGTGAATTGAGTGAAGAGTTACAGAAATCAGTTTTCCATTCAATAATTCACCTGTATTTTGTTTCATGTCATTGATTGCACTCTTCACAATGTAATATCATTTATCCTACTTCCTCCCTGTGTTTCCTATTTCCATTCTTCCTTCTTTTCTAACTCTTCTGAACTTGGTTTTTGGGTAAATATTGTACTTTTTATCTCAAACGGTTGATTTTTCTAAGGTGTGCTTATTTCTCTAGTGTTATTGTTCCCTTTATAGGCATATCTATTGTTTGGATGAAAATTGAGCTATGAGGGTACATTTGGCTGGGTACTCTAAACAAGCAAAACCAGTCAAGCTCATACATATGCATGAGCAGAGACAGATGCATTCAAAGTCAGCAGGTAAGATAGCAAGCTGCTGAAGACTCCCAATATTGTCAGGCAAGGTTGGCAGGCAATATGACAGGCTGTTGGCATAAGTCCAAAGAACCAGAGGTCAAATGATGAATCACATGCAGAATTCAGACCCAGCAGAAAAGCAAACAAGCTTTTTCAGTGTGTCCACATCTATTGGAAGTGGTTGACATCCCTAAGGACGATCCCTTTGATTTGGTTGGCTGTTCATAGCTGATCTCATCATGGAGGTGATTGCACGTCATTAGTCCGCACCATGGAGGATGACTACATTTTAACTGCTAAACCACTGAGAGCAGTGGCAGTGGCCCACGTTGACAATATGACCTTAATGATCACAGAGGGTGAGTTCATTTCCTGACCTGAAGAGTGACTAAGGGTCATAGTCTTGGGAGTTCCATCAGTCTCTATATGACCAGTAAGCCTAGTCTGTTTTTATGATTTTGAATTTTGCTCCACATTTTGTCTCCCACTCTATCCAGAACCTTCTAACGGATCCCTGTCAGAGCAGTTGGTAGAAGGAAGTTGGGCACCCTCTAGCATTTCTGATCTTGGGATTGTAGAGACCAAGGTTCTCGTGGTTCATTATTCCATTGGATGAATTGTTCTTGATGTGTCTTTCATTGTCTTCACTATTCTTTTACTATGGACAAGGAGAGACCAATGATTTCATCTTAGATGGCCACTCATTAGCTTTCAAGAGCCCTGTTGTGACTCATCAAATGTCTTAGACTGGGTTTTTTAGGGAAGAAAAACCAGTGAAATATACATATATATATTGTTGTTGTTGTTATGTGCTGTGGAGTCGGTTCCGAGTCATAGCAACCCTGTACAGGGTTTCCGAGGTTATAAATCGTTACGGGAGCAGAAAGCCTCATCTTTCTTCCATGGAACAGCTGGTAGTTTCAAACTGCTGACCCTGAGGTTCACAGCCCGATTCATAACCACTACACTACCAGAGCTCCTTTATATATATATATAATGGTGGTGCTGCTGGTGTGCTGTGGAGTGTTGTGGAGTGGGTTCCAACTCAGAGTGACCCTGTATAGGGTTTCTGAGGTTGTAAATCTTTATGGGGGAAGAAAGCCTCTTCTTTCTCCCATGGAATGGCTGGTAGTTTTGAACTGCTGACCTTGAGGTTAGCAGTCTGACTCATAACCACTAGACTACCAGAGATCTATATATATACTTATAGAGAGAGATGTAGCACTGTAGGGTAAGCACTGGGCCACAGGACAGTTTGAACCACAAAGTTGCGGTTCAAACTCACCAGCCACTCCTCAAAAACCCTATACAGGGTTGCTATGAGTTGGAACCAATTCAATGGCACTTAACAACAACAACAACAAGGATAAACACTGGACCACATGGTTGGTTTGAAATGCAAGGTCAGTGGTTCACACCCACCAAATACTCCTTGGAAACCTTGTACTGGGTCACTACAAGTCAGAACTGATTTAATGGCACTGAACAACATAAATAAAGAAATTTATATAAAGGAAATGGTTCACAATTGTAGAGTAGGAGAGTCCCAAGTCCACACCAGATGAACCAAGATCAACAGGCAGGCAGGGAGGCAGGTATGTTCAGCAGGCAGGCAGGTCCCAGAGGCAGGTAGATCTGTTTGGCAGACAGACAGGCTGTTAATGATTCCCAGGATCAACAGGTAATAGAGCAGACGACTGGCTAAAGTCCAAAGAACCAGAGATCAGAGGATGAGCCAGATGCAAGATCCATAAAGCAAACAAGCTTTGTCTGCATATTTAATATATTGGAAACAGGCCACACCCCAAAGGAACATCTTTTCAATTGATTGGTTGTTCATATGCAATCATCATAGAGTTAATTACATGGTATTAGATGTCATTATGGGGGTAACTACATCTTAAGTGCCAAGCCACTGAGAATACTGGCCCAGTCAAGTTGATACAAAATCGTAACTATCACAGCAAAGTAAGATGTAGATCATTGTCTTTGTGGACTAAATTATACAAATTGACCTTGGTGTCCCCTAAGACCCTAGTCCTGAACTCCCAGGCCCAGTGACAAATTCCCTCAAGGTGTTCGGTAATGTGTAAGAAGTTTTCATAGCTTTTTTCACTGTATGTTCCACCACATTCATGCATATATTCACATCACATGTACAAATATTTTCTGTCAAATATATTGATGGGTATATTCTCATGCTCCCTCCTTTTTTTGTCTATTCATGTGTCTACCCATAGATCATCATTATTGCAGGGTTGTGTATGTAACAGTATTTACCTCTGTTGCCTTTAACTCTTGCACTCTTCCCAGTGCTTCCTACTTGCCTCTTAGTCACAGCAATATTATTTTATTATCTGAAACTGTGATAGAGTTAGGAATACTCTTAAGAGTGGAGCCAAGACAAAACTTCTAAAGTATGCAGCAGTGTGATAGAGTTTAGAATCCTGAGAAATTCCTGTCAGATTCCAAGAGGGAGAGAATCTTATTATCAAACAGGAGATACCAGAGGAAACAGCATGTACTTGGCCTAGAAACTTAATAGGAAAGGAAATTCATCCTGCTCCTAGAGCTCATGAGTTCCCTGCATCTAAAGATATGACCTGAGAGATAGAAACTCTATGCCAAGAGGACAGAACAGGCACATTCCCAAATGTAACTACAAAGAGTAGTCAAAAGATTGCAGTCAGTGCATTAATTGAGGATGGGAAGTAGCATCAAACCATCATCTGAAGAAAAGGGCATCACCTTGTACAAAAAGTCACCTCCTATAGAAGAGAGGCAACCATAGAGACTTTAAAAATCACTCACAAGAACCTGGAACAACTCTAAAAGAGCAAACCTGACAAGAACTCTGCTCTCTATTGTGTCTTTCACAGTGCCTGGCATAAAATAACCACTTAATAAATTGTTGGAAAAGTTCCACATCATCAGTCAAAACAAGTCCAGGGGCAGATTGTGGAACAGACCATCAATTGCTCATACTAAAATTCAAACTGAAGCTGAAGAAAATGAAAACAAGCATATGAAAGCCAAATTATGACCTTGAATATATGTCACCTCAATTTAGAGATCATCTGAAGAACAGATTTGATACATTAAACACTAAAGACTGAGGAACAGAAGAGTTGTGGGATGACATCAAAAACATCATACAGGGAGAAAGCAAAAAGTCATTAAGAAGAAAAGAAGGAAGGAAAAGATCAAAATGGATGTCAGAAGAGACACTGAAATTTGCTCTCCAGCGTAGAGATGCTGAAGCAAATAGAAAAAATGAGGAGGTACAAAAGCTGAACAGAAAAATTCAAAGATCAGCCCAAGAAGATAAAGCCAAATATTACAATAAAATATGCAAAGATCTGGAGTCAGAAAACCAAAA
>NW_006408551.1:5354261-5365134 GCF_000296735.1 Chrysochloris asiatica | reverse complement strand
GCTACTGTATAAATTAATTGTACCTGGGCCTTCCACTGAGTAAATACCCTCCCCAAATAACATTCTAGGTGTTTCTTCCTAGCTATTCATCTCTTCACCTCCACAGTCATTTCAATGCCTCCTAAGGGAAAGAAGAAGGGAAGCGTTAAATGAAGAGAGAAGATTGAGGATCATCTGCCAGATGGAATTTTGGGACTGGAGATAGAGCTTAAATTAAATTGTGGCCAAAATCACAGATTACTTTTGTGGAAAGTTAGACTATTACTTGGCTTAACTTTGATTATAAGATTATTTATACTAAAACAAAGCAATTTGTTTATTAAACAGTGAATAAAAAGTTCTTTCTTAAAGGTAGATTCCCTATAAATATTTAGAACCCCCTTAGTCTGGTCTTCTCAATCTGTGTTGGAAGAAATACAACCAGAAGTAAACATGGCCAGCCTTCATCTCTCATACTTCAGACATATTATCAGGAGGGAATAGTCCCTGGAGAAGGACATCATGTTTAGTAAAGTGAAGGGACAGGGAAAAGAGGGAACACTCCAATAAGATGGATTGACACAGTGGCAACAACAATAGGCTTCAGTGTGGCAGCAATTTTGAGGATGACACAGGACCAGGTGGTATTTCATTCTGCTGTACATAGGCTCTCTATGAGTCAGAACCAACTCGACAGCACTTAATAACAACAGCATTCTGGTCTGAGTCTTAGTGCAGCAGTCCTACTGGGAATCTGCAACCTGAAAAAGTTATCACTCACTGCATCTCTAATAAAAATCTGAACTTGTCCACCATCTTGTTTCTTTGGGGGCCAACTTAAATCTTTCTACTTTTAACTAAAATGATTAGCAAAACCAGAAAAAACTACTAATAATATCATAAACATAAGCCACTTTGGGAATTACACAGTCTTTCTCTAATGATTCATTTTTAATAAGACTTGATAATGAGATGAAGTCATTCAATGGAGGCTCACTTCTCACTCTTTTTATCTCTTGTAGATAAAGGTATTATATGCCATATCCACTGGAATCTCCCTTACATCAAATCAGGATTGTGATTGCTTTATCACATCAGATCACATCATGGGGTGTTAGCACTTAACTGCCAAATCATTGCGAGTCATGGCCCAAGTTAACACATATTTTTGGGAACACAGTTCAGTCCATGACACCTAGTGCTTTACTTCTGAAAAAGTAGCCATTGAAAGCTCTACAGAACACAATTCTAATCTGATACACATAGCATTGCCAAGAGTTGGAACCAGGGAGATGGCAACTGGTAACAGATACAAGTACATGTGAGGTGCTGTCCTAGGTACTGTAAGAGACACTCTTTGTTAGAACCCTGTTTTGTGAAGCATGAACACTGACTGAGAAATCCAAAAGCTACTTATATTCTTCTTTCACAGAGAACCCAAAAACATGGGTCCTGCATCTTGTGTCAAGGTAGAAATTGGAATCGTAAACAAGATTAATAAATTTCTTTCCCCTATATCTTTCTATGGAAGCTTGGTATCTTATTCTTCTAAGAGTCTCAACTCAATGACACACAACAAGAAGAGTATCTGAAATACTTGAGAATCTCCTGACTGCTTAAATATAACACATGTTTCTTTCCCCCATGATTCTAGAAAGACATAACTGAGAACATGTGCTGAGGTCCTGGAGATCAGGGAAGCCAGCTATGTAGTCCTTTTATTTCCTCTTTCAAAAACTCATCCAAATTTTTAAAAAACCTTCATTGTAAAAATATGTGTACCAAGAAGAGAGAACAGTGTTCACACCCTTGTTGAGCAAGAGAGAGCTCCTGAATGTGGAGAGAATAAAGGAGAGAGGGCAACAGACCGTACTCCCACCTCAAAGGCTGCCAACTCTGTGGATAAACTTTTGCCAACTTGACAGTTTACGGAACTTCCAACTCAGGAAAGAAAATTGAATTTTTGTTTAAATCTTCTCAGTAAGCCCTACTCAGTCAGTCCTAGTTAATGGAGTTCATTACCTGTTTTTTAGTCCTGTGTAGGATTCTTTTTCCCATCAAGAAATAGAAATTGAGTGTAGTGATTAGAATTGAGAACTCAGTTAAGAAATGTAGATGTATGCTTTAAGTGAAATATTTTATTGTACTGGTGGTCATTGGTACATAAATTATTCAGAGTATAAAAATGAATATCTGTTAGGTTAGCAGAAAAAGCACATTTAAGACTAATTTTATGAGTATTTTATGCCAAATTTAAAACTCCTCTTAATTCCTTCAATAGAAATGTAGTTCTCTATACGAATAAATTATGTTTTGTGTGCTTCCCAAGATTTCCAGTTATGCATGTTTATATAATTCTCTGTGGGAAACTGAAAGACTTAGGGACAAAAATGATGAAGTTTCCTCTCTCTTTTTCTAGTTTAAATCATGATTTTGTAAAAGCAGCAATTGAAAATGAAGAGCTAACCTTGAAATAAGGTCAAAGATGATAATTTGGTCTTCTGGACTCAGCACATGAGAATGAAGGTCTCAGGATCACATTCTTGAGTAACCTCTATACTTAGAGGGCAGGAGGGGGCAAAAAAGAAGCAGAGAGAAAATGTCCCAAGAGATTTGCAAGAAGAGTTAGACGAGTATATCATCCCAGATGTCAACATATTCCAAGAAGCAAGAAGTCAAAGGCTGCAGAGAAGCATCAAGGAGTGGGAAATAAGAAAATTACACTGAACCCAACAACTTGGGGGTCACTTGAAGACAATAGCCTCTTGGAGAGTAAGTAGTGAGGACTAGAGAGATAAGGGAGATAGTTTAGACTAGGAAGCTGATCATTCATGACTATGACTACTGTAATTTCATTTCTCAGAAGATGGAAGAGATGATGATGATAATAGTCGCCACTTACTGGGCACACTTATGTGTCATAAGGGTGTTAAGTGCTTTATACTTAATACATACTCATGCATTCAACAAATATTTATTAAAGGCCGATGCCTCCAAAATGTGTTCAATTCGTCCACTTTATCCTCGCTGGCCACACTACTCCAAATTTCCGTTCTCTTCCCCTACTTTTCGAAGTCTCCCAATTCCTATTTTGTTCTAATCCTATCTGTACAGCAGCATAACTCTGGAGATTCATCCAAGTTGTTTTATATAGCAAAGGTTCAAACTTTTTTTAATGCTAAGTAACATTCCAAGGTAACATGGTTTGTTTAACCACTCACCCATTGAAGGTCATCTAAGTTGTTTACAGGTTTGTTATAATATGAATGAGGTTTCTGTAACACTCAAGTATATAGGTTTTTGTGTGAACATATTCCTCTGAGATAAATGCCCAGGAGTACAACTTCTGGATTGTATGATAGTTCTCAGCTTTTGGTTTTGATTTTTTTTTTTTTTAATTATTATTATGAATTGGATGAAGCTTTACAGAACAGATCTGTTTTCCGTTGAACAATTGTCTGTTTTGTTTTTAAGAAATTGCCAAATTCTTTTCTAAAGCAGATACTACTTGACACTCTGTGGTAAAAGTCTTTAAATGACGTTTCAATATTGCATGCTCCCTTAACATCATTTTAAAATGGTATGGGAACAGCATCTGACCTCCTCTATCTTCACAAATAAGGAAGAAGAGAATCAACCAGCATCAATCCATACAGAAACAAAACTCTCTGGAGATTCATCCAGAGAGTCCTATGAGACAGAGGTTAGACCTACTTCCACCTTTCAATCTTTTAACCAATTCTGACATCAAGTGTCATAACATCCCCTGTTTCTCTGCTGGGTTTGATAATTTGTTGTAAGGGCCACATAGAACTAACTCACAGACAATATTCATAGTGGTGAGTTTTAGTAGGGAAGTAACTGGTTATAGTTCAGGATTAGAAATGCTCAGCATACAGTTGTTCAATCAGCCATGCCTGAAAGCACTTCTCTTTCCAGCCCTGTCCCACTGACCTGAATTCTACCTTGGTCAGGCAAGTGTTACAAAGCTCTTTTAGCTCTGTGGATAAGTGCTCATCCCACCAGTAAGGCTTGGACCTGAAAGTACTCAGCTCTAGTTCTAGTGGGTTGGCATACCCAGCTCCTCAACATATACCCTAAGAAACTTACTTGGTGATCCAGGAAGCCTACCATTCTGCCTTCTGGTTCTTCGCTTCTACTGCCACCACTTCTCTATCCATTGCATCTCACCATCTCTTGCCATCTCTAAAATCACAGCTCTCTGTCTCCTGGATTGAAGAGGAATCTTAGGTCAAGCTCTACTCTTGCCTCTTCTTCCTTTCTAGTCCTTTCCCAACTAAGACCCAGACATCTACCAAGAACAGACTAACCAACTCTACTTTTCCTGTCTGAATTCTTGACCCATAGAATCAGTGAGCATAACGTAATAATTGTTTGGCACGATTACATTTGGGGTAGTTTGTTATGTAAGAACAGATAACGAAAACACATCACATGACAGAGAATAGAAAAGATCAGAACAAAACAAACATATTCTGAACAGTATCCAAGAAAGTCACACATATTATAAATTGTAGAGTAGGTAGGATGAGCTGTGAATATAATTTTGTGTTAAAGTACACATATAATGAGAAATGAGAGTTCTTATGTTAACCACAGTGTGGGTTGATTATGAGGCTGATTACAGGAATTGAGAATTTGGAAAAGGAAATGTGTGCCTTGGGAAAAGAGTTATTGGATAAAAAGAAAAGAAACATAGTGTAAAAGAAAACCAGGGTTAAAGATCAAAAAAGATTTCATAGTGTTTCGGAACTTAACTATGTACTTCTGACCTTGTGAAAGTTAACTTTCTTGTTAATATCTTTGTGCATTTGAAGAGGTGAAACTCAGTTAAATCGGTCTATTTTTTTATAATGTGTTCATGAAGATTCTTTAACTCTGGCAATTCACTTGTACACAATGTAAATCAAATTATATTTTATTAAAAGAGGAATCCTACAATTATAGCTGCAGATATTTTGAGGCTTGTCAAAATCATGCTGGCATAAGCACAAGCTTACAAAGAACAATAATAGAAAAAGGTATTAAAGAAGAAAGTTTATAATGTTCTGCTCATGATGGAAAGTTGTTTTTGTTTTTTTCTTTCATGTTGCCATAGTGGCCTGCTTTAATGGGTAGAGAAACACTCTACTATGCCTGGCTCCTCTAAGTGACAGTATTATTTGTCACTATTTACTGGCAAAAGGAGGGTCTAGGGGTGAAGTTCCTCATATTGCTTTCAATCAACTAAAAGTTTTCACATTTCTTGAGTTCAATTGAATTGAGAGAAATAACTAATAAGGGTATTTATATTTCCATGTCAGTTTCATTCCCCATAAAATAGCATAATGCACTCTTACCTCAACCAGAATATAGCTTTTCATCCTACTCTGTGACTTGAAAAACTCAATTATCACAACATTTGGTGCAGGTCTGGGTCAGCTCTATAGTTAGAGATTCAAAGTTCTAGTATGTTCTGCAAATGAACTGATGATTCTAGGGTAGAGTTAAAGCTTTATCTCTTATTTTATCACTTATTTGACGTCTCAATGTCTCACATATCTGATGGCTCAAAGATGAGAAAAGAGGGCAAAGATTGGTATTAAAATGACCAGGGTTTGAAGTCCTGGTGTGGTACTGTAAAATAAAGCACAAGGTTGGTATGAACTGCAAGGTTGGCACTTCAAACTCACCAACTACTCCTTTGAAACCCTATACAGAGCCACTATGAGTCAGAACTGACTCAATGGCACTTAATAACAACCCATTTGGATCATTGATGGTTAAGTGATAGAATGAGCTTCTTCTATGTGAGAGGTGGCCATGGTGTTGGTGTGCCATAGAGTCAGTTCCAACTCATAGCGACCCTGTATAGGGTTTCTGAGGCTATAAATCATTATGGGAACATAAAGCCTCATTTTTCTCCCAATTAATCAAATGTTCAGCCACTACCTGTTCCTCAGTGGAGGTTTGCACATGTCTGTGATGCTGCATGAATCCTGGTGTGTCAGTATAGAATAAACGCTGAAATGTGAACAACAAGGTTGGCCATTTAAACTCCTCAGAGTTTAAATTTCTGCTCCTCAGAAACCCTAAACAGGTTTGCTATGAGTTGGAACCAACTCATTGACACTTACCAACAGCAACATGATGCTGCACAGGTTTCAGTGGATCTTCCATCCTGAGACAGACTAGGAAGAAGACTTGGTAATCTACTTCTGAAAACCAGTCAATGAAAACCCTATGGATCATAATGGGTGTATCTGCAGCTCATCATGAAGATGGTCCAAGAATGGGCAGTATTTCCTTCTGTTGTGCATGGGTTACCACAAGTTGGAGTCAACTTGATGATAGTTAACAGCAATTCCTGTTCTAAGTTTCACTATTTTCAATTATTATACAATTGGGGTTGTCAAACAAAATACAAATACTATCAGGGACATTGTTGTTGTTGTTAAATGCCCTAGAGTCGGTTCTAACTCGGGTTTGAGTTGCCAACTTTGTGGTTAGTGGTCCAGTGCTTATCTTACAACACCACACCAGCAAGGGACATTTGTTGTTGTTTTGTTGCTAAGGGCCATCAATTCATTTCCCACTCATAGTGACCCTATATAGAGTTTCCAAGGAGCAGCTGGGGGGTTTGAATTGTCAACCTTGTAGTTCAAAGTCAAGTACTAATCCTACAGCTCTACACCAAGATTCCTTGAACTTATTCCACTTGAATTTAGAGATCATCTCAGATTTTATGCATTGACACTAATGACCAAAGACCAGAAAATTGTGTGATTACATTAAGAACATCATAAAGGAAGAAATCAAAAAGATCAAGAAGAAAAGACCAAAATGGATGTCAGAAGAGACTCTGAAACTTACCCTCCACTGTAGAGATGTTAAAACAAATGGAAGAAATGAAGAAGTAAAATAGTTAAACAGAAAATTTCAAAGGGCAGCTTGAGAAGATAACGTCAAGTATAATAATGAAATGTTCAAAGACATGGAGTTAAAAAACCAAAAGAGAAGAATATGCACAGCATTTCTCAAGCTGGAAGAAGTGAAGAAAAAATTTAAGCCTTAAGTTGAATATTGAAGGATTCTATGGTAAAATATTTAATGATGCAGAAAACATCACAAGGAAATGAAAGGAATACACAGAGTGACAGTACCAAACAGATATAGTTGAGAATCGTTTCAAGAAATAGTATGTGATAAAGAGCCAATGGTGCTGAAGGAAAAAGCTCAAGTTGCACTGAAGACATTGACAAAGAACAAGGCTCTGGGAATTGATGGAATACCATTGAAATCTTTCAACAAATTGGTGCAGCATTCACTCATCAAGAAATTTGTATTGTAACCATGGTAATGAAATGATATACGATAGGATGAATGTAAAGTTAATGTTCTCCCATGTAAACTATCACATAATTCACAATAAAACATTAAAAAGAGAGAGAGAGAGAGTGGGGGAAGATAGAGTACCCACTGAGTAGTTTTCACCTTATCTCGATGGGTCTGGTAAAAAGAGATGGGGATAAGATTCCTATGATTCAATAGTGAGTAATTGTTATCATGACTAATTGTGACTGTCACAATTATAAAGGTAGAAGTTTTGTAACAAGAACTGGGGAGCAGTTAATCTTACAGTCCAGAAGCAGAGGACCTTAGGACAATCAAGGGAGAAGAGCACAAGCAGAATGTGGGACTTTATCCAGAGAAGCAGCAACACCAGAGATGGAAGCAGAGATGGGGACATGGAGAAAGGGAGCAGCTGAGGACTCTAGACTCATGGAAAAAGAGGGACTAAGAGCTGGTGACCAGGAGGCAGGCTTGCAGAAATTGCCCTTTTGGTGATTTAAATTATTATGTATGCCTGAGTGTTAAAAAAAAAAAAAGAGTTAAAATGAATAGAGAGAAATACTATTAACTGATGGTAAATGGTGGGGGGGGAGGGAGGATTATAAACATTGTAATGAAACAAAGTTTATGATTTGTTGCCTAAGATATCAATGTTGATGCATTCCATTTCATTTTTTCCAATTTTCCCAGATTCATACTTCGTACATTCCATGTTCCGATTTTCAATGGATGTTTACAGCTGTTTCTCTTCATTTTGAGTTGTGGCCCATCAGCAAATGAAGGTTCTGTGGGCTTTTCTCCCATGGGCTTTACTCTATTCATGTTATCATGGTCAACTCTACTTTGAGGAGGCATCTCTTCCCCAGTCGCATTTTGAGTGTCTTCCAATCTGAGGGAACAGTCGCTGGAGAAGGATATCATGCTTGGTAAGATGGAGGGTCGGAGAAAAAGAGGAAGACCCCTAACGAGATGGATTGGCCAGGTGGCAGCATTAATGGACTCAATCAAGTGTGGCAGCGGTAGTGAGGTTGGCCCAGGATCAGACATTGTTTCATTCTGCTGTGCACAGGGTTGCTATGAGTCGGTTTTGACTCTATGGCACCTGACAATAACAACAACATATGATTTATTGAATGTAAAACTGATTATCTATCCTGTAAACTTTCACTGAATTCAATAAAAACTTTAAAAAAAAAAAAAAAAAGAAATTTGGAAGATAGTTACCTGGCCAACTGATTGGAAGAAATCCATATTTGTGTCCATTCCAAAGAGAGGTGACACCGTGGAATGCAGAAATAATTGGACAAATTCATTAATATTACATGCAAGTAACATTTTTCTGAAGATAATTCAAAAATGGCTTCAACAGTATATTGACAGGAAACCTTCAGAGATTCAAGTCAGATTCAATTGAAGACAGGGAATAAGGGATATCATTGCTAATGTCAGATGGATTTCAGGTGAAAGCAGAGACTACCAGAGAAATATTTTCCTGTGCATTATTGACTATGCAAAAGCTTTGATTGTGGGTCATGACAAGCTATGGATGACATTTTGTAGAATGTGTATTCAGGAACCCTTAATTGTGCTCTTGAGAAACCTGTGCATAGACCCAGAGCCAGTCATTCAAACAAAATAATGAGACACTAAATGGTTTAAAATCAGAAGAGGTGTGCACCAGGGTTGCATTCTTTCACCATTGTTATTCAATCTATATGCTGAGCAAATAATGTGAGAATTTGTATTTTATGAAGAAGAATGTGACATCAGGGTTGGAGCAAGACTCCACAAGAACCTGAGATACAGATGATACAATCTTGCTTGCTGAAAGCAAAGAGAATTTAAAGTATTTATTGATGAATGTTAAAGACCACAGCCTTCAGTATGGGTTGCATCACAATGTAAAGAAAACAAAAGTCTTTGCCCCTGGACCAATAAATAGTATCATAATAAGTAGAGAAAAGATTGAAGTTGTCAAAGACTGCATTATCAACACTCATGAAAGTTACAGTCAAGAAATTAAGCAACACATTGCATTAGTCAAAGCTGCTGCACAAGACCTCTTTAAAGTGTTCAAGAGCAAAGATGTCAGTTTGAGGACTAATGTATGCCCAATATAAGCCATGGTATTTTCAGTAGTTTCATATGCATGTGAAAGTGAACAATGAATAAAGAAGACAGCACAAGAATTGAAGCATTTGAGTTATGATGTTGGAGAAGAATATTGAAAGTACCAAGTGCTCCTAGAAGAACAAACAAATCTGTGTCAGAAGCAGTCAGCAAGAATGACTTAGAAGGCAGGATGGCCAGACATTGTATCTCATACTTTGGACATATTATTTGGAGGAGCCAGTCCCTGGAGAAGGACATCATGCTAGGTAAAGTGGAGGGTCAGCTAAGAAGAGGAAGTCCCCCAATGAGATGAACTGGCCAAGTGGCAGCAATGGGCTCAAGCTTAACAACAATTATGAGGATGACACTGGACTGGGCAGTGTTTCGTTCTATTGTTCAGAAGGTTGTTATGGGTCAGAACTGTCTCTACAGTACCTAACAACAACAACAAAAGATTTATAACCTCAGAAACCCAATGAGCTTATGGACAGACTTGGTCCTAGAAGCAGATGGTGAGTGTGAAATGCCAACCTGTGGTTAGCAGTCCCATGCTTATCCTACAGTGCCACACCAGGACTCCCTAAAATGATTTAATTCTTCCTTGCTTGCCTCACAGGATTGGTGAGAGGAAGTAAGAGAAAGCACACCACTATCATTCAAGAGGGCATCACAGGTGTTCTGCACCACATTAGAATCATTGCACCTGTTTTTATTCCTAGGCAGGGTCACTATGTTTCATTGATGGCTTACATTATTGACTTGATAGGAAATATAAGATTATTCCATGCAAAGAGATAGTAAAGTTTACGCATATTTCAAATAAGTTCTCCTGGTTGTTCAATGTTGTTGGTTTTTGGGAGTATGATGCTAATGCAATCAACATTGTAGACTTGATGCACTTTCTGAATAATTGATTTTGAAATGAAGACAAAGGCTGTCCATAATTACACAAGCATCTTTCATCTGTGTCAGCAACCCTGCTTCCAAAAGGGAGTGGACAAATCATCATCATTACAAGAATTGTTCTTAAGTGTCATTGAGTCAATTCTGACCCATAGTGACCCTGTATAGGGTTTCCAACGAGCAGCGGGTGAGCTTGAACCACTGACCTTGCAGTTCAAATGACTTTGCAGTCTGATGCATGAACCCACAGCGCCACCCCAGGACTCCATTATAGGTACTCAAAATTCATGTCCTATTTACACAGGACAAGAGGTACCATCCTCTAATCTGAAGCACAGCATAGTACACCTTTGTGAAGCTCAGACCATGGATTCTTCACTGATACCACCAGACTGAAATGGATTGGTATTCATTTCCCCAGATATTAAAGGAGGCAAGAGAAATGACTGGAAATCTGCTCAAGTTTGTATTGTATTACAGCAGGGAGTCACAGAAGACAACAGACAGAGCATTTCTGTACCTTTGT
>NW_006408551.1:5353046-5353742 GCF_000296735.1 Chrysochloris asiatica | reverse complement strand
GGATTCAAAGGCACTTAACAATAACAGGTACGACTCTAAGTCCCAGGGACTTAAGGGTGACCAAAAGAGACAGGAGTCTGCTTATATTTATTGGGAGGCAAAAGGCAACACATACTTAAAATTTCAGGGAGTCATATTTTTGTTGGATGATGTTGTCAGGGGAAGACACTTAGAGAGATTGTTTTTGAGCATGCACACAAGTGATGAGAAGGAGCCTGTAATAGGAGAGCAGGGGAAGGACTTTATATGCAGTAGATGTGGCAAAGATGCTGTGGCAGGGAAAAGCTTAGATCATATCAGGGACAGAAAGAGAGCAAATGTGTCTAGGGCTTAATGAATCAGGGGAAGACCAGTGTGAAAGAAGGCACAGGGGCAAAGGGGCCAAATCAAAGCTTTGAAGCCATAGACACTCAGATTTTCTTCCAACTAAAATGGAATTCTCTGAAGGTTTTTATCATTAGATTAAAATCTGATTGATCATCAGAAGTCAGAGGCAAGCAGAGCAAACTACATGATTGCTTCTTAAAGATGCAGGCTTTGCTTTCATGCTCATCTCTCTATTCATTTGACTTCTAGTCATATGATGTACTCTTCTTAATGCCCATTGCACAGAACTGAGAAACACAATTGATGTTCATCCTGCACTTAACCTCATATACCTTACAGCCCTTGAGTAGTATAGTTGTATCATGTTTC
>NW_006408551.1:5321149-5352946 GCF_000296735.1 Chrysochloris asiatica | reverse complement strand
TATATATCTGGTATTGCAGTTTTCAGAAATATTTGTGAATGAATATATTAAGTAGCTACTGAAATTGAAGTGTAAAGGACAGATGTTAGACAGATTCCATTCTAGAAATGTTTCAGGACCCATTCAAGCAAGGGAGACGCTTTTGAAAGTGCAAGAGTGCTGCTATTAGTAATTGGGAACTATAGGTAGAAATTGTGGGGCTATCTTGGGCACTTTAGAACATCTGGTCACCCTGTTATTTGGGAGACTTTATTAAATCTTACCAAATCAGCAACTCTATCATTCCTTCATGGGTTTCGTATTTGCCAAGAAAACATCTGATGACTAATCTTGTTTTTACATTTGCTTTGTTCTTCAGCCAAGGTGTCAGGAAGGACTTTAATGTTTAGATCAGTTCTCCAGTAAGGGACTAACATATTCATTAAATACATTTAAGTTGGTTTCACTTTCTCCACTAAGAAACCAATGCTATTGGTGAATTTCCCCCAAAACGGTTACTTTTTGATATATTGAGCCAATTACAGATTTAAAAATAATGACATGCTCTAAAGTTTTTCTCTCTTTTTTTTTTTTCAAGTTCATTAACAACCTTTAAAATTGAGCTGCCAGTCTGCTTTTGGAGATTTCCTCCTTTAAAATAAGTTTATCATTTTCAGTAACACATTGTAGTTTATGGTTGATTTTTTATTGTTTGATAAAGTCAGTGATATAATATATATAGCACTTCACTATCAAATCTTAGCAGTTTTCCCACAGTTTCGTCAGTTGTAGAAATAAGAAACCAGGTTTTCTCTAGACAAGTTCTCTAACAGAGTAATTCTGGTAGGTTGGACTCCTATAATCATATTCATTTCTTTAAGTTTACTTTTCAGCTATGTTGCTAAAATGCCTTGGCTTGTCTGATCAAGGCCTAGACAGAAGGGGAAGCTATAAAATGGAAAAATAAATGATAGAATTGAAGTTTGCTATTTGAGTTTGCAGTTTCCTCGATATTATTCTGAAAATTGGCATGGATCAAAGTGTGGTTTGAAGAATGAGGGATACAAGAGACTCTGTCTATGTGATGCAGCTTCTCAGACGCTTGTTAAAATGAATTTTAATGTTGTAAGTTCACAATCACCATACCAGAAGAATTGGTCAATTGATTCAACCATTTCAAAAGGTAGCATATAATGAAGAACCAATTGTACTGGAGATAGAAGCCCAAGCTGCACTGAATGCATTGGCATAAAACAAGCCTCCAGGAATTGATGGGAAAACTGAGGTGTTACGACAAACAGAAGCAATGCTGGAAGCATTCACTTGTCTATGGCAAGAAATTTGGGAGACAGCTACCTGACCAACCACCTGGAAGAGATCCATAAATGAGCTCATTCCAAAGAAAGGTAACACAGTGGCATGTGCAAATGATCAAACAATACCATTAGTATCATATGCAAGCAAAATATTTATGAAGATGGTTGCAGCAGTACACTGAGAGGCAACTGTAAGAAATTCAAGCCATTTTCAGAAGAGGAGATGGAAGAAGGGATATCATTTCTGAAATCAGATGGATCTTGGGTAAGAGTAGAGAATAACACAAAAATCTTAACTTGTATTTCATGACTTTACATAAAATCATAACAAATTATAGATAATATTGTGAAGAATGGATATCCCAAAACACTGAATTGTGCTCAAACACAGACCAAGATGTACTCATTCAAACAGAACAAGGGGATACTGTGTGGTTTAAAATCAGGAAAAGTGTGCATCAAGGTTGCATATTTTCACCATATTTATTCAATCCATATGCTGAACAAATAATCCAAGAAGCTGGGCGTTAGTGGAAAATTCATTAACAATTTGCAATATGCAGATAACACATCTTTCTTGCTGAAAGTAAGGAGGACTTGAATCACTTACTGATGAAGATAAAAGACTACAGCCTTTTGTGTGGATTACCCCTCAACATAAAGTACACAAAAATCCTATAACTGGACCAATAAGTGATATCATGATAAAAGGAGAAAATATTGAAGTTGTCGAATATTTCAATAAACTTGGATTCACAACCAATGCCCCCGGAAGCAGGAGTTGGTACCATCAATATACTGAATTGGATGAATATGCTGAAAAGAGCTCTTTAAAGCGTCAAAAAGCAAAGATGTCAGTTACCTTGAGGACTAAGGTGCACCTGACTCAAGCCATGCTTTTCTCAATCACCCTATGTGAGCACAAAAACTGGAAGACCAAAGAATTGATACCTTTGATTTGTGGTGGTGGTGAAAAATATTGGACATACCACAGACTTCCAGAAGAATAAACAAATCTGTCTTAGAAAAAGTGTAGCCAGAATGTTCTTTAGAAATGAGGATGGCAAGAGTTTGTCTCATGTACTTTGAGCACATCATCAGGAGCAATCAATTCCTGGAGAAGGACATCATGCTTGAAATACAGGAAGACACTCAAGTAAACAGATGGGCATAGAGGCTACAAGCATTGGGCTCAAATACAGCAACAGCTATGAATATAGCAGAGGACTAGATCCAAGCAAAATGAAGTCTTTGACAACTTCAACCTTTTCTCCATTTATCATGTTTTTATTGGTCCAGTGGTAAGGATTTTTGTCTTCCTTATATTGAGGAACAATCCAAACTGATACCTATAGTCTTTGATCTTCATCGGTATTTTAAGATCACTTCAAGCAAGCAAGGTTGTGTCATTCGCTTCCAGCATATCACAAATTGTTAATGTTAATCCTGATGTTCTTAATTGCTGTTGTTGTTAAGTGACTGAGTCAGTTCTGACTCATATTGACCCTGTTTAGGGTTTCTGAGGAGCAATTGGTGGGTTTCAACCACCGATCTTGTATTAGCAGTCCACAAGACTTCATATGTAATGTATATGGTTAAATCTCAATAATCCTGCTCCCCCTTTGAGTGATATTTAATCATTAGTTTCGTTCTTCAGGTGGAAAATGGAAGAAAATATTAATTTACCTTGACTTATTTCTATTCATCTTGGTATCTACCTTTATAATTATAATTACAAAAGTCATAATTATAATTTTTGTTAATCTACTACTGTATTTCTATGGAATGCTGTGTACTCAAAACTTCCTGCCCCACAGATAAACTTATATTAATGACTCATGCTTTTTCAGCAAATATTAGCAATGTATAACTCCTTGATCTTTTATATACAAATATTGGCTACTGTTCTTCAAGTTGATTCTCAAGTTTGGCCTAAACCTTCCAGTACTGCAACCCCAAAATGAGTCACCCTGAAGAGGAGGCTTAATAGCATGGCAAAGAAAAATAAATATATAGGAAGTAAAATGCTGCTGAAATAAGGTGGACAATGGAGCAATCAACCAGAAGTGCAAGTCCTTGTGGAAGAAAAGTTACACCATTTGGTGATCAGTGTCTCTTAATAGAGACTTGTAACTGTGGAAGCTAAAACCAACATGGAGTCCTTTTGCCTGGGAAAAAGTTTGGGAAGATGAAGTAACCTATTTGTTGTTGTTGTTAAGTGCCATTGAGTCGGTTCCAACCCATAGCAACCCTATATAGGGTTTCCAAGGAGTGACTGGTGAGCTTGAACTGCAGTTCAAATGCCTTTGCAGTCTGATGCATTAACCCACAGCACCACACCAGGACTCCAGTAACCTATTTAGATTTATGTATAAGCAAGAGTTCCTGCTCTCTAACTCCTGCCTTCCAGATAGGCTTGTTGTTGTTAGTGTCATAGATTGGTACCGACTCATCATGACCCTTTGCACAACAGAAAGAAGCACTGCTCCATCCCATGCCAACCTCACAATCATTGCTATGCTTGAGCTGATTGCTACCACCACTGTACCCATCCATCTCGTTGGACATCTTCCTCTTTTTCTCCTATATTCCACTTTACCAAAGATAATATTCTTCTCCAGGGACTGGTCCCTCCTGACAATATATTCGAAGTATAAGAGGTGAAGTCTGGCCACCCTGGCTTCCAAGGAGCACTCTGGCTGTACTTCTTCCAACACAGATCTGTTGGTTCTTTTGACAGTCCATGATACTTTTAATATTCCCCTTCAACACCATAACTTAAATGCATCAGTTCTTCTACAGTCTTCCTTATTCACTGTCCAACTTTCACATGCATATGAGGTTATTGAAAATACCATGACTTGGGTCAGGCACACCTTAGTTCTCAAACTGACATCTTTGCTGTTAACACTTTAAAGAGATCTTGTACAGCAGATTTGCCTAATGCAATACGTCGTTTGATTTCTTGACTGTGGTTTCCAGGAAGTCTTTGGTAACTTCAATCTTTTCTCCATTTATATGGATGTTGTTTATTGGTATACTGGTGAGGATTTTTGTTTTCTTTACATTGAGGTACAACCTGTACTGAAAGCTGTAGTCTTTGATCTTCATCTACAAGTATTTTAAGTCTTCGTTACTTTCAGCAAACAAGGTTGTATCATCTGCATATCGCAGGTTGTTAATGAGGCTTCCTCCAATACTGATGCCACATTTTTCTTCATATAATCCAGTTTCTCAGATTATTTGCTCAGCATACAGACTGAATAAGTATGGTGAGAGAATACAATATTGGCACACATCTTTCCTAATTTTAAACCATGTTTAAAATTAGGAAAGATGTTCTGTTTGAATAACTGCCTCTTAGTCTACATACAGGTTCCTCATGAGCACATGAGACAGGCAGAATCTGGTTATTTGCTTCCATTAAACAGACACAGGAGTCCTGGTGTAGCACTGTGGGTTAATGTGCTGGACTACAAGATGGTTGGAACAGCAGGTTGGTGGTTTAAGCTCACCAGCTGCTCTTTGGAAACCCTATACAGGGTCGCTATGGGTCAGAACCAACTCGATGGCACTTAACAACAACAACAGACACAACATCCCTCCTACTTCCAAAAAACTGCAATATTATCCCTCTTAAGCAATCTAATATTACAGAAAATGAAGACTTTTGAAGGACATTTTCATGAACTTCTGGAAAACAAACTAAAACCACCTGAACTTCCCAAACTCTCTTTGTTCACACTTTACCTTTTTTTAGAAAATAATTATTTCTCTTTATTCCTAAAAGTAAAAAAACTTTAAGTTGTTTTTTTGTTATTACCACATTTTCATTAAGATTCTCATTCAGTACCAGAAATGTTATTTCCTCAAAACCTGAGTGTGTATATCTTCTCTGTCCATAAAGCTGATTTCAGATTTACACAATATAATTAATAGAGAATATCTTGGTGTGGAACATTTATTTATTTTTTCATGTGGGGCACTTCAAATCCCAGGGTTTGGCCTGAGAGATGATGGGAAAAGCCCAGATGGAGCAGGTCCAAGTGGAGGCACCAAAGGTGGGCGCATCATGACAGGACGAGGTGGAGGGATACCAGAAGGTACAGGGGGAGGTAGCCTTGGAAGAGGCCCCTGAGGAGGAGGGCCAGGAGGCAGACCTGGAGGAGGGCCTGGAGGGGGACCTGGGCATCAGCTCGGAGGTGGTCCTGGAGGTAAAAGTCGGGGTAAAGGCCCTCAGAGTCCTGGTATTCCAGGCGGCCTCAGTAATGGAGGAGCTCCTGCGGGTGGTCGAGGAGGAAGGACTGTAGGTGGCCCAGGTGGCCTTAAAGGTGGAACAGGTGGTGGTCCAAGGGGTGGAGGTCCTGGCAGGGGAGGTGCCTGTATCAGACTGTGGAGGAGCCTGCTGCTGTGAAGAACACAGTGGATGTGCCCTCAGAAAGCAATTCTTCTTTAGGTTGCTTTGGTGATATTTTTTTCTGCTTCAAAATCATCAGAATCAACATCATCATCATCATCTGAAATTTCTCAACTTCTCAACCCTCCTCAGGGATTTCCTGGCCTGCCATTTGAAGCATCATGGCTTGAAGAGGAGCTCCTTCATGTTCTTTTCTCCCTTGATTTTCCAGGCATATCTGCAAATCGCACACTCAGCCCAGACTTGTTTCTTCATTGTTGTCTCTCTCATTATCATCATGGTGCACAAAGTCATCCCCTCGCTCTCTCTATCTAATCTGTCAATGTTGCTGTCATCATGCTTATCTTGATCCATGTCCTCAGGATAGCCATCATCTTCACTGGTGCTAGAGACATCATCATCATGACATCGCTGAGCAAGTTCAGGACTATATAACATATCTTCACCTCACCTACCAGGGGAAGATCTAGGGCAAAGCCCACTCTACAGCCATACAGCCATAAGACTTGAGGAGGAGGTGGACCAGGGAAGAACCATGAAGCTTTCTACCAGGGGGCGAATGTGGAACATCATGTCCAAGAAGAGGAAGTATAGAAACTTCCTGGATTGGTGGTCCACAGGCTTTTTAAGGATGGAGGGTGTCTGAGCACCAGGAAGTGGACTGTCCTGGATCAAGATATTGGAAGGAGCATAAAGCATATCTGGCAAAGGAATACTCTCAACTTCCGCATGTTGAGCATTCTTAACAGCATCAAAATATTGGCTAAGTTGAGCCCTCTTCTTTTCATAGTCAACTTCAAGCTTTCTCAATCCTTTGTAAATATCTGTATTCTCTTTTTAATAGAGTCATAGAATATGTTCAAATGTTTCCGGCAGTGTTTGACGCTTGTCTTTCAGAATCTTTTCATTTAACTGTGGCTGTTGCACTGGATTAAACTCCATTTCATCTAATTTCTCCATGTCATGAATAATCTGTTTGGGATCCTTCATCTTTAAAACTGCAGCTCGTACCATCATTTGTTGTTTTTTGTTCTTTTATTAATTCTCTTTTCTGGGCTTCCTTTTGGACCTGGTCTGTGGGGTTCATAAATTTTCCACTCTGGGTGGATAATGTAGATCTCCGTCCCATGATGGCAATCTGTATGGTTTACTTCTTATTAAAAAAAGAACAAAACAAAACACTTCTGCTGGGCTCCCGGTACTGTAAGGAGGGGGTGGGGGAAATTCTAGTTTCTTTTTCCACACCGCTTACTATTGTTATTGTTAAGTGCCATTGAGTCAGTTCCAACTCAGCAACCCTGGATAGGGTCTCTAAGGAGCAGCTGGTAGGTTTGAAGCACCAGCCTGGTGGTTAGCAGTCTAGTGATTATCTTACAACTCCACACCAGAACTCCCCTCTTACTATGTTATCCCTGGTACTACACAGTTGTTTGAAAGGTATTGTGTGTTCTCCAACTCAATTTTTTTAAATTTAATCATAAATCTCTACTACTGTTTTTATGGTGTCCTGGCGTGACACTGTGGGTTAATGCACTGGACCACAAAGTTGCTTTGAACTGCATATGTAGTGGTTCAACTCAACAACTGGTCCTCAGAACCCTATACAGGGTCATTATAGGTCAGAATCAACTCGATGGCTCTTAACAGCAATAAGTACTGTTTTCGTTTTTTGGTTTCTTTTTTTTCATTCTCAGAAATTCTTTTACATTTGAATCTGGCAAATCAATAATGGCATTTCTCCCTTCTTATTTTATAGAGGAGGAAAATGAGGATCAAGAGGCTAACTGATGTGCTCTATGTCTCAGGGCTGGAGTCCTGGTATGGTGCTGTGGGTTAATGTGCCAGATAACAAAGCCATTTAAACTGCAAGGTCAGTGGTTCAAGTTCACCACCAGCTGCTCCTCGGAAACCCTATACAGGGTCACTATGGGTCAGACGGCACTTAACAACAATAATGTCTCAAGGCTAATAAATTACAGAGCAGGATTTGAAAACAGGTCGGCCTAAAACCATACTTTCTAGGGGGAGAGACCTTGTCATATTCATTTTGATATCCATAGAGAACCAATTCATGGCACATGATTTGTTGTTGTTAGCTGCCGTTGAGTCGATACCGACTCATAGTGACCTTATGCACAGCAGAATGAAACAGTGAGGTCACCCGATCCTAGGCCAACCTCACTATTGTTGCCATGCTTCAGCCCATTGATGCTGCCACTTTGCAAATCCATCTCGCTGGGGGTCTTACTCTTTTTCTCTGACCTTCCACCTTACCAAACATGATATCTTTCTCCAGTGACTGGTCTCTCCTGACAATATGTCTGAAGTATGAGAGAAAAAGTTTGGCCATCCTGGCCTCCAAGGAACACTCTGGCTGCACTTCTTCCAACACAGACTTGTTGGTTCTTTTGGCAGCCCATGGCACTTTCAATATTCTTCTCCAACACCATAACTCAAAAGCATCAATGCTTCTATGGTCTTCCTTATTCACTGTCCAGCTTTCTAATGCATGTAAGGTTATTGAAAATACCATGGCTTGGGTCAGACACACCTTAGTCCTCAAGCTGACATCTTTGCTCTTCAACAACCTTTAGAAAGGTCTTGTGCAGCAGATTTGCCTAATGCAATACATCATCTAATTTCTTGACTGCTGCTTCCATGAGTGTTGATAGTTGATCCAAGAAGAATCAAGTCCTTGACAACTTCAATCTTTTCTCCATTGATAAGAATGTTGTGTATTGATTGGTCCACTAGTAAGGATTTTTGTTTTCTTTACATTGAGATGCAATCCATACTGAGAGCTCTGGCCTTTGAACTTCATCAGTAAATACTTAAAATCTTCTTCACTTTCAGTAAGCAAGGTTGTATCATCTACATATCGCAGGTTGTTAATGAGTCTTACTCCAATCTTGATACCACGTTTTTCTTCACATAACCCAGCTTCTCAGATTATTTGCTCAGCATACAGGTTGAATAAGTATGGTGAAAGAATACAACCCTGCCACACACCTTTCTTAATTTTAAACCATTCAGTGTTCCCATGTTTTGTTCGAACAACTGCTTCCTGGTCCATGTACAGATTCCTCATGAGCACAATTAAGTGTTCCAGAATACTCACGCTTCGCAATGTCGTCCATAACTTCTCATGATCCACACAATCAAAAGTTTTTGTGTAGTCAATAAAGGACAGGTAAACATCTTTCTGATATTCTCTGCCTTCAGCCAAGATCCATTGGACATCAGCAATGATATCCATCGTTCCACAGCTGGATTTACCTTTAGTAAATCTTTACTCACATGGGATATAAAAGATATTGTCCAATGATTTCCGCATTTCACTGGGTCACCTCTCTTTGGAATGGACACAAATATGGATCTCTTCCAATCAGTCGGCCAGGTTGTCTTCCAAATTTCTTGGCAGAAATGAGTGAATGCCTCCTGTGAGGCCTCACTTTCTTTAAAGATTTCAATTTTTACTCTATCAATTCCTGGTGCTTTGTTCTTTGCCAGTAATAGAGCCTCATTTTATACTTCTTGATGTATTTGCACCTATATGGCAGTTAACAACAACAACTTGGGTTTGGAAGCACGGTGACTCTGAAGGATAAGCATTGGACTGTGAACCACAAAGTCAGCGGGTTCAAGCCCACTTGCTGCTCTATGAGAGTAAGGTGAGGCCTTATGCTCCAGCAAAGATTTATTGCCTTGAAACCCTATGTTGTTGTTGTTAAGTGCCGTCGAGTTGGTTCCAACCCTTAGCGACCCTGTACAGAGTTTCCAAGGCTGTAAATCTTTATGGGAGTGGAAAACCTCATCTTTCTCCTGCAGAGAGACTGGTAGTTTCAAACTGCTAACCTTAAGGTTTGCAGCCCGATTCGTAACCACTATGCTACCAGAGCTCCTTTTGAAACCCTATAGTCAGCACCAACTTAGCAGCACTGAACAACAACAATATGCATCATACATTGTTCTAGATGCTCATGCATAATGCTTGTTTATTTCCTTTTATAGCATTGGAGAACTGGATTTGAGTCTTTGTTGTCTCTTATTAGCTGTTGCAACTTTATGAACTAGCTGTCTTCCAGTAGACTCTGACTTATGCCAAATCTATATGTATTCAAGTAGAATTGTGCTCCATAGGTTATTCAATGGCTGATTTTTCTGAAATAGATTGTCAGACCTTTCTTCCAAGGTGCCTCTGGGTAGACTGAACCTCTAACTTTTCAACTAGCAGCCAAGGTTCTTAAGCATTTGCACCACCTCTCTAAGCCTCTGACTTCCTAACTGTAAAATAGATAGTAGTAGCCTGGCTACTGTCTCTAGGTGATGCTGGAAGATTAAAACAAGCTTATATAGCATTTAAGGAGCTCTGGTAGCATAGTAGTTACGAATCGGGCTGCTAACCTCAAGGTCAGCAGTTTGAAACTACCAGCTGTTCTGTGGGAGAAAGAAGAGGCTTTCTGCTCCCATAAAGATTTACAGCCTCGGAAACCCTGTACAGGGTCGCTATGAGTTGGAACTGACTCCACAGCACATAACAACAACAATAATATAGCATTTAGCAACAACAAAATATATGTAAAAGAGCATTGTAAATTTTAATGTAATATGCAAATAAAATGATAGTGATTTCATTGGTATTAATGTATGCATAGTAGTTCTCCTATTTCACTATATACAAATAGAGCCTACAATATGAAGCCTTTCACTTAAAATCTAAGCTTGTCTTCCTCACACTGTTAGGCAGATCACCAGTTACCCAGAGTCCTGAATAACACACAGTAGGAACTGTTAGCAGTGAAGTATGCTTGCTATCTTCTAAAACAAAGGTCATCATGTCTTGAGCTGACAACTAGGAAGGAACTTGGAATTAAACAGTTCAAAGATTATTTTCAAGTTATTTCCCTTTACAGAGTTATAGATGAAAGGACGTTTTCTAGCAAGTAAAAATAATGTATAGTTAGCGTTAAAACATTTAGATTCTTGGCATTCCCCAAATGCAATTTTGTCTCATGCTTTCCCCAGATACAATGGAAATTAAGTTGAATTAGTCTCTATAGCAAACTGGGAAATGTAGTCCCAATTTTAATACTAAATCGTATGAAAGAGTAAACTATAAATGATTTCCTCTCAGAGTTTTCCAATTTTTACATTTATTAAGTGAAGCAAAGCAGTCATTTTTAGTTCATGAGAAATAACATAATTATAATAGAAAAAGCTGTCTGAGAAATCGGATTAAACTGGTGTGGCCCTGCAGGATAAAGCACTGGACTGTAAGGTCTGTTTGAACCACAAGGTCAGTGGCTCAAATGCACCAGCTGCTTTTTGGAAACCCTGTACAGGGTGGCTATGAGTCAGAAAAGACTCCATGGTACTACCAACAACAACATTCAAAATCAAGATAATTCTGAACTCTCAAATTCTCTAGGTTCTCAAATACATTTTACCTAAAACAACTATAATTTTAAAACATCCTCAAATTTATTATCCAAAGGTCAAGAAATACTAATAGCTAAAATGTCAATATAGAGATTTCTGGATAGATATGCATGGTAGATGGGAGAACATCAGAAGATGCAATTTAGAACATGGTAGAAGAATATCAAGATAACTAATCTGTACTAAATAAAGAGAAATAGGTTTATCTTACTTGTGACTATTTTTACAGCACAGAGATCTTGCTGTTGTTGACATTAAGTGCTATTGAGTTAGTTCTGAATCATTGTTGTTGTTGTAAAGTGCCTCAGAGTAGGTTCCAACCCACAGCAACCCTGTATAGGGTTTCCAAGGAGGAGGAGAAACTGGTGAGCTTGAACCATCAACCGTGCAGTTTCAACGGCTTTGCAGTCTGGCGCATTAACGCACAGCGACACACCAAGACTCCTCATAGTGATCCTGTATAGAGTTTACAAAGAGCAGCTGGTGGTTTTGAACCTCTGACTTTGCAGTTAGCAGACTAGTGTTTATCCTACAGCAGTACCACACCAGGATGCCAAAGTTCATGCTTGTGGCGGTTATGTGCTGTGGAGTCAGTTCTGACTCCTAATGACCCTGCACAGAGTTTCCGAGGCTGTAAATCTTTAGGGGAGCAGAAAGCCTCATCTTTCTCCTGCAGAACAGCTCGTAGTTTCGAACAGCTGACCCTGAGGTTAGCAGCCCAATTTGTAACCACTACACTACCAGAACTCCTAAATATCATGCTAGAAGGAAGAAAAAGCATATGTAGTCCCATTTTTATTATACGGCTACAGAGCAATTCCATTATTCAGTATAATAAAATTGGACCTTCTGACAACCATTAGGAATATCCCAACTAAAAAAGTAAAGAATTTTACTCCTTATACTCATCCTGTTAGTCTAATGAAGCTAGGTCTGGAAATCTAGACTCATCATGCAAAAGATTCTCTTCTACTGAAGATATATCTGAAATCTGGGAGACAGCCTTAAACAGGTTACATAAGACAAAAGATAATCAGTCAAAAATAATTTTTCTGAGTTGATGTTGTGTTTTGGCCAGGAAAATTTGTTTCTATTACAGGGAAACAAAAAGAAAAACTTTGACATTTTGGCATATAAAGCAATGACTTCATTTCTTAATATGCCTTATTTAGGTTCATTATCAAAGCTTGAATTGAACTTTTATGGTACATTAGCTGAGCTATTTCTAACATTCTTCTGAAAATGAGAAGATTCGTGTCAAAAATTGGCTCTCTGTGAGGTGTTTCTACTAAATAAATGGATACATGAATATTGGCTGCCTCTGCGATTCCCACAGACTTGAAACTGCTTGCTTTGGACCATTTTGAGGTAATTCTAGAAAGTTATAATGATTTTCTGGGACCATATATATGATGAAACTCTGAAAGAGTGATTACATTACCATAGTTTTCCTCTGGAATTCAGTATAATGAAACTGGACCTTTTGTCAACAGTTAAAAGTATTTTGGCTTTCTGAAGCAGTCAGTATAGTGCTAATGTCTTTGAGTGGACTTCCTAATTGAGACAATATGACACCCCGCCCCCCCACGTTGAATGCAATTGTTATGATAAAAAACTCATCTCAGAAAGGAGGAATGTGATACCCTGCACACATTCCCAACCAGTTTCAACTTGGTCTGTCAGTTTTAACAGTAAAATATCAGACTGCTGAATATTTTATTGTTGTATAACCACCAAGGATATTGTGCAGACAGGTAAGATATTTTAATTTCTCCCCCTCTGGTGAATGCAGGGCCCATCAATGTCAGAAGTGGCACAGTGTAGTTGTAAAGTAAAAAATTATTTTGCATTTCAACAGCGGAAAACATCTCTGGCTGCCAACAGTATCTGCATTTAAATTCATCCGAGTCACAGTTGTTCTTGTAGAGGACAAACATGAGGGCCTGAATAGTCTTTGAAAGCCTTCTCAGTTAGATTTGAGTGGGGGCTAAATGATATATTTTCTCAAGCTAGCATGAAAGAAATTGGATTAAAGAAGGATGACTGTTGGAAATGCACAGTGCATTCACTAGGAACTGAAGGAATTGCATTCAGAAGAAGCTGAACTCCTGACTAGTAAACATGTTGGTAATCCTCGCTTTGTTTACTGAAAATGAATCACTCCTCGAATTCTGAAAGGAAACAAAGAAATGTGCTCTTTGTTTGCACAGGCTATAAATCCTCAAGTTGAGGCCACTTCAAGCTCAATGACACTGCTGGTACGGTCGTGTCATGCTCTCGCGAATGCCATGGAATTGTTTCAAGAAGAAAAAAATGCGTATGGAGGCAGCAGAGTTGTTGAGTAAATTGATGGTGGTGCTCCAGGTGCCACAGTCGGGTCACTGATTTACTTCTCTAAGTCAAGTGGCAAATGTGTTCAAGCTAGTAAAGGTCAGTCTCCATGGCAACAGATCTAACTCTTACCCCTGGAGAGAGGGCTGGAAACCAATTTGAACACTTCTGATTGGCTGAGGAAGGTCAGCTGATCTCGGAAACCTGCCCAGACTGCATTTTGCCATGAGTAGCAGAGACCGAGTTCTGTACTGACTTCTCAGCCACAAAGCCATGAAGATGAATTCTTCTGCTCTGGAAATAACAACTTACAAAAAAAAAAAAAAAAAAGTCGATGGCATTATATTCCTGGTCCCTTAGGCAAAAGTACACTTTCGGTAAATTTTTTAAAATATTGGATTGAAAGAAAATGGCACAGCCAAGTGAAAAACGGTACAACTGGTGTGTACGTTTCCAAACTTCTTTCTAAACTCATTAAAAATTTAGTTGAGGGTGGGGGATCACATCTTTAGGTAGTGGACAGATTTTCTAAGAGATCTGTTTTAGTCATCAGGGTCATAAAAGTCATTAAAAAGGAAGTGAAAGGTACCTGCTTTACTAAAACATTAACAGTATCAGAATTTCTTTTTTTAATAGAAGGAAACCAATTTTTCAAAAAGCATTTTCTAGATCATGTAAATTTCAAATATGACAGACATTAATTTCACATAAACCTGTCCTCCTGAGTAAATTACACAAATCAGATTTCCAACATCTGGGAAACATTTTAGAACTAAGTTTCTAAGCCTTACGCGTGGCCCACAGAATCAAAATATTATTTTTTTTTTAAAGTTCCATAGGTTTTTCTGATGTTTAGAAATCATTGATCAGAGATGGAATCTACATTCCTTAAGGAAAGACAGAACAAAACCCACAAGACAAATGAAACTTTTTACATTTGTGTTTACACTAAATTACATCTTGAATAACTAATCCTAAAATGAGTGTTTTGTATTTTTCTAAGTAAATCACTTGATTATTAAAATTCTGATTTTGTACTTAAAAAGATGAAATCCCCATATTTTGCTCTACTTCTGAGAGAAATATATATCTTGCTTGTAAAATTATCAAGCAATATGATTAATAATACAATTTAAAAGTTTTTACATGTCAGCAGTTTCATTGCGACTCAAAATTCTCAGTAATCAGTGCTTTTTGAATTTCATTTAGCTTAAGAGTGCTAATTTGGACCCATGACTTGTTGAGCTTCATTAATTAACTTGTCACCATGTATTTAATGAACAGTCGTGAACAACCTTACTGATACTACTGTAAGTGAATTTATTTGCTGTTTGCTTTTTTTTTTCTTTTTCTTTATTAATTTTAGGTCACACCGCCAGGAATATAGGAACCCAAGTATGTGTTATAAAAGCACAATGAATGAATATTCCCTTTAAGTTGTTGTTGTTCTTCTTGGTAAGTGCCGTGGAGTCGGTTCCGACTCATAGCGACCCTGTGCAGGGTTTCCGAGGCTGTAAATCTTTACGGGAACAGAACGCCTCATCTTTCTCCCGAGGAACAGCTGGTAGTTTCGAACTGCTGATCTTGAGGTTGGCAGCCCGACTCGTAACCACTATAGTACCATAGTTCCTTCCCTTTGTTGTTGTTGTTAGGTGCCATCGAGTCGAGTCGGTACCGACCTATAGCGACCTTATACACAGCGGAACGAAACACTGCCCAATCCTAGGCCAACCTCACTACTGTTGCCACGCTTGAGCCCATCGATGCTGCCACTTGGCCAATCCATCTCGTTGGGGGGCTTCCTCTTTAAGTAGAGTTTAATAAATGACTTATTACAGCTTGTCACAAAAACTGCCACGTGCCCTGCCTATCAGCCCTGTCCTCCAGCTTAACCCCAACATTACATGAGAAAGAATTAAACCTCTGTCTTATTTGTTGTTTTACCACCTTCTTATTTAGGCCACTGTTATTTGGCCTCTGTTACAGTCATTGTGGAATCCTGGTATGGCACTGTGGGTTAATGAGCTGGACTGCAAAATCAGTTTGAATCAAAAGCTGTTGGAAGTAACTTGACAGCACTTAACAATAACAGTCATTGCTAGGCAGTTTGTTCATTTTTAGGATGCTCTAAATCCTTGCCCAGTGCACATAACCACCACTAATGTTGAAAAGTCCATTGATACCGCAAATGGGTAAACACTGGAATACTAATTGAACAGTTGGCAATTCAAACCCATCCAGAGACTACTCAGAAGTACGGGCTGGCAATCTGTTTCTGAAAAGTCACAACTTTGAAAACTCTATGGAGCTGTTCTACCCTGCCATGACTCAGAATCTACTCTATAGCAACTAACAACAGTGTTTGAATCCCCTGAGTAATGCAAATGATTAATGTATTCGGCAGCTAACTAAAAGATTGGTGGTTCAATTCCTCCCACAGGCACCTGGGAAGAGAGATGGGGCAGTCTACTTTCAAATAATCAACCCATTAAAAATGCTATGAAGTGCAGTTCAACTCTGCTACAGGAATTAGAATCACCTCAATAACAATACTGTTGGGAATGATCTCAGTTCTGCTAATATAAATTTAAAAAAAAAAACAAAAAACAGTCTGTAATTTTCATGTTAATGAAGTATCCACAGTAGAACAAAAACAGTCCCAATTTGTTGCGATCACATCCAATGATTCCAACTCATATGAGAGTATTTCTAAGGCTGCCCTATTTATGGAGATAGAGTGCCACATCTTTTTTCCCAAGAAATGACAGGTGGGTTTGAACTGCCGACCTTTTATTTTATTTAGGAGATGAGCACTTAGCCACTACACAACCTGTAGTAGAGATGAAGATACATAAACAAATCTTGGATTCAGGCATTTAGATGCTGAAAAAGCTGCAATTCTTTCCCCAAGCTTACTGTAGCTGTAAAACCCGCTCTAAATACCATCCTAGGGAAGAGGAAACAGAATAATTGGATAATTAGAAAACAAGAACTTTTAATGTGTATTATGAATCAATTTGTGAACGCTTAGCCCACGTTTGCTGTTTAAGTCATAATCTCTCTGCTACAATTATGCACACATTGAGCTGATCTTTCACTGGACTGTTTGCCCTTTATGAAAATTGTTAAAGAATCATTGAGAGCTGTGGTTTGAATCAGCAACAGGGTATTTTCTGCAGTAAAGGGAAGAACCAGACCATATTCTGCCCTGAGGAATGTTTAGATAGCAGATATGATTCTATGTTAGAGAAAAATTGGCTCCTAGTGAAAGATTCTCTGTTAATCTCAAAATCACTCAATAACACAAATGAATGTTGGTGTTGTTTTGGATAAATCCTCACGTGAGCTTATTTTATGGAGAAGGAATGAGCTTTCTTTCTTACACCTGTTATTTTTGTTTTGTTTTGTTGTTGCTGCTGTTTTTCTTTCTTTCTTTCTTTTTTTAATTTTGTTCTCTATCTCTAAAGGTGAATCTTTTAAGAATTTGATTGCTATATAATTTGCTTCTTCTTCTTCTTTTTTTATTTTTTGCTTTTTGTTCGTTTGATTTTTGTCACTAATTGCCTTCATGTGGTTTCCCAGGCAACTCAGTATTTCATAATCCTTTTATTTAAGTGCTTTGAAAACATCTCTCCTATTTTCTATGAGGAGCCCTGGTGTGGTGCTGTGGGTTAATGCATTAGACTGCAAAGTGAGTTTGAATAGCAAGGTCAGCGGTTCAAGCTCACCAGCCACTCCTTGAAAATCCTGTACAGGGTTACTATGAGTTGGAACTGACATGATGATACTTAACAGCAACAACAACATTTTCCATGAGCATTATCCAAATAACAGATCCCCACTGTTTCTCTTGAGGACTAAGGTGCGCCTGACCCAAGCCATGGTATTTTTAATAACGTCATATGCATGTGAAAGCTGCACAGTGAATAAGGAAGACCATAGAAGAATTCATGCTTTTGAGTTATGATGTTGAAGGAGAATAAAGAAAGTGCCATGGGCTTCCAAAAGAACCAACAGATCTGTACTGGAAGAAGTGCAGCCAGAGTGCTCCTTGGAGGCCAGGATGGCCAAACTTTGTCTCTCTTACTTTGGACATATTGTCAGGAGGGACCAGTAGCTGGAGAAGGATATCATGTGTGGTAAGGTGGAGGGTCAGAGAAAAAGAGTAAGACCTCCAGTGAGATGGATTTTCAAAGTGGCAGCATCAATGGGCTCAAGCAAGGCAACAATTGTGAGGTTAGCCCAGGATCGGGCAGTGTTTCGTTCTGTTGTATATAGGGTTGCTATGAATCGATAGCAATTCGATATCAACCAACAACAACATTGTTTCTCTAGCAAACATTTGTGTGTGTGTGTGTGTGTGTGTGTGGATTGTTTATGTTTTTCCATTTTGAGCTTCTTTATACACACAGACATGTAAAACACAGAATTTTTAAATGTAAGAAGTGAAATACCAAAGTGTTGGCAAGATTCATTCCCTCGTCTGATACAGCAGCATCTCTTCTCTGATCTTCTCTGCTTTTGATGGCAAGATTCAATAAAGGCACTCATGTGTAGTGAGTGAGTCAGTAAACCTGCTGCTGGTGTTGTTAAGTGCCATTGAGTCAGTTCTGACTCATAGTGACCCTATATAGGGTTTCTGAGGAGCAGCTAGAGAGCTTGAATCACCAATCTTGCAGTTCACAATGACCTTGCAGTCCAGTGCATCAACCCACAGCCCCATGCCAGGACCTAGTACTTCCTTAAAAAGCACATGCAGATTACATAGATAATGTAGAGTTTTAACATATAAGAGCACTGTTTTCTGCTTTAAAGATCATCTTTGGCCAGAGATAAGAAAATACCTCTCTTCTTTAGTTGGAGTCTCCTTACCAAATCTAGTGCCCATCACTAAGTAAATGCTCAGTAAACATTTGCTAAATCTTGCCTGCTGCAAACAAATACCATGAGAAAAATGGTTTCTTAAAGAAAGGACAGAGGTCAAACCTACTTAAGTAGTATATTCCAATGTCTCCTCATGGCAGTAGTTAGGAAGTTCTTCCTCATGTTAATTCCAATCTCTTCTATTCCATTTATAGTTTCTCCAATCACTTCTCTGACTATATCACACATCTTCCAGTCTTAACTTTTGCTAGTTAATTATAGTATTAATAAAATCTTCATCATACTTAAAACTTTTGTTTGTCAGAATATTTACTCAATCCACAAGTCAATACATTGATCATCATTCATTATCTTTTCAGTTAGACTCCCATTTCAAAGAACACGATCAGCCAATCCATTTCGTTGGGGGTCTTCCTCTTTTTTGCTGACACTCCACTTTACCAAGGAAGATGTCCTTCTCTAGGGACTGGTCCTCACTGATAACATGTCTAAAGTATGTCTTCTAAGGATTATTCTGACTGTAACTACTTCTTCGAACACAGATTTACCTGTTTGTTTTTCTGGTAGTCCATGTTATACTTTTGATACTCTTCAATACCAGAACTCAAAAATGCATCAATTCTTCTACAATCTTCCTTATTCATACTCCAACTTTCACATGCATATGATACCAATGAAAATACCATGGCTTGTATCATCAGGTGCACCTTAGTCCTCAAACTGACATCTTTGCTCTTGAACACTTCAAAGATGTTTTGTACAGCAAATTTGCCTAATGTAACATTGAAGGTTCATCAGTAAGTATATTGTGGTCATTGATCTTCATCAGTAAGTATATTAAGTTCTGTTCACTTTCATCAAGCAAGGTTGTATCTTCTGAATATCGCAGGTCAATGTGTCTTCTTTCAATCCTGATGCCTTGGTTTTCTCCATATAATCCAGTTTCTCAGATTATTTGTTCCATGTACAGATTCTTAGGGACCCTGTATAGAGTTTCCAAAGCTGTAAATCTTGGCAAGATCAGAAAAATTCCTCTTTCTCCGTGGAACTTCTGGTAGACTCAAATCAATGACCTTGTGGCTAGCATTCCAGTGCTTATCCTACAGAGCCACATCACTACCTCAAATTCCAACAGTTACCAGAAATTTGGTTTCCTCTTTCACTATCTGTGTGTGTTTCTGTGTGTAATCTGCCTTTTGGAACTTCTAACCAGGTTAAGATATAAACAAATAAATTTAAAAATATGTCAGATTATGGTAAATATCACAGATAATAATGTCTTTGTGTGCCATCTAGTTGATTCTTATTAAGAATGACCAAATGGGACAAAGCAGAATTGCCCTACAGGGCTTCCTAGGCAGTATTCTTTGTAGGAGAAAGCCACTAAGTTTTTTCTCCCCCAGAGCAGCTGGGGGTGGAACCCTCAGCCTTATAGTTAGCAGCCATGCACTTAACCACAAGGCCACCAGGACTCCTTAGGGTAATAATTGTTAGTCTTGTTAGATGCCCTTGAGTTGGTTTCAACTCATAGAGACCCTCTGCATCAAAACACTGTCCAGCCTTGATGCTGTGCTTGAGCCCATTGCTGCTGCTCCTGTGTCAACCCATGTCATTGGGAGTCTTCCTCCTTTTTGGTGACCTGACATTTTATCTATCATTTCTTCTCCAAGGATTGCTTTTGACAACATGTCCCAAGTATGAGAGATGAAATCTCACCATCCTGGTTCCTAAGGAACATTCTAACTGTACTGCTTCCAAGACATATTTATTTGTTCTTCTGGCAGTCCATGGTACTTTCAATATTCTTCTAAAACACCACAATTTAAATGGCTTATCATTGTCCAACTTTCACAAGCATATTAAAGAATTGAAATACTTTGTCCTGGGCCAGGTGCACCTTAGTCCTCAAACTGATATTATTGCTCTTGAACACTTTAAAGAAGTCTTGTGTGGCAGATGTACCTAATGCAATATGTCATTTGATTTCTTGACTGCTACTTCCTAGTGTTAATTGTGGATCCAAACAAAATGGAGTCTGACAACTTCAATCTTTTTTCCATTTATCATGATATTACTTATTGGTCCAGTTGTGAGGATTTTTATTTTCTTTACATTGAGGTGAAATTCTTACTGAATTGCCCCTATAGTCTTTGATCTTCATCTGTAAGTGAAGTTCTCTTCACTTCCAGCAAGCAAAGTTGCATCATCCTCCAATCTTGATGACACGTTCTTCTTCATATAGTTCAGTTTCTTGGATTATTTGCTAAGTATACAGAGTGAATAAATATGGTTAAAGAGTAAACCTTGGCACACACTTTTCAGTATCCCCTTGTCCTGTTGTAATATCTGCCTCTTGGTCTATGTACAGTTTCCTCATGAGCACAATAAAGTGTTCTGGAATTCCCTTTCTTCAGAGTGTTATCCATAGTTTGTCATATCCACACAGTCAAATGCCTTTGCATAGTCAGTAAAGCACAAGTATGCATCTTTCTGATGCTTTCGGCTTTCATCCAAGATCTATCCAACATCAGCAATGTTATCTATAGTTCTATGCCCTCTTCTGAATCCAGCTTGAATTTCTAGCCATTATCTGTTGGTGTTCTTCTGCAATTGTTTTTGAATGATCATCAGCAAAATTTTACTTTTATGTAATATTAATGATATTGTTTGATGATTTTCATATATCATTGGGTCATCTTTATTTGTAATGGAGATAAATATGGACTTTTTCCAATTGGTTGACCTGGTAACTGTCTTCCACATTTGTTGGCATAGATGATCGAGGGCCTTCAGCACATTATCAGTGTGTTGATGCATTTCAATTTATATTCCTTCAATTCCTGGAGCCTTGTTTTATTCCAGTGCTTTCAGTGTAACCTGAACTTCTTTCATCAATATCACCAATTTTTGATCATAAGTTACCTCTTGAAATGACTGACCATTGACCCATTCTTTTTGGTACAATAAGTGACTCTGTGTATTCTTTCCATCTTCTTTTGATTGCTTCCTGAGTCATTCAATATTTTGTCCATAGAATCCTTCAGTATTGTAACCTGAGGCTTGAACTTCTTTCTTCAGTTCTTTCAGCTTTAGAAGTGTTAAGTGTGTTCCTTTAGGTTTTCTAACTTCAGGTCTTTGCACATTTCATTATACCTTACCTTTTCTTCTCCAGTTGTCCTTTGAAGTTCTCTGTTCAGCTCTTTAACCTATGCATTTCTTACAGTTGCTTTAGCTTCTCTACATTCATGAGCATGTTTCAGAGTCTCTTCTGCCATCCATTTTGGCCCTTTCCTTATTTCCTGTCTTTTCAATGACCTTTGCTTTCCTTATGTCTGATATTCTTAATGTCATCTCATAATTCTTTTGGTCTTCAGTCATTTTTGTCTAATGAATCAGATGGTCTTGAAATTCAGGTATGATACAGTCAAGGTCACATTTTGGCTCTCATAGATTTGTTTCAATTTGCTTCAGCTTGAACTTGCCCATGAACAATTTATATGTCCCACAGACAAACCTCAGTCTTGTTTTGGATAATGTTATTGAATTTTTCCATCATTCTTTCCCACAGATGTACTCAGTTGGATTCCTGGGTATCAATCTGGTGAGGTCCATAAAAGGTATTTTCAGTGAATAAATGATTAGTCTTGCAAAATTCTATCATGTGATCTCCAGCATCTTTTCTATCAATAAGGCCATATTTTCCAACTGCCAATTCTTCCTCTTTGTTTCCAACTTTCACATTCCAGTCACCAGTAATTATGAACACATCTTGATTGCATGTTTCAACAATTTTAGACTGAAAAAGTTAATAGAATTCTTCAATTTTGTCATCACTGGCTTTAGGGGTTGGTGGGAAAATTGAATAATAATGATATTAGCTCATCTTCCTTGAAGGTGTATGGTTATTATAATATCACAGACAACACTGTACTTCAAAGTCAATCTTGAAGTGCTCTTTTTAAGATGAGTGTAACACCATTTATCTTCAGTTTGTCATTCCAGTCGTTGGAAACCATATGACTGCCTGAATTAAAATGGCCAATACCAGTTAATTTCAGATCACTAATGACTAGGATATCAATTTTTATGTATTCTATTTCAATTTTTACAATGTCCAATTTTCCTGGATTCATACTTCTTACATTACACTTCTAATTATCACTGGTTGTTTGCAGCTGTTTCTTCTCATTTTGTGTTGTACAAAATCAGTAAATGAAGGTCCCAAAAGCTTTACTCCATCAGTGTCATTAGACTCCTGGTGTGGTGTTGTGGGTTACTATGATGGACTGAAAAGTCAGTTTGAAATGCAAAATCAGCATTTCAAACTCACCAGCTGCTCCTTGGAAACCCTATATAGAGTCACTATGGGTTAGAACTGATGCAATGGACCTTAGCAACAACAACTTTGAGGAAACAGATCTTCCCCAGTCATATATTGAGTGCCTTCTAACCCAAAGTGCTCATCTCCAGGCATTATATCAGACTATGTTCATCTACTATTCATAAGACTTTCTCAGATGAACCATTCAGGCTAACCATTCAGAAGTGTTCTACCTCTCATCACTTGTTTGTCAGTTAGGACATTCTACTGAAACCTGTCCACCATGGGTGACCCTGTTGGGATTTATAATACTAGTGGTATAGCTTCTAACATCATAGCAACACACAGGCCACCACTGAATGACAAACTGACAAGTGACTGGTGGTCAGATAATAATAGCTAACACTTATTGATCACTTTCATATAATAACTTGATCGCTTTCATCATCAGGCATTATTCTGACCATTTTGCACACATTAATTCACTTAATCCTCATACTATCCTACAGACATGGAATTATTATCAGTGTTTTATAATGAGGTTACTTAGACACAGTTAAGCTAAATAAAAATACAAATTCAAATTAAATAGATCTTACCTCTTACATATTCTCAATATTGTGTGAAGAGATGAACATGTGGAAAAAAAAAAAAAAGGAATCCATTTTCTGTTATAATTACTATTGTGGCAGAAGAGTCCTAGCTATGCTGTGGTACAAAAGAAGGCAGCCAACTCTATTTGGAGGAAGTTACTGAGGAAAGGCTTCCTGGTGGTGGAGATAGGAGTGAACCCCTTAAGTAAGAGTGGATATTTACAGGCAGACAGGGGAGGGCTGCAGCAGGCATTCTGTAGAGACTTGCCATTAACAAAGACCCAGTTCCTAGTGGTGAGAGGCTAGTGGTCCAGGTGGTATTCAGATTATGAAGCCATTTCTAAGTCAAATACTTTGCTAAAGGGAAGGAATTGAGGAGAAAGAGAATTCCTACCAACCACAAAGTTGGTGGTTCAAACTTACCAGCCACTCCTTGGAAACCCAATGCAGGGTTGCTATGAGGCAGAACTGACTTGACGGCACTTAACTACAACAACAGCAATTTATTTTATACAAAAGGAATTTGGTTTTCCAAGTGCTATAATGTTTACTTCAACTTGTTGGCCTATTCTTATATTTGTACCTGCATGCTATAATGAAGGAGCCCTGTTAGTGTAGCAGATTAGGAACTGGCCTGCTAATGGCAACCTCAGCAGCTTTAATCTACCAACCATTTTGCAAAAAGAAAGGTGAGGCTGTCTGTCTCTGTAAAAATTTACAGCTTTGGAAACTCTATACAAGTTTGCTGTGAGTTGGAATTGACTCAGTGGCACACAACCAATGCTGTAATATATAATGATAAGAATGAATGTCAACACTGTAGCAGTTGTCATTAATTTTTGTAAAAGGGTGGGTCACATGTAGATCTGCTTGATGAATTCATTTGGAACTATTCTAGTCATCAGGCCACCTTTCAGAAATTTAGATGTAAACACCAAAAGAAGCATTTTCTCTGCAAAACTGAATAGCTGGCTCTATTATTTTAAATCTAGAAAAAAATAAATAAATAAAGTTGACTTTTTAAGGTAAAAAAGAGAGAGAGAGAGTTTTCCTACCAGATTTGTTGTTAAGTGCCATTCAATCAGTTCTGACTCATTGTGATCTTGTATAAGATTTCTGAGACATAGCTAGTAGACCTGAACCAACAACCTTGTGGTTAGCAGTCCAGTGCTTATCCTAAAGCACCACAGTTAGGAGGAAACATTTCTTATAAAAGGTAGTCAGTACCTTCTAAGACACCTTTTATAAAATGAGGATCCTGATAGAAGCAATATAACAAAACCAGGAAAGAAAGAGGGCTGACCCAAATATATTAACAGGGACAGAGGACTCAGAAGGGTCAGTGAGGCAGAAGCTAAGGCTGTTCAGTTGAATTTATACCTCTAGAACATCAGATTTTGTTAGTGGGGAAACTTTTTGTCAGATGGAAATTCAGAATGTGTGATTATTTGGAATGTTGCATTGAATAGCTACATTTGAAAAGCCTATAAATGACTGTGGCTTATGAAGTTTTAACAGAAGGAGGTAGTTTCAATGTGGGAAATATGCCCAGAAAGAAATAAAGAGCTGGTGGTTCTATGGGATCAAGAGAATGAAGTCAGCCTGACCTAGCTTGCTCAAAGAGCAGCTCTGCCTACTTAACATGCAGATAGTAATAGTATTTACCTCACTGAGTTGTCCTGACAATTAAATCCGAAAGTGCTCTGTAAACTATTGTGTAGCAAGTCTATTATTGTTTTCATCAAAAAGCCACAATAAGTTTATTTTAAAAAAGAAAAGTCATGTAGATTTTACTCACTAGAACCATTTACTCTGTGACCAAAAAAAAGAAAAAAATTTTAATTAAAATTAAAAGTTTAATTAAACTCACAAAACACTAATACTAAAACATTGAGTATTTGCTGTCTAATATGAAGGGGCTTCAAAAAATTTGTGGAAAATGGAATCAAAAGATAATGAAATTTTCCCACAAACTATTCGAAGTCCCTTGTATATCAAGGATAATCAATAATCATGAAAATGACACAGAAGCAGGTACCATTTCATTCTGTCATAAACATTTGCCATGAGTCACAACTAGTTTGATAGCAACTAACATAAATAGGATATTCAAAACGCCATCAGTTTGTCATATTGTGCACCTAGTGTATTGCTGTGATGCTAGAAGCTATGCCACAAATGTATTAAATGCCACCAGACTCACCCATGGTGGACAGGTTTCAGCAGAGTTTCCAAACCAGCAACAAAGAGAGGCAGCCTATTTCCAAATGGTTAGCAACTTTATGAATACAGAGGGACATTGTCTGATATAGTGCTTACAGATGAGCCCTAAAGTTGGAAGGCACTCAAAATATGACTGTGGAAGTCCTGCCTCCTCAAAATAGAGTGGACCTTCACTTGCTAAGTTTGCATAACTCAAAATGAGAAGAAACAGCTGCAAGAAACAGTAATAATCAGAACGTGGAATATATGAAGAATGAATCTAGGCAAATTGGAAATCATCAAAAATGAAATGGAATGTGTAAATATTGATGTCCTTGGCATTAATGATCTGAAATGGACTGGTACTGGCCCTTTTGAATCAGATTATCATCAGGTTTACTATGCTTGAATGACAAACTGAAGATGAATAGTGTTGTATTCATCTTAAAGAGAGCATTTCAAGATCTATCTTGAAGTACAATGCTGTTTGTCATAGGATGATATAACTTAACAACAAGAAAGAGCAGTTAATATCACTATCATTCAAATTTTTTCACCAATCACTGAAGCCTGTGATGATGAAATTGAAGATTTCTACCAATTTCCTCAGTCTGAAATTTATCAAACAACACAATCCAGAAACATTGATAATTACTGATGATTGGAAAGTGAAAGTTGGAAAGAAAGGGGAAGGATCAGTAGTTGGAAAATATGGCCTTGATGACAGAAATGATCCTGGAGATTGCATGATAGAATTTTAGAGTTCAATGATTTATTCATTGTAAATACCTTTTTTTTTAACAACATAAAAGGTGACTATACCCCTGGAGCTCACTAGACGGAATACACAGGAATCAAATTCAATACATCTGTGGGAAGAGAAAATGGAAAAGTTCAATAACATCAGCCAAAACAAGGCCAGGGGCTCACAGTGGAACAGACCATTAATTGTTCATATTCAAGTTCAGACTGAAGCTGAAGATAATATAAGTCCATGAAAGCCAAAATATGACCTTGAGTTTGTCGCATCTGAATTTAGAGACCATCTCAAGATATTAAACACCAAAGACTGAAGACCGGTGCAGTTGTTGGATATCAGGAACATCATGCATGAAGAAGGCAAAAAGTCATTAAAGAGAAAGGAAAGAAAAAGCCAAGATGGATATAAGAAGAGATTCTGCCACATGCTCTTGAATGTAGATAAACTAGAATGACTGAAAGCAATAATTCAATATTTTGTCCTAATAAGTAAGCAAAAGAGCTGAACCAGAAAAAATCTAAAGGACAGTGCGAAAATACAGAGTCAAATATTATAAGCAAATTTGCAAAGACCCAGAGTTAGAAAACCAAAATGGAAGACCAGGTTCATCATTTCACAAGCTGAAAAAACTGAAGTAAATATTTAAGCCTCTGGTTCCAATATAGAAGGATTATATGGACAAAATACTGAATGATTCAAGAAGTAATCAAAAGAAGATGGAAGGAATACAGAGTCACTTTGCCAAAAAATTGGTAGATGGTCAGTCATTTCAAGAAGTAGCATAAGATCAAGAACCAATGATACTGAAGGAAGAAGTCCAAGCTGCACTGAAGGCATTGGCAAATAGCAGGTTTTCAGGACTTGAAGGAATCAACTCAACAATACTTAACAACAACAACAACAACAACTATATCAGGGATGATATTCATCAATCATAAAGACAGCACAGGCCCAGGAAACATTTCATTCTGTCATACATAAGTTTGCCACTAGTCAGTCATTCTAGTACCAAATAACAACAACAATATTATATTCAAGACATTGACAAATATTTTCTAGAAGCTAAAAAATTTTGTTAAACTTAAACTTCAGTTAATCAAAACCAAATAAAAATTTTAAAAATACAGTTCTTCAGATACCCAGGCCTATTATTTAAGTGTTCAATAGCTGTGGGCTACTATACAGGACAGTGCAGTGCAGTGCAGTTATACAACATTTACTTCATACGCTCAGAATGTACTGGGCAGTGCTAGTCCAATTTACCAGCAGTCATCTGTCAGTTTGCCATACTGTGGAAATGTGCATGTTGTTGTGATGCTGGAGCTATGTCACTGGTATTTTAAGTATCAGCAGGATCATCATATCATGGTGGACAGGTTTCACTCAAGCTTCCAGACTAAGACAGACTAGGAAAAAGGAAAGGCAGACTACGTCTGTATGTTTAACCAGTGAAAATCTTACGAATGGCAGTAGAATATTGTCAGATATAGTGCTAAAAGGTGACAACATGATGAATAGCACCAGAATACTGTCAGATTTAGCACCACAAGATGAGATCCTCAGGTTAGAAGGCATTCAAAATGCATCTGGGGATGAGCTGCTTCCTCAAAGTTGAGTTGACCTTGATGGATACAAATGGAATAAAACTTTTGAACCTTCACTTACTGATTGGGCGCACTTCAAAATAAGGAGAAAAAGCTGCAAACACCAATTAACATCCAGAACATGGAAATGTACAAAGTATGAATCTAGGAAAATTAGAAATTGGCAAAAATTAAATAGAACATATAAAAATGTATATCCTAGGCATTAGGGAGTTGAAATGAATTGGTATTAGCTGTTTTGCATCTGACTCTCATATAACTTAATATGCTGAGTATGATAAATTCAAGAGGAATAGCATAGCATTCACCATCAAAAGAACGTTTCAAGATCTGCCTTTAAATACAATACTATGTGTTATAGAATAAGATCTATATGTCTGCAAGGAAGACCATTATTATTCAAATTTGTGCATCAAATACTAAAGCCTTTGAGATGAAATGAAAGAATTCTACCAACTTCTTCAGTCTGAAATTGATGAAACATGCAATCAAAATGTATTAATAATTACTGGTAATTGTAATACAATGGGTGGAAACAAAGATGAAGGATCAGGAGTTGGAAAATTATGGCCTTAGTGATAGAAATGATGCTGGAGACCACATGACAGAATTTTGCAAGACCAATGACTTTTTCATTGCAAATATCTTTTTTAAACAACATGAAAGACATGGACTTTAAACTACATAGAACACATGGACCTCACCAGTTGAAATACACTAAAATAACATAGACTACATGTGTGGGGGAAAACTATGAAAAAGCTCAATATCCACAGCCAAAACAAGGCCAGGAATAGACTCTGGAGCACACCATTAATTACTCACAAGAAACTTCAAGCCAAAGCTGAAGAAAATTAAAACAAGTCCATGAGAGCCAAAATATGACCTTGAACAGATCCCACCTGAATTTAGAGACCCTCTCAAGAACAGAGTTTATGCAATAGGTACTAATGACTGAAGACCAGATGAATTGTGGGATGACATCAAGAACAGGAAGAAAGCAGAAGGTCATTAAGACAAGAAAAGCCACAATGGATGTCAGAAGAGACTATGAAACTTGCTCTCTGGCCTCACGATGCAAAAATGAATGGAAGAAATGAGGAGGTAAAAGAGCTGAGTATAAAATTTCAAAGAGCAGCTTGAGACACATCATGTATTATAAAGAAATGTGCAAAAATCTGGAGTTAGAAAACCAAAAGGCAAGAACATGCACAACATTTCTCAAGCTGAAAGAACTGAAGAAAAAAACTCAAGTGTTGACTTGTATTATTAAAAGATTTTGTAGGCAAGATATTGAATGATACAAGAAGCATCAAAAGAAGATAGAATAGAGACTTTAGTGGGATAGAAAGGAATATCAGGAAGCATGATTACAGAAAGCTTGTAAGCCTGTCTTCAGCCTATAACTCATGGGAATACCTAAAAGGAGTTCTAGAACTTACCAGTAAATGGACTTCTTGTGGAGCCCTTGTAGTGTATAGAACCTTAGGTGGAATCCTGAGCCCCACCCAGGACCTTCTGAGGTGGGGCATTACCACTTGAAATGTCATGCGGACCAGTCTGCAGCAGCTAGAGGAACAGAATTTACTTTCTGAAAGAAAGATAAGCAAGAAAAAACAAACATGAAAACAAAAATGTTAGTCTGTTTGGCTATTACAAGAACAAGCAAGTTGTTTTCTGGGGAGCCATCAAGGCAAGAAATCAAATCCCTTCAGGACAAATCTCTCTGCGAGACAGATGTAAACTCACTGGCAACCAAGTTAGTCTACATGTGAGTGGAAGTGAGGGGAAGGCAATAATGAAGATAAGGACTGAGTTCTGCCACGTTTCATAGACTCCTGTTGACCTTGAGATGAGAGAGAGAAGAGGAAAGCCTAGTTGGTCTGAAGCTTGGAGAGACTTGGGAAATTGTGAGCCCATGGACACTGACCTAGCCACAGAGGGCTAGAGCTGAGAATGAAGCATTCAGCTGATATGAAGTGGCAGGGTGGAGACTCACCAAAAAGCTCAAACTTACAGATAGTACCCATTTGACTTATCTTCGATGACTTTATGACCAGAACTCGACTAGAGCAGCATAAAGAAATTTGATAAAGGAAGCTAATGTAACTTGCTACAATTTGATGAACTTGACCTATACTTATGGATGTAATAGCTCAAAATGTGTGTGAAAGTTGGACCATAAAAGAATTGATACTTTTCAGTTATGTTGTTGGAGAAGAATATGAAAAATACCATCCGCTGCTAGAAGAACAAATCTGTGCTGGAAAATGCTCTTTAAAAGTCAGGATAGCAAGTCTTCATCTCTCATTCTTTGGAAATGTTATCAGGAGAGGGAGCAGTCCCTGGAGACAGACATCATGCTTGATAAAGTGCTGTGCCTGTGTACCGTGGAGTTGGTTCCGACTCATAGCGACCCTGCATAGGGTTTCCAAGGTTGTAAATCTTTATGGGAATAGAGCGCCTCACCTTTCTCCTGTGGAGCAGCTGGTAGTTTCGAACTGCTGACCTTGCAGTTCGCAGCCCGATTCATAACCACTATGCTACCAGGGAGAGCAAAAAATGAGATGGATTGGCACAGTGGCAGCAACAATGAGCTCAAATATAACTACTGTAAGGTTGGCACAGAACCAGTCAGTGTTTTGTTCTGTTATGAATGTTGTTGTTTTTGTTAAGTGCCATTGAGTCTATTCCAACTCATCAGAATCCTGTGAAGGGTTTCCGGAGGAGCAACTGGTGAGTTTGAACAGCTGACCTTGTGGTTCAAACCGAGTATGTGGTCCAGTCCTTTATCCTGTAGCACCACATAGGGTTGCTTTTATTCAGAACCATCTCTAGGGCACCTAACAATAGCATGAAGTCCAGGTTATGCTGCAGTAACAAACAATTCCAAAAATCTCAGCAAAAGTTTATTTCTGTGCATTCAAAGTCAAGTATCTGGGGTCCAGTTTTCCATGTGGTCAGCACTATAGGCCACTTAGTTTACATGGCACTTCTGCATCATCACATGCTAACACAATCTCTGTTACTGGGATAGAAAACAAAGCGTCAGTCATCAGTTCTTAGGTGTTTCCACCTGGAACTCATAGTCAGCTCTAACTTTGAAGACTTAGAGAAGTCTAATTCATGTGTGTATGGAAATAGAGAGAAACTGGTAAATATTGGTGATATCTATCATAATAAATGAGTGATTCTGTATTCAAGTTGATATCTTAAACACTGTTGTTAAGTGCCATTGAGTCAATTACTACTCAAAGTGATCCTGTAAAGGATTTCTGAGGACCAGCTGGTGGCATATCCTCTTATAATTAAGGTTATGCATTTGAAAGTACTCGACATAATTTTGAGAACACAGTAGGCTGTCAGTAAATACTACTTTTCTATTTTCTCTTTGCAATAGCTTTTAAACTAGCACACAGGAAAGACCTCATTTAATACTTTTCCCACAATACCATGAGAACGACCAGATCATTTTTCTGCTCAAAATCCTTCAATAACACTTCTCTGAACACAGATTAAAATCTAATCTCTTTGCTAAAATATTCAAGGCATGTGAGAATCTGGTCCACCAGCCCTCACAAATCTTCCATTGGTTTCTCCAGCAATACTGCACACATAGTCATTCAGCTCCCTAGTCTTATGCACAATTCCTCAACATTTTGCTTTTGCTCTCTGCCTGGAATGCCCTGCTTCTCCTTCCCTATGCACCATAGTTTTTGTAAAATCTTCAAATGCCACCTTCTGTAACTTCTCCAACCAAAACCAATCTTCATCCATTTCTCCTATAGTTTGTATCTTATTCTGGTTGGGCATCTCTTTACAAACAGTTTAAGTAAAAGGATGGGTCTTATTCATCTTTGATTCTCTTACCCAAAGCCAGGAATATATTTTTTTGTTTAGTAAATGTTTGATGTTGTTGTTGTTGTTGTTAGGTGCCATTGAGTTGGTACT
>NW_006408551.1:5318839-5320024 GCF_000296735.1 Chrysochloris asiatica | reverse complement strand
AATAACTCCCTGTGCCCTTGAAATATGTGTGTATGTGTTAGTGTTATAAGAGAAAGTGATGTAGATTACCTCTGAAATTCCAATATCATTAAGAAGGCATTGAAAAGACATTTTGAAAAGAGAAAGTGAAGGTTTAACATAGAAGTAAGTATAAGGAAAGATGTGATGTTGTTGTTGTTGTTAAGTGCCTTCCAGTCGGTTTCAACTCATATTGACCCTGTATAGGGTTTCCGAGGCTGTAAATCTTTGGGAAGCAAACAGCCTCATCTTTTTCCCACGGAGCAACTGGTTGACCTGACTACCGATGTTGTGGTTTGCAGTCCAGGGCATATTCTACACATCCACTGCTTTCCTAAGAAAGTTGTGATATCATTTGCTATTATACAAGAATAACTGAAACTATTTCTTAAAAGAATAGAAAATGGAAAAGGAAAGGCATTATTTCAAAATATCTGGAAATTAATGGTAGTTATTTCCAAATAGAATGAAAACCTAGAAAAGTATTTTCTCAATGATAGAAGAAACTACTTCTGTAGAGTTGATTCCAACTCATAGCAATCCTGTAGAACAGAACAATGCCCCCAGGATTCCCAAGGCTATAAATCTTTGCAGAAACAGGCTAACATATCTTTCTCCTATGACGTGACTGGGGGATTCAAACTGCCAAATTTGCAGTTAGGAATCAAGCATTTGGCCACTGTACCACCAGTTTTCCATCTATAAATCCTTGTGGGAGCAGAAAGCCTCATCTTTCTCCTGTGGAGAGGTTGGTGAGCTTGAACTGCCAACCATCTCAGTGATGGTCTACATGAAAGGAAAAAAGCTGAGAGATTTTTCTTAGTCACCTACAGAGCTTATCTATAAAATAAAAGATAGATGACAAATAACTGGCTATTCCTAGGATAATGTTCTCTAGGGTATCTTTGTTATTGTTGTTGTTAGGTGCCATCCAGTCAGCACCAACTAATAGTGACCCCATGCACAACAGATCAAAGCACTGCCTGGTCCTGCGCCAACCTCACAACTGTTGCTACACTTGAGCCCATTGCTGCTGTCACATTGCCAATCCATCTCGTTGGAGATCTTCCTCTTTTTCTCTAATCCTTCACTTTACCAAACATGGTGCCCTTTTTCAGGGACTGGTTCCTTCTGATAATATGTCTATAGTATGAGAGACCAAGTCTG
>NW_006408551.1:5314189-5318739 GCF_000296735.1 Chrysochloris asiatica | reverse complement strand
TATTGTGAATAATCTCTTACAACACCATAACTCAAATGTATCAATTCTTCAATGGTCTTCCTTATTCATTGTCGAACTTTTGCATGCTTATGACATTACTTATAATACCATGGCTTGGGTCAGGCATACCTCAGTCCTCAAACTGACATCTTTGCTCTTCAACACTTTAAAGCGGTCTTCTGAAGCAGATTTGCCTACTGTAATAGGTCACTTAATTTCTTGACTGCTGCTTCCATAAGTGTTGATGGCTGATCCGAGCAAAATGAAGTCTTTGACAACTTCAGTGTTTTCTCCACTTATATGGATGTTGTTTATTGGTCTAGTTGTGAGGATTTTTGTCTTCTTGTGAGATGCAACCCATATAGAAGACTGTAGTCTATGATCTTCATCTGTCAGTATTTTAAATCCTCTTCACCTTCAGCAAGTAATGTTGTATCATCTGTATATCACAGGTCGTTAATGAGTCTGCCTCCAATCCAGATTCCACATTTTTCTTCATATAATCCAACTTCTTGGATTATTTGCTCAACATGCAGAATGAATGAGAATGGTGAGAGAATACAGCTCTGTCACACATCTTTGCTAATTTTAAACCATTCAGCGTTTCCTTGTTCTGTTAGAAAAACTGCCTCTTAGTCTATGTACAGATTCCTCATGAGCACAATTAGGTGTTATGAAGTATTCATTCTCCAAAAATTTGCCATAGCTTGTTATGATCCAACAATCAAAAGTCTTTACATTGTCAATGAAACACAGGTAAACATCTTTCTGGTATTTTCTGCTTTCTGCCAAGATGCATCTGACATCAGCAATTGAATCCCTCATTCCACATCCTATTCTGAATCTGGCTTGAACCTCTGGCAGTTCTCTGTCAAGTACGTTTGCTGCCATTTTCAGATTATTTTTAGCAAAATTTTACTTCTATATGATTTTAATGATTTTACTTGATGGTTTCCACATTCTGTTGGGTCACCTCTCTTTGGAATGGGCACAAATATGGTTCTCTTCCAGTTGGGGTTTTACAGATTGTTCATATGGCTTGTCTGTCAGGTTTGACAGGCCTGCTTTTTTCGTGCTAGATATACTGGAGTAAAGGGTCCCGCATAAGTTAATTTTAGGGCTGCAACCCAGAGGCTGACGTCATAAGCAACAACCAAAAGAATTTGCCCTTGGGTCCAATAGGGCTCTTTCTCTCTGTGCTGTGGGAAAAACTGTGGGCTCAACAGTCGACTTTTTTGGAGGGGTATGTTTACCCACCTGCCTGAAGGCGTCCGAGCCAGGCAAAGAAGGTGCAACAAAGAATGGAGGAAAATATGTGTATAATTCCCTTCCCCCCCCCGCTCCTTTTGCAAATATCACTGCTCTACTTTTAGAGCCGGTTCCCTGTGCGGGTCTGGATGTAGGCCCATCCTCTGAACTCCACCCGGGTGGGGTAGCCACAGAGGGAGTCCCATGTCTTGAGCAATTTCTAAATCACTGTGTTTTCCTTTATGCATCGTTTCCAGAATCACAGCAACATGTAAGCTACCACAGTACAAAAAAATGACAGATTAGTGGTGGCCAGTTCCTGTAGAACCCAAATATGTTATCAAAAACAACAATAAAACCAGATTGTGTTAATTTTGATTCATAGTAACCTTATATGTTGTTGTTGCTGTTGTTATTGTTATTAAGTGCTGTTGCATCGGTTCCAACTCATGGTGACCCTGTATACGGTTTCAAGGAGCAGCTGGTGAGTTTGAACCTCCAACCTTACAGTTCAAACCAACTTTGCAGTCCAACACATTAACCCACAGTGCCACACCAGGACTCCTTAAATGTGTTTATTGTTCTTGTTAAGTGTTGTTGAATCTGTTCTGACCCATAGTGACCCTTTATAGGGTTTCAATGGAGTGGCTGGTAAATTTGAACGACTGACCTTGTGGTTCAAACTGACATTTTAGTCCAGCGCATTAACCCACAGCACTATACCAGGACTCCCTATATGTGGTTGTTGTTGTTGTTGTTAAGTGCCATTGAGTTGGTTCCGACCCATAGTAACCCTGAATAGGGTTTCTGAGGCTATAAATCTTTACAGGAGCAGAAAGTCTCATCCTTCTCCCACAGAGAAGCTAGTAGTTTCAAACTGCTGACCTTGCGGTTCGCAGACCAATACGTAACCACTACGCTACCAGAGCTCCTTTCTATATGTGGTAGTACCTGTAAAATTTGAGTCTCTGTGAGAGATTATAAAGAATACAGCCTCATTCTGTGAGTGTGGTACAGACCAGACCCTAAGAGGTACATCTCTTTAAGAGATAAAACAGAGATGGGACTGTAGAGAAGACTTGTGCTATCTCATTAAATGTGGTAAGAATCTGTTTTATGATCTTGTGAGGCATTGACTCAGATGCCACCTTGGCTGACCTTATTCTGATTATAAAGCTGGTCTGGAACATATATCTGATGCCTCAACCCATTTTTATGACCAGTCCTCATGACCTGTCCTTGGTTTGGCCTTGTCTAACACATAGTGCAATCCGTGCTTCTCTCTTAAACAACTTGCCATAAATCAGTTCCAACTCCTGGCAACCCCATGTGTGTCAGATGAGAACTGTGCTCCATAGAGCTTTCAATGACATATTTTTTTTTAAGTAGATCTCCTGTAGCTTGCTGACCAGAACTCAATTAGATGAAATTTTATAAAGAAATATGATACAGGGAGCAAGCATAAATTGCTACAATTTGATCAACTGGACCTTTGCTTTGGATGAAGTTGTCCAAAAACTAACTGAAAGAAAGGATTCTTCATATCAAGGATCAAACTTGCCTCCTCAGTATATTGAGGTTATAGGGACGGGCAATTAGACTTCAGCTATCAAAATTGAGGGGCTATAAAGGCACAAATTAGTTGGCTTACAATCTTTCATAAGGGTTTTTAGTGTCAGAATGAGGGGGTTAAGAAAGCATTCCCACTGAATAGTTTTTCTCTTGTCCCAATGGGTCTGGTGATGATGGGGATAGGATTTTATGATTCAATTGTGAGTGAGTAATTATTACAGGACTAATGGCAATCATCACAACTCTAAATGTAGAAGAGGTGTTACTAAAAGGGAGGTGCAGTTAATCTATCATGTCAGGAAAGGGACCCTAAGACCATCAAGAGTGAAGAGCATGAGAGGAGCGAGGGATCTTAACCAGTAAAGCAGTGACAACAGAGATGGTGGCAGAGGTGATGGCATGGAAAGACAGAACAGCAGAGGACTATAGGCCCATGGGCTGAAAAAGGCAGTGTGCCTTTGGGCAGGAGGCTGGCTTGGAAAATGTACCCTTTGGACATTTAAATGAATATATATATTCAATGTGGTATGAATACATCAAAACAAAACAAAAAATTGATAGATGCAAATATTGCTAGTTGAAGGTGCATGGAGGGGATTGTAATCATTGCAATGATTTGTTGAACATAAAACTGATGATCTGCCCCGTAAATCTTTACTCAATTCACAATAAAAGCTTGAAGAGAGAGGGAGAGAGAGAGAGAGCAAAAGCTCAATAACACGACAAAGAAAAGGTGACAGGGGACATCGAGTACTAGAAATGGAACAACCGGAATGCAATTAAAGAAAATGTTGACATATTTCTTATTGACAGAAAAAAAAGAAAAAAAGTAGAACTTCTGGCTTTTCCTCTGAGGTGCCTCTGGGTGGACTTGAACTGTGGCCTTCATTAGCAGCCAAGCATGTTAACCATTTGTGCCATGCAGGGGCTTCTCCAATTCCCTAATTTTATGTTTCTCTGCTGGGTCAGGAGCTCTGGTAGCATAGTGGTTACAAGTCGGGCTGCTAACCTCATGGCCAGCAGTTCCGTGGGAGAAAGATGAGGCTTTCTGCTCCCATAAAGATTTACAGCCTCGGAAACCCTATGTATGGTCGCTGTGAGTTGGAACCAACTCCCCCTGCTGGGTCACATATCCTGGAGAAACTGGAAGAAAGTACAGGAACAAAATGGCTCTTTGTACCAACTGGTCCAGCAGGGCAGCAAGAAGATGGTCAATATGGAGTGGAGATGCCCATCAATTTTCTCACACTTTCCACCTTGAACAGAGCACATACTTTAATGTTCTGCCATCTTTCTTCTCGATGTCTTCTATATGAAGAGAGTTTCATGGCTTCTGCCTTCCCTTCAATTTCCACCTCTCCGTCCATTCATCAGGAACCACATCAAGTGTCCCCTTCTCTAGGAAGTCTTCTCAGGCAGGAAGTTCTCATGTATTTTGGGTCACATTTATCTTGTCTACAGCATTTCTAATATTTTATAACAATTATTTGTCCAACTTCTGTCTCACCTATATTGTTGTTTTGTTAAGTTCTGTTGAGTCTATTCTAACTCATAGCGATCCTGTAGAATTTTTTCAATTCTAGCTGATGGGTTTAAACCACCAACTGTGCAGTTAGAAAACCAGTTCTTATGCAGTAATGCCATTATCTCTACTGTAAGCTTATTAAAAGTTAGGAACATTCTTTTCCTTGTGAAACATTAGTATTTAGCACAATGCAGTACTTGCAGAC
>NW_006408551.1:5309529-5314089 GCF_000296735.1 Chrysochloris asiatica | reverse complement strand
TATAGTTTTCTAGTATACAACTTGCAAATAATTAGAAAACATTACATTACCAGGTTGCCCCTCACACTATTTTCTTCTCACCAAATAGGTACAAAACAAGTTCAGAGAATCCTAAAATTAGTAGCCAGTTTCTTCATCAAATATCTGCTATTAATGAAGCTATGGCCATTTGATTGCCAATAAGACTGCACTATTGGAGGCAATAGTCCTGTTTAATTCAAAATGGGACAGGCCCAATAGGATTACTCCTGCTTCCTAGTTGTTGTTGCTAAGTGCTGTTGAGTTGCTTCCAACTCATAGTGACCCATATAGGGTTTCCTGTATGGAAAGGAGCAGCTAGTGGATTTGAACCACAGGCCTTGTAGTTCAAACTGACCTTGTGATCCAGTGCTTATCGATCCAGGCAATGCAAAAACTGCCCTACTGAATATTAACAAATCCTTTAAATGTCATTAGCATTAGTGGGAGTGGCGGGGAGAAATATATCAATCACCGGGCTCCATTGGTGTTGTGAGTTAAGTGCTGGACTGTTAATCACAAGGTCGTAGTCGGCATTTCAAACTCACAAGCTTTTCACAGGAGATTTACAATCTTGGAAACCTTTTAAAGCAGTTCTACTCTGTCCTAGAGAGTTGCTATGAGTTGGAATCTACTCAATGGCAGTGGGGGTGTGTTGGAGTACTGGAGGTCCTGCAACTTCAGCAAACATACAGAGGTTCCCTTGGCTTCATCAGTGCATTTCAACTAACTACGTGGAACATATTCTACGGACAAATATTGAATGATGGAGAAAGCATCAAAAGAAGATAGAAGGAATACACAGAGTCACTGTGCCAAAAGGAAATGGTTGATATTCAGCCATTTCAAAAGGTAGCATATAATCAAGAGCCCATAATCCTGAAGGGAGAGGTTCAAAGTGTATTGAAGGCATTGGCAAAGAGCAAGGCACCGGGAATAGGTAGAATAAAAATAGAAAATTTTCAACAAATTAATGCTGCCCTGGAGGCACTCACTCATGTATGTCAAGATATTTGGAAGACAACAACCTACCCAACTGACTAGAAGATATAGGTATTTGTGCCCATTCCAAAGAGAGGTGATCTAGTGGAATGCGGAAATCATTAAACAATATCATGGAAATCCCATATGAGTAAAGTTTTGCTAAAGGTAATACAGAAGTGGCTGCAACCATACATTGACAGAAAACGTCCAGAGACTCAAGCAGGATTCAGAATAGGATGTGGAACAAGGAATATTATTGATGACATAGGATGGATCTTGCCTGAAAGCAGAGACTACCAGAAAGATGTTTACCTGTGCTTTATTGACTATGCAAAGGCTTTCGATTGTGTGACTCATGACAAGCTATGGACAAAACTTCAGAGAAAGAGTATTCTGGAAGACTTAATTGTGCTCATGAAGAACCTGTACATAGACCACAAGGCAGTTGTTCAAACAGAACAAGGAAACATTGAATGGTTTAAAATTAGCAAAGCTCTGCACCAGGGTTGTACTCTTTTACCATATTTATTCAACCTGTATGCTGAGTACATAATACGAGAAGCTGGATTATATGAAGAAAAATGTGGCATCTGGTTTGGAGGAAGACTCATTAACAACCTGTGATATATAGATCGTGCAACCTTGCTTACTGAAAGAGAAAAGGACTTAATATATTTACAAATAAAGATCTTTGGTATGGGTTGCCCCTCAATGTAAAGAAGACAAAAATCCTCACCACTGGACCAATAAACAACATCCATATAAATGGAGAAAAGACTGAAATTGTCAAAGCATTCATTTGCTCCAATCAACCATTAACTCTCATAGAAGCAGTAGTCAATAAATTTGCATTACGCAAATCAGCTGCATAAGATCTCTTTAAAGTGTTTAAGAGCAAAGATGTCAGTTTGAGGACTAAGGTGTGCCTGACCCAAGCCATGGTATTTTCAAAACCTCATGTACATGTGAAAGTTGGACAGTGAATAAGTAAGACTGTTGAAGAATTGATGCATTCGAGTTATGGTGTTGGAGGAGAATATTGAGAGTACCACAGACTGCCAAAAGAAGAAACTGATCTGTGTTGGAAGACGTACAAGTGCTCCTTAGAAGTCAGGATGGCCAGACTTGCCATCTGTCATACTTTGTACAGATTTTCAGGAGGGAACTGTCCATGAGAAGGATATTATGTTTGGCAAAGTGGAGGGTCAGAGAAAAGAGGAAGACCCCAAGAGAGATGGATTGGCACAGTGGCAGCATCAATGAGCTCAGGTGTAGTTGTGAAGTTGACCCAGGACTGGGCAGTGTTTCGATCTGTTGTGTATAAGGTTGCTATGAGTTGGTACTGACTCAATGACACCTAATGATGACAACAATAACAACAACAACGTGGAACTGGTTCTCTAGGAGGTGGCCCTTAGAATTGGTCCCAAAAAGATAATAGTAATCCATTCTTAAATAATTCTCCATGGAAAAGTCCACTCATGTATTAAAATTGAAGTCTATCTAAACTTTGAATAAAGGGTCAGATACATGGCTTGCCCAGGCTGTTCCTCCAGGGAAAGCATTAAGTGTTGCAAGTAGGTTCACCCTCACTAACTAAATTAGAGTAGCAACAGAAGAGAGGCAAACTACTACAATACTTAAAGCAGGGGCTTTGAAATCAGGCAGACACGTTTTGAATCGCTACCACTTAACCTTGGTTTGATTTTGGGCAAATGTTTTAAACTCTCAAAAGTCTAGTTTCCTATCTCTATTATTAGAATTGAATTTGAAATCAATAAGTAATATTTACTATCACTGTGATATTTGTTACTACCGTATACCATTCTTTTACCACATCCCAGGCAATGATCATTTATGAAGCTTGTTGTGGTACTGTAGGATGAGCACTGGACTGCTAACTGCAAGGTCAATAGTTGAAACCCACCAGCCACTTTTGAAAACCCTGCACAGGGTGATTATGAGTCCAAATTGACTCAGCAGCACACAAAAGCCAGAGAACAATTCCATCTAAGATTCTGAGACCCAGGCACACATTCTTGTCTAAAAGCAACACAGTCATCTTTTGATCTGGAGAATTGTTATCTAATTTGGAAGCCATCAAGATCATTAGCAAGTGATGCTTAGTACATGCATCAACTGATATGATGTGCAGTAGGCTGAAGGAAGACCCCCCAAAAATGTTCATGTTCTAATCCCCAGAACCTCTAAATGCTACCTTCCATGATAAAAGGAAACAAACTAAATTAATGTCTTTTTTATTATCCTACATATGAAGAAGGCAAATGAGGTTTGTCCTTCTACACAAAAAGTCCATGTAACACTAAAGTCCCAGCACACCCACATTGCTTTCTAGCAAGTTAATAATTCTCCTGTGCATGCACACACCAATCTCATGAATATGAAAAACCAGGTATCTCAAAGAGTTGCAATCGCCTGAAAGGAGCCTCTATAATCTTACATAATCCAAACAGCCAAATGATGGCATTCAAGAAATGATTTGCAATGAGAAATCCTCTAAAACATTATGCAACTATTCTACTCTCAATGAACATGGCCAAACCTACATCTTATAAATTCTTAACTACCCCAAAGCATGAATAATTAATTACTCCTTCCACTATATTGAACAAGGCACAAAACAACACCCTCTGTTAATAACCACTTAAATCCAAATTTTAAACTGATTTTCAAGCCCACTAGAAGTGATTCATTTAAGAGCAGAGAAAATATACTCCATTCTGGCTATCATTCTGGTACACCAATATTTTATAAATGTGGGTCTGTTCCAGTTTCACTGCATTGGTCATGACTGAACTGGTTCAAAACCCTGGCTTACAATTATTCCTATATTATCTTCTTCTTATAATAAATTACAGCTGACTTTGGCAAAGGCAATTGTAAACATCTTGTATAAATTCAACCACTGCCTGATTCTAATGAAGAATAAACATACTAAAATGATTGTGATCCCCAGACAAATCACCACAGCCTTTTGCCATTAAAATTGAAGTAGGTACTGTAATGTTGGGAGAACCTCAATAAGCTACAGGGAGAAGAAATAGAGAAAAGCAATAAAAGGAGCTGCTCTGCTTTAGATTTGAGGTTATCTGCCCATATGCATAACAAGTCTAGCTAAATCAAAATCTGTGTTCCAGTGTGTTAGACTTATATTCCCAACAAGATCTTTTAAGTAACCTGGGGCATGGACCATCTCTCTCACTCTCCTCTATCCCTCAAATAACACAACTCATAGCATCTATGAACATTAATCTTACCTCTTCACATGCCTGTCATAGGATAAGACCTAAATTTCACTTAAAACATTTGCTATACCATTAAAGGCATTAAAGAAATGAGAAACATTTAACACACACACACACACACACATATATATAGTGGAGTCTTGGTGTGGCTCTGTAAGATAAGCACTGGGCTACTAACCACAAATTCAGTATCTCGACCTACCAGCTGTTCCAGGGGAGCAAGATGGGCTTTCTGGTTCAATAAATATTTACAGTCGTGGAAATTCTATATAGGGTCTCTATGAGTTGGAAT
>NW_006408551.1:5300111-5308036 GCF_000296735.1 Chrysochloris asiatica | reverse complement strand
TTTTAAAATGTTGAAGAGCAAAGATGTCAGCTTGAGGACTAAGGTGCACCCAAGCCATGCTATTTTTAATAACCTCATATGCATGCGAAAACTGGACAGTGAATAAGGAAGTCCCTAGAAGAATTGATGCTTTTGAGTTATGGTGTTGGAGAAGAATATTGAAAATGCCAAGGACTGCCAAAAGAACAAACAGATCTGTATTGGAAGAAGTGCAGCCACAGTGCTCCTTGGAGGTCCAGATGGCCAAACACTGTCTCTCATACTTCGGACATATTGTTAGGAAGGACCAGTCACTGGAGAAGGATATCATGTTTGGTAAAGTGGAGGGTCAGAGAAAAAGAGGAAGAACCCCAGTGAGATGGATTGGCAAAGTGGCAGCATCAATGGGCTCAAGCATGGCAACAATAGTGAGTTTGGCCCAGGACTGGGCAGTGTTTTGTTCTGTTGTACATAGGGTTGCTATGAGTCAGAACAGACTCCATGGCAGCTAAAACAACACTAATATATATATATATACATTAGTATTGTTGTTATATATATATGTTAGTGTTGTTGTTAGCTGCCATGGAGTTACTATATATATATGTGTGTGTGTGTGTTATTGTTGTTGTTAGGTGCCATGGAGTTGGTTCCGACTCATAGCATCCCTGTACAGGGTTTCTGAGGCTGTAAATCTTTACAGGAGCAAAAAACCCCATCTTTCTCCCAAGGAATAGCTGGTGGTTTCGAACTGCTGACAGTGAGATTAGCAGTTTGATCCATAACCACTATTCTACCAGAGATCCTTACACACACACACACACACACACACACACACACACACACACACACATATATCTCCAAAGCCAACTGTGAACTCCTAGGAGGAGGAGGTACCTTTGGCCTATAGTTTGCATATTGTGGTGGCTTGCATTTTGCTATGATGCTGGAAGATATGCCACCAGTATTTTAAATATCAGCAGGGTCATTGGTGATGAACACATTTCAGCAGAGCTTTCAGATTAAGACAGACTAGAAACAAAGGTTAGGACATCTAATTCCAAAAATTAGCTAATGAAAACCTTAAGGATTACAACAGAATATTATTTGATCTCATGCTGGAAAGTGAGCTCCCTAATTTAGAAGACATTATACAATGCAACAGTGGGCTCAAGTGTGCTAAGGATAGTGAAAATTTTGCATGCCTGGGCAAGAGTTCTGTTATACAGAAGCTCACCACGAGTCAGAACTCAATAAATGACAACCAGCAACAAGAAGAGGGAGAGAAACCATTTTGTCCAGGTTTGTATCCTGTACAACGCTCTCCCTTGTACTGCATGTATAAGTCTCCTGTTTTGCTTTGCTTTTCCTTTCAGCCAGAGAGAATTGGAATGCTAAGCATTTAATTAGAGCTCCCTAAATGTTTTTGATTGATTAATTGATGTTTAATCCCATTACATCAACATTTGATTCTAATAATAATTATGCTTCTGATTATTCTCCCCAATCTTATGACTATTTTGCTATTGTGTAGTTGGAGTGTTTTTAAATAGCTATTGAATTGTTTCAAGATTCCATTAACTTTTGCTTTTTATCTAAAGTGCTTATTCTTTTAATCCATAAAATTTGACTAATGGAAATTGATTTCTTTCTCCTAAGTGTCATTTTCTTGCCACAACTACCCCACATCCTTTGATGTTAAAGCTCATAGATTTTTTTATTCCATTTCTGTTATTAAATTTATAAATGATGCTTTTATTTCTTATACCTGAAGAATACTGCTTTGTTATCTTTCTGGGACTATTAAATCTATAATGTTATGTTTCATTCCAGTGAAATTTTCACTTTTTTTTTTTTTAAGCAGAAACCCAAGTCAGATCATTACTATTACATTCAACAAGTATTTGAATGTTTCTTATGCTTCAGATCTTTGGCGGTGATTGTTGGGATTGGTACTTGTTCAGTGATCTAAGAATCATTCATAATGCCAAAAAGGTCTTAGTGCTTTTATCTGGGCAGGGAAGATACCTTGGTTACGCTTGTTTTAGGTCATTCCTATCTGCTATTAAGTAATGTGGTGGCTCATAGGATAAATCCACCAGTTACTCCACAGGAGAAAGATGAAGCTTTCTGTTCCCACAAAGATTTGAAAAGCCTCAGAAATTTTATACAGGGTCACTATGAGTCCACTCGATGGTATTGAACAACAACAACATTTGCAATTAACAGCTGTATGACTCTGGGCAAATAACTAGACCTCTCTGAGCTTTTGTTTCCTCATCTGTACCTGAGTCACAGTGTTGTAATATTTGTATAAGCCAATGTTTTGGAAAGTTCTAGAAAAGATGTCTACCACACAACAGCTGGTTAAATAAGATTCCCCTACTGTGCTCTAGGAGTCCTGGTATGGCGTTGTGGGCTAATGCGCCTGACTGCAAAGTCTTTTGAACTGCAAGGTCAGTGGTTCAAGCTCACCAGCTGCTCCTTGGAAACTCTATACAGTGTTGCTATGGGTCAGAATTCACCTGACGGCACTTAACAACAACAACAACTGTGTTCTAGGAGTCCTGGTGTGGCACTGTAAAATAATGCACTGGACTACAAGGTCGGTTTCAAACACAAGGTTGGTTGTTCAGATTCCCCAGCCACGGCTCCGAAACCCCATGCAGGGTCGCTGAGTTGGAACCAACATTCCACAGCACTTAATAAAAACAACAACTGTGTTCTAAACCCTAAGGATCTCCTTAATGTTGTTGTTGTTATTGTGAAGTGCCGTAGAGTTGGTTCCGACCCATAGCGACCCTGTTTAGGGTTTCCAAGGAGCAGCTGGTGAACTTGAACTGTCGATCTTGCAGTTCAAACGGCTTTGCAGTCTAGCGCATTAACCCACAGTGCCACACCAGGACTCCAAGGATCTCGTTAATGTTGTTGTTGTTGTTAAGTGCTGTTGAGTCGGGTCCGACCCATAGCGACCCTGTACAGGGTTTCCGAGGGTGTAAATCTTTACGGGAGTAGAAAGCCTCATCTTTCTCCCGCGGAGCAGCTGGTAGTTTCGAACCGCTGACCTTAAGGTTCGCAGCCCGATTCGTAACCACTACGCTACCAGAGCGATTTTTGAAATCGGCAGGGGGCTATAGGAGATGATATTAAAGAGAAATGTATTTGGGGTCATCTGGAGAAGTGATAGGGGTGAATTCTGGAGACAAAGGAAACTATACTGTATTAGATCCTGGTTTCTGCCCTTACACAAGGGTCTATCTGTTGGGCGAATTCGTGCAATCAGGCAAAAAGATACCAAAAAGAACAGTCTTCAGGATGTATGAAAGATAGCTGAGTCACTTGGGAACCGCATAGCTTCTCTCTCACTTTTGGCCACAGGGTTCTATATCACCCTAATGAGAAGAGAAGAGAGCAAGATAAAAAATACCTTTAAAAACTAAAGACACTGTGCATTCTCTGAAGCAGGTGTCTTGCCAGCTACCAGCACATTGCTCTTCCCTAAGTCCCATTATCTTTAAATGTTTGTATGGGTTCTTTGAAATTCACAGCAGAATAAAACGATGGGTGTGGTCAGGTGTATCCTAAAGCTTTCCAAGTTCTCTTGTAAGGAGGGAATTTTCTATGAGAATTTTAAGTTTCATTTTACTTTTACTAAATGTCAGTTCATCTGCTCTCTAGTAATTAAACTGAAAGGAAAACATCAAGAATGATAAACGACTATTACAGTTTTATTTGTCCGTTTCCTTTCAGAAACTAGTCAGCCCTGTATCATGAGATTCTAAAATATTAACTATGAGGGTATCGAAGGAGAAAGTTTCCCTGCTATGTTATTTTCAATAAATGATGGCTCAAATCCATGTAAATTATAAAGTGTGAGGCTTAAATATAATCTATGGTGTATGGATACTCTGTGTTTATTTAATTTCACTTAAAACTGCTTGATCCTGAAGCAGTAAGTTACTATCCCTAACACAGGCATACATGGTCCAGTTGACTGTATTACTAACAGAAAAATGACTTTGATATTTAATTATTGGACATGGTGTGAAGCAGGGGTTAGGGGATTATATTTTTTGAATAAAGTCAATCATTATCAAAAGTTTTAAGAAACAAATTTCCAAGTGTCTCTAGCATTTCCATGGACTCCAAATAGAGCCTTAGGGAACAAAGCCAAATTACTTTTTTGAGCATCCTATTCCAGAGTGTAAGTCTCATTACTTGAGATAATCAAATTTCTAGCTTATTTCTCAAACAACAAAAAGGTAAGATAATATGCAGGGTGGAGGTATAGAGTAATTTAAATAGCCTAATAATTGATTCATTTTGAAATAGTGTATCAAAATGTAGTAAGAATAGATGTGTAACTCTAGAAACAGCTTTCAACTCAGCAATGCTAATGAGACTGTCTCTGTCTTTCTTAGCAGAAGCATTATGACATCTATGGGGAACCAGACACAAGCTCACCCCATCTTAAGCCTAAAACATCTCCCAAAGTTCTAACATGTGCTGAGAAGTAAAGAGCAAGAGTGCATAATTTCTGTGAAGTGTATGTAAGCCTCGTACATCAACCTTTATTGGTGAAGTAAACACAGAGATAAGCCTTAGAAATGGCGCACATTAGAAACTGTAGTCTTTTGTAAACTATACAGATAAAAGAGTTTTAAATATGTAAGTAATAAGAGCAAGCTAATTTTCTTCCTCAGTATAAAAGAACTTTTCTACAAGGATGTCTTCCAATGAGAATTGGAATGAAAACTATGCACACAAAAGTGCTCACTAGCTGTAGATAAAGGAAAGGTATTTGACCATCATCCAAGTCCCCAGTCATTCAATTTAGGGCAATGCACTCCTTGCCTGTTGGAGAAGTTCATGGTTAAATAGATCTTACCTTGAGGATAAGCAAAGAGGAAAACAGTAACTTTGGTACCACAAAAAATATTTCTAAGCAAAAAAAAAAAATGTCCAAGATTCTGAAGACTCAAGAGAAAAACAAAATCCACTGCCATCTAATTGATTCTGATTCATAGTGATCCCTCTATAAAGATTCTAAATTGTAAATCTTTATGGGAGCAGACAGTCTTATCTTTCTCCCATGGAGAGGGTGATGGGTTTGAACTGCCAACCTTACAGCCCAATGCCTAACCCACAAAGCCAGCAGGGCTCCTTCAAGAGAAGACCAGGCCCTTGAAAATGACTAACTATGTTAATTACTGATATGTAGCTAAATAATGACCAACATTTTAAAAATGTGATGAAGGTGATAAGCTCATATATCTCAGAAAAGCAATGAAGGCAAACTAAGATAAAAACATATGTTCAAATAAAAGCATATCATAGTCACATCATAAAATCAAAGAGTATCATAATTAAATTGATTTAAAAAACAACATTTTTTAAAAAGAGCAAATCTTAAGAGCAATCAAAGAAGTACATTAATTCTTATAAAGGGCAAATAAAAGAATTATCACTGAATTCTTGTTACAAATCCAAGCCAAAAGACAATGGAGTTCTGAGTAATCATATCTGCACTAGAAGTAATTTTAAAGAAACTCTTTAGATAGAAGGAAAATGATACCAGAGATAAACTTGGATCTACACAAAGAAATAAAGAGTGATAGAAATGCCAAATATGTAAAAACTGATTTTTTTCTCACTCATTAATTTTTTTTCACCTCCATATTTTATTTTATTGAATACAGAGAGATCATCCAGGACTTAAACACAGATCATACGGTTACTTTAGATTACAACTGAAAGAACAATAACTGATTAGAAAAATGAAAGTAGTTTCTATTTTCAGTGTAGAAAAAAAATCTAATTGTTACAGATATCTTATAAAATTCCAAAAACAAGATCTAGCCAAGTACATTGTTTGGTGAATTAATGTTTCCTTTCTTTTCTATTTAAAGGGTAAAAAGTAAGATTCAATGTGTATACTACTGGTTACTACTAATAAAACAGCTTGGGAAAAAAATCATTATCTAGAAGCATAAATATAATATAAAAAGGCAAGATTTTAAAATCTTATTGTAGGAGTATTAATTATAATAAGTGGAAAAGATACAGTAAAAACACCAGTGTGTTACACTTATTCAAACAGAAGTCATAAAGCAGACGAAAACTGATGCTAGGTAAGGAAAATGGTCTATTTTTAAAAAGCACTCCCAGACAGACATGACCACAAAGCAAAGCCAACAGTGACTGTGTGGTCCCCTTTTGTTAACCAATGAAGTGTCAGAGGTGGAGACGATGATGGATCCTTTCTCTAAGGATTGTAGTACTCCATCAGCCCAGTCCAAGCCTTCGGAGCCATGAAACCTTCAGGAGGTTTCTGGCCTTCTGGGGCAAGTCTGCGCATGCGTGTTCCTGAAATAAATCCGAAGTCTTCGTGGTGTTCTGAGTCATAGTAGTCCATACATTTCTTCTTCTTATTGTAAGCTGCAACTTGAAAGGGAACTATTTCCAAGGTGATTAGACCAGGGGCCATGGTCAGCACTTTGGCACCATGAGTTGGTTCATAAAGGTCCTTCCCAGTTTCTGGATGTGGCACGCCAGCAGGGTCTCCTCCAACAATGTAAAAATTGGCCCCTGCAACCATCCGTGCTCTGCAATGCCACTGGACCTCAGTTGGGCCAGCATACATCATGGGAGATGGGAAGATGGCCACCACTGTTATTTCAGGATTCAGGACTCGTTCCTCCAGTTCTGCAGCATGCTGCTTCATACGCCACATCAGAGGGACATCATCATCCTTTGTCCAGCCACCAAGAGGGTGAAGGAGGAGAACAGGGCGCCGATAGCCCCTCTCTAGAAGTTGCTTATGGGTATCCTGCATTAGCAGAGTGTGACCATTGTGCACTGGGTTCCGTAACTGAAATGCAAAGACAGTATCAGCATTCGTATCTTTAAATTTCTGCTTTAGCTCAGTAGGAGTAAGATGATACTAATCAAGACCATCATTCCAATAAATTCGGTCCAGGACTTGCAGGTCTCCTCCAATCAGCCAATCTCCTTGTTCCATAACCATCTTAATGTAGGGGTGGTTCTTGCATGTTGTGCCCCACTGTCTGGCACAACGCTCTTCTTTCCTGTGCTCAAAAAACTCCGGGTTGCGAAGAATAGCCACACGGCGACCCTCATAGATCAGAGTGAACGCTGTACAACCATCCAGCCTCTCTTTATCTTCTTGGGTAGCCTGCAGAACTATAGGCACTGGCAAGTTAATGACACTCCCATCCAGAAGACAATCAAAATGAAGGCACTGCAAATACTCCTTCTCTCTCATAAAGCCTTTCAGAGGTGTTGCCCATCCTTCCACAAAAACTTGCACCCACTGCATATCCACTTTATTAATGTTCAGTGCTGGTAATGTTTCTGCATCTGCTTTTGCCAAATGAAGTTTCTTTTCTGGCACATACAGTTCTTTAACTTCATAAGAGGCATCCACAGGTACAATGTCCCGTTCTTGTAGAAGCTCCACAACCTGCTGGACACAATCATTTATATCACAAGAGTCTGTTTTCAACACCAATTCAGGAGCCTCTGGTTTTTCATACTCGGAATCAATCCCAGTGAACCCTTTTATTTCTCCAGCCCGCGCTTTTTTGTAGAGTCCTTTGACAGCTCTCTGTTCACAAACATGCAGAGAAGCATCAACAAATACTTCAAAAAATGGTAAACTTGCACCCTCATGAATTTGCCTTGCATTGTTATGATCCTGAGTATAAGGTGATATAAAACTTGTGATGCCACACAGAGTAGACAGGGATGGGCAACTTGGACATTGTTGTTGTTGTTGTTGTTATGTGCCATGGAGTCGGTTCCGACTCAGCGACCCTGCACAGGGTTTCCGAGGCTGTTAATCTTTACGGGAGCAGAACGCCTCATCTTTCTCCCGCAGAGCAGCTTCGAACTGCTGACCTTGCGGTTTACAGCCCGATTCGTAA
>NW_006408551.1:5292516-5299391 GCF_000296735.1 Chrysochloris asiatica | reverse complement strand
CCAAGATTTTTATTGAGACTCTGACGAATGTTGTCACCATCCAAAGTATAGCATGGAATACCATGGCAAACCAAGTACTCCTCCAAAGCCATGCTCACCGTGGTCTTCCCTGCTCCAGATAAGCCTGTTAGCCAAACAGTGCAACCATGGAAGCCACCTCTGGTCCCCACCACCTGACCTCTCTTGTTCCTGCTGACATGATGGGCTTGATAGGTGATGTTAGTTGCTGTCTGCATTCCCCAGTTCTGAGAGTTATTGCTCAGTTTGACTTTCTTGCACAGGTTCCCGGGGACCTCCATAACTGCAGAACCCTCAAGGATGCAGAGCTTCTAGATGTCAGAAGGATAGCTAAAGGAGGGGAGGGAGGCCGACGTGGGTGGAGTGGACAAGTGGGAAAAAGCTCCTCGCCTGGTGTCGACACAGATTTTTAAAAATCTGCTTAATGCACAAATAACAATAATGTTTCCCAAGGTTTAGAACATTGTAGAAAGAAGGCATGTGACAGTAAGAGCACAAAAGATCAAAAAGAATAATGGAATGGGCAGTGTTAAGAGTACACACCATTTATCAAAGAGAATATTCATATCGCTCAATTTTAACAATTGGTTTATAATCATTTATTACAGCAGCAATAGGAAACTAGTACACCTGCGTATATTTCACTGGTCTCTTTGACTCACTATGCTTGAGTCAAAAACTGTTTTCAATTCCATATTTTATCAAAATGAGGAGTTTTGATGCAGGACATTGTGTGTCCTGACTGGATCCACAGTAGTCAGGAAGCTTCTGGCAGCTGTTCAGACTCTATCCTGACAGCATAGTCTGCCATGGATACTCCCATCATTTCCAATGGGATAAAGGTACGTTTACAAGCAATTTTGCAAAGAGTAGCTATGTCCTGATTAAGGCTTCAGTGTATCTTCTGTGACAAAGGAGAATCTAATTCCTGATGAGACTGAAGAGCTAGGAAGGCTGGTCAAAATCACAGATAAATGATTGATGAGTGTCTAAAACAAAGATATTTTCAGACTTATAAGACAGTGATAAATTGATAAGTGGTTCAATCTGAAGATTAAAGCACAGTGGAAATTTAAAAGGCAGAAAAGAAAATGTGTTCACTGTATTTTTTATATATAGCATTTTGCTCCATCATCAAAAAAACATTTAACTATTATCACCCTCCTCTTCCCCCTCCCCTATTCAAGCTGTCAATGGGAAGAGAAACATTCCCACACATTCACCTTGCATTTTCAAAGTCAGACGGTGCCTTTATGAATTACAGAAGGCTAACGGAGTCATGGTGTGGCATTGTAGGATAAGTACTGGACTGTCAACCACAAGGTTGATAGTTCAAGCCCAGAAGTACTCCTCAGAAACCCTATAAGGCTGCTGTGAGTGGGAACTGACTGGACAGCGCTTAACAACAACAATGATATCTTATATGCTTAAAAATAAACTGATAATGATAGGAAAATAATGTTAACTGTCAACCGCTCACTATGCTAAGTGCTTTATATGTTATAATAAGCCATCGATTCCTCACAGTATCTCATGATATTTGTACTATTATGTCCACTTCTTTAAAATAACAAAAATAAAAATAAATAGCTTGTTCCAAAAAAATAAAACTAGCAAAAGTAGTTGGAATCAGGATTCTACTCAGGTAGTTCAACTGCAAGATCAAAATGACAGATAATCAAAGTTGAAGTACTTAATATGATGTGTGGCATATTGTGTTGTTACTTGCCAACAAGTTGGTTCTGACTCATAGAGATACTATATAGGGTTTCCAAGGAGTTTGGTTCACTGACCTAGCTGTTAACAGTCCAGTGCTTATCCTACAATACCACACCAGGACTCCATATGGTATAAAGTTAATCATGCACAATAGAGTTGCAACTCTATCATGCAACTCTGAAATGTTTGTCATTTCAAGAAAATCAAGCTAACTAGTAAAATAGAAGAGTTGTTGTTAAGTATCGTTGAGTCAATTCCGACCCATGGTGATCCTGTATAGGGTTTCCAAGGAGAGTTGTTGTTGTTGTTGTTATGTGCCGTGGAGTCGGTTCCGACTCATAGCGACCCTGCACAGGGTTTCTGAGGCTGTTAATCTTTACGGGAGCAGAAAGTCTCATCTTTCTCCCACAGAGCATCTAGTAGTTTCAAACTGCTGACCTTGCGGTTTGCAGCCCGATTTGTAACCACTATGCTACTGTAGAGAGTCTTTAATACCCAGACCAAGTCCAGACAATTGGTATACTGGGAAGAGTATTTTTTTGAAGATCATACGGTTTCCTCTCCCTTGAATTTCCCCAAACTGATATTCATGAAACACTATTCCTTGCAATATGAATAAAGACAACAAAAGAAAATAAATAAATAAATTTAAAAGTCTGTGTTCAAATTTGAAGAACACAAAATTAAACATTGTTAAGCTAGTGTCTTTGTAGCAGGTTTTCCGGGGCTCCCATTGCCTGATATTGCCATTAAGTGTTGTAAGTAATTTCTGATGCATAATGACCCTGTATAGAGTTTCTGAGGAGTGACTGGTGAGTTTGAACTGCAGACCTTGAGGTTCAAACTCACCAGTTATCATCTATAGCACCACATCAGTGATTTATTAGCTAAGAATAATATGAAGTATTACTTTTCTAATGACAAATGGGCATATGTCAAATTCATTTTTTTTTTAATGTAAGTCTGTTAAGAAACTTGTGTTAAGATTGTAATGTGGACAATTAATCAAGAGTGGGTTTTTTATAATTTTTATATGGGAACACTAAGCTAAAATTGTTGTTGTTGCTGTTAAGTGCCATCGAGTGGGTTCTGACTCATGGCAACCCTGTATAGGGTTTCCAAGAAGCTGCTAGAGAGTACCTATTAAGAGTAAGTTATTAAGAGTACCTATAACAATATTTCAAGGAACAAATTTCAGAAAAGGCTAATTTAAGTCTTCACTTGATTATTTAATATGTCACATTAGTTATCTAGAAATTCCAGAGTTGTCATCCCTCTGGTTGTTCCCAGTTTGCCCTCTCCCTCTGGACTCCACTTTTGTAATCACCTGGACCCCAAACTTGGTCAGCTGACCTGATCTCTCACCAGTTCTCTTAACTCGCTTCCATCAATAGCTTTCCTCCAGGGTTCCAAGAATTTGTCACCATGTCTAGATTTTTTCCTGAGCTTTTGAACATGACTGAAGGATATCACACAGTTTTTCAGTTGCCATCATTTGAAGTCAAGGGTCTCATCTGGGCTTTCCTTGTTCTTCACAACCCTTTGCTTTGTCTTTGGTCAACTCCTCCACTTTAAGTAATGATTCCAAATCTTCATCATCTCCTCAAGCTTTCACCCAATTCTCCATGACCCCAGCCTTTCTCAAAGTGACCACATTTTCAATTTTATATGATTTTCAGCTTCCTGTCCCTTTATTCACTACCATCTCTATCCAAGTGTGTGGAGTCTTGCTATGGTGCTGCGGGTTAATTCACAGGACTGCAAGTTCAGTGGTTCAAGCTCACCAGCTGCTCCTTGCAAACCCTATACAGGGTCACTATGAGTCAGAATCAACTGACAACACTTAATAAAAACAACAGCAACCTCCATCCAAGGCAAGTTCAAACCTGCTTTCTAAATTTGCACATAAATTCATGTGCCAAAAACCAGGAGGGATACATTATCAATTTGGATATAAACTGAGGCAATTTTGTAGGTGGTGGATAATGAGTTTAAGTATTTTGAAAACTGATTTCCTTGATTTTTCTTGATAAAGTAGCAGAAAAGAGGGGATATAAGCAGATATGACACTTGAACAATGTAATGAAGATTTGTAGTGGCTGAAAGGGAACATAATCAAGGTCTTAGACAAGGTTGTGTCTAGACACCAATTCACATATTTGTAGGATTTTCTTCCATGACACAGTAATACTTCTGGGGAGCAGAGAAGAAGACTGTCATTGAGGCCAAATTCCACATCTGCAAAAATGCAAGGGTTTAACAAAGTTATAAAATGTTAATAAAAGAGATATTTTCATGGATGAAATTCAAAGCAAGTACTGGGAAGAAAATATCAATAACTGAGGATCCAGGAGACTTTAGGTATAAACTCAAATCATGACTTTAGAAGGAGTGAGAACACAAGAAAGATGAGATGATGTGAGATTGTAGTATGCAATGGGGATATTGAAGCATAAGAACTTCTGATGAATATTACTTTCTGGTATCACCAAGATTTTTGTGTGGTAAGTGCCTTTAAGTTGGTTCTGATTCATACCAACCCTCTATAGGGTTTTCAAAGAGTAGTTGGTGAATTTGAACTACGAGTTTGTGGTTAGTAGTCTAGTGATTTTCCTATAAACACCAGGACTCTGAGGTTTATGGTGTGGTTATAGTGTGAGTACTTGAATTTTGGTGATGTATGATGTTGCTAGAGCTGGAGAAAGAGAGAGATGTACTCTAAGTCTATGGCATTAAGTGGGATATGAATAGGACATTGAAAAAACAGAAGATAATTGCAACACATGAAACAACGAATTATCATATTGTGAGAAAAGTTGCCCATACTGACAAATGCTCAAGTAATCCAAGCTGTACTCATTTTAGTAAGAGTGAAGTTTTCTTTATTTAATTTTGCAAAATCAGGCACCCAACCCAGTAGTCATAGGCAGAAGAGCTGTAAGGTCAACCTGCAAGCAGTTTTATTCCCCTGTCTTGAAAAAGCCCCTCCTCTTGTTCCCCTTTTACTGAGTATTATGGAGTTCACAATCTCCTCCCAAGGTCATATACTAGTCCTTACTGGGAGCATTCTCATTTCCAGTTAGTTTCCCCCTCCCCCCATGAACTTCCCCTGTTTCCTTGATAGGTATATTCTTGTTCCTAGCTTGTCAAACTAGTTCTTACCCTCCACTGAAATCCTTTTGTTGTGCTAGCCTGCTACCCCCAAGACGCCCCTTATTCCAGAAGATGGATTCTGCCAACACAAGTTATTTCTCACAATACAAGCCAGTAATCCCTTTGCTTGATACATGTTGTTGTTGTTAAGTGCTGTCGAGTCGGTTCCGACCCATAGTGACCCTGTACAGGGTTTCCAAGGGTGTAAATCTTTACGGTAGTAGAAAGCCTCATCTTTCTCCCGTGGAGCGGCTGGTAGTTTCGAACTGCTGACCTTAAGGTTCACAGCCCGATTCGTAACAACTACGCTACCAGAGCTCTCTTGATACATATCCTAGAGAAATAAGGCTCGTGACATGGATAGATATATCTACATTCATGTTCACCGCAGCACTATTCACAACAGCAAAAAGATTGGAACAACCTAAATGCCTATCAATGGAAGAATGGGTAAACAAGCTTTGGTATATACACACAGTGGAATACTACACAATGCTTAAAGAATAACAATGAGTCTATGAAATACTTTAAAACATGGATGAACTTGGAGGATATCATTCTGAGCGAAATTACTCAATCATAACCTACACAATTGTAAAAAGTAAAGAAATTACTTTCTTAGAATTAATCAGCATGGGAGGGAAGGATGAGGAAATTCACAGGCTAGAGGGTAGGTGTCTGTTAACTTGGGTGAAAGGAAAGGCAATATAAATAAATCGATAGATAGATAGATAAACAAATATATAGACATAGTCAAGTGCCAACATTTTTACTACATATGGAGTCCTGGAGTGGCTTTGTAGGATAAAGAACTGGACTGCAAGGTCAGTTTGAACCACAAAGCTGGTGGTTCAAACCCACCAGCTGCTCTTCAGCACCCCTATACATGGTCACTAAAGTCAGAACCAACTCAACTGCACTTAACAATAACAACAACAACCATGCTGACCCATTCAAGGTTGCAATTTAATACTGTGCAAAAAGAGAAAGGATGGCTAATCATTCCTTGGACCATTTTTTATTAGAGAAATATCTTGTAAATAAGAGATTTGAAAGTATTTAAGTCCTCGGGAATAAACAGAAGATCTGCAATGGAAACTATCTTATGTGCTCTTTTATTTGCATTCCACTTTTCAACCATGAAATCCAGTTTCTAGTCAGATTCTAAAAGCCCGTCATATTACTATGCATGCATTTTATTATGCAGTTAAAAACAAGATTATATAAAAAAAAAACATGTTATGTTCTATTCAAATCAAATTTTCTAACTAATCTCCTCTTAGTAAAAGTGGAGGAAATCTCATTCACACACGCTTCTTTTTGTTTCCAAAGGAGTCTACCTAAAAGAGCAAGTCAGATGTAGGACTAAGGACTTGTGAATCTATGCTTCTTTTTCAAGAAAAATGAATTAGAATAATTCACTCCAGGTTTCAAAATCACTAACCTTTCTTCTCCATTTTCTTCTTCCCCTGAACGTATGCCACTTTTCAAGACTTACCCAACCTGTAAGGGTCACTTCTTGCCTCTAACAAGGGCAAAACAAACATTTGATCTTTGGCACTTTTTATATTCAGGCAGATAAACTCAAAGGCACCCCCTTAAACTCCTTCCCTAATTCCCATCACCTGAGGCCTTTGTATGACCTTCTCACATTGAATGTGGGCAGAACCTGTGACTTGCTTTAACTAATAGCAAGTGGCTAAGGTGATGCCTCTCTTGATTATGTTAAGTTATGTAAAACACCATCTTGTCAACTTTCTCCCTCTACATACTCCCTGCTGGCTTGATGGAGAAAGTGACTTATTTGTTTCCTGGGCCTGCCATGACTAGTCATCACAAGGTCAGTGGCTTAAAACAACAGATATTTATTCTCTCACAATTCAGGAGGCTTGAAGTTCAAAATCAAGGTGCTGTCTGAGCCATCCTCTTTCTGGGGGCTCCAGGGGAAAGGCAAGATGATACAACCTTGCTTGCTGAAAGTGAAG
>NW_006408551.1:5285621-5291890 GCF_000296735.1 Chrysochloris asiatica | reverse complement strand
GGTGGTGGGGTTGGCCCAGGATCAGACATTGTTTCGTTCTGCTGTGCATGGGGTCACTATGAGTTGGTTCCAACTCGATGTCACCTGACAACAACAGGGGGAAAATGTTCTAATCAGAACATTTCTGGTGGTTGCTGGAAATCTCCACTTTCCCTTGACTTGTAGCTGCATCACTCCAATTTCTGCCTCTGTCTTCATATGGCCGTCTGCTTTCTGTCTGTGTTTCTTTATCTAAATCTCTCTCCCCTTACAAATTTAGGGTCCACCCTAATCCACTGTGACCTCATTTCAATTTGATTACATCAGTAAATAACCCTATTTCCAAATAAGGTCACATTCATATGTACCATATTTTTGGGGAAACACAGTTTAACCCACAATAGCAGCGGTACTAGGAAAAACCATGTGGAAGGAGCTGCAGGCTGCCTCTAGGAACTATGGGATCTCCAGGAACAGAGCACAGCATCTAGTAGGGAAGACAATCTCAGCCAATACCCATCAAGAAGCTGGAATCTCAAATCCTACAACTGTAAGGAAATGAATTCTACCACTTGGAAGTAGTTTCTTCCCCAGTCATGCCTCCAAATAAAAAGTAGCCATATTGATGCTGTGGGTTAATGTTTGGATTGCAAGGTCAGCTTGAACTGCAAGGTTGGTGGTTCAAGCCCACCAGCTGCTTCTTGGAAACTCTATTCAGGTTGCTATGGGTCAGTTGGAACTGACTTGACAGCATTTAACAACAGCAACAATAGTGGGATAAGAATTCTAAGAAGCAAGAAATGAATTTTGCTGGGAGGATTAGAGAAAGCTTGGTAAAGAGTTGGGGCTTAAGGTAGACATAGTAGGATGGATAGAATTTGTCAAGACCAGGTATCTTGACTGCAGACTCATGAGACCCTGAGGAAATTATAAAGTAATAAATGTGTGTTGTTTTAAGACACTGTGTTCATGGTGGTTTGTTGCACGGAAAGAGAAAAAATACATACATTTTCTTCGGAAATCTCCAATCCAAACACTCCCCACTGAAATCTTTCATTTTTCTAGTACTGCCCCTTAGTTATTTGACCTCATAAAGTGTTCCAGGCCCTTGACTTCCCTTCTTTTTCTCTATGTCAGTTTCCCATTGACTGGCAGTCTTCCGTATTCAACTTATAGACAATGGTCATCACTTCATCCATTTGCTTGCCAATATCCTCAACAACTTTATTTCATAGCAAATACCTATAAAATGCCAAACTTGAATAAATCCAACTAACTTCTGTCTCCTTTCTAACCCTGTGGTCATTAAGAAAGATCATCCAAATTGGTGATACTGAAAATTCATAGGTATAGAAAGATTTGCCTTATTAAAATTACCTGATATTGCCAGTCATTTTACAAAGGCGCTCATTGCAAATGATGCACTAGACCTCAAGGTCAGTTTAAACTGAAAGCTGACAGGTTCAAACTCACCAGTCGCTCCTCAGAAACCCTATATCTCTGTAGTCGGAACTGATTGAGCAGATGAAAAAGGAACGTTTCTGAAATAGCTGTTGTTAAGTACCTTCAAGTCGGTTCCAACCCATGGTGGTTGGTGGTTATGTGCCATGTAGTCGGTTCTGACTCATAGAGACCCTGTACAGGGTTTCTGAGACTATAAATATTTACAGGAGCAGACAGCCTCATCTTTCTCCTGTGGAACAGCTGGTAGTTTCGTACTGCTGACCTTAAGGTTCACAGTCCGATTTGTAACCACTAAGCTGTTGTCAAACTGAAATGAAGGCTTGTCACCTGTCACTGTAGTCAATCACACAGATGGGGAGAGATCCAATCCAAGCTTTATTAACAGAAAGCTAGCAATCTGGAGGATGGGAGAATAATTTCTCAAGATCATTCTGCCCATTATGAAAAGCAGGTACATTATATAGGTTGTTACGTTTGGATGTTTACTTAATCTATTTTTAACATTAAGGTAGCATTTTCTAGAAAAAGAAACAATAAAACAATAAACTTCTTCAAATATTTGACCTTTAGGAAAAAGAAATAAGCAGGCAATAATCCTTCTCAAACATTTCACGTTTTAGGATCCAAGCTACTTAGTTCCTGAGATAACAGTCTGGGTGGGCTTAAGTACATCCCATTCTCCTTCTTGGACCATGAGGTCATCTCCGCTAATTTTTAAACTAACTTCTTCATTTTCAGGGTCTTCATTCACCAAGACCTAATCACTAAACTGACTCCATTTTGTTTAGGTCAGTAGATTTATGCTATCATAGCAACCCTGTATAGGGAGGGTTTCCCAGAAGTGACCAGTAAGCTTGAACCAGTGATCTTTCTGTTCAAATCAACTTTGCAGTCCAGATTGGATGCAAATTTAAATGAAACTGTCTCACTGGTGAGTAATCCAGGAAAAAGTGATTTCTTCCTATTCAAGTAATGAATATTTACACCACTACATTTTAGCCTTGGTGGTGGTTATTGTGTGCTGTGGAGTCAGTTCTGAAGCTGTAAGTCTTTCCAGGAACAGAAATCCTTATAAATATTAATTAAGGAGCTTTGGTAGTACGGTGGTGGTGGTTATGTGCCCTGGAGTCGGTTCCGACTCATAGCAACCCTGTATAGGGTTTCCAAGGCTATAAGTCTTTATGGGAGCAGAAAGCCTCATCTTTCTCCCATGGAACAGCTGGTAGTTTCGAACTGCTGACATTAAGGTTCGCAGCCCGATTCGTAACCACTATGCTACCAAATGTAGTACTTGTCAAGTCAAGTGCCGTCGAGTCAATTCTGAGCCATAGCAACCCTGTATAGGGTTTCTAAGGAGCAGCTGGTGAGCTTGAATCACCAGCCTTGCAGTCCAAACGGCTTTGCAGTCTGGCGCATTAACCCACAGCGCCACACCAGGACTCCATATGTAGTACAGTGGGTTATAAATTGGGCTGTTACTGGAGTTGCTCCAACACCACACGGGTTGTAACAGAGGAAAGACTTTACTTTGACAGCATGTGGCTCAGTGGATTCATATCCATAGGCTGAGCCTCCTGTTCCCTGCTTGAGGGTTAGCTTATAGGGAATGGAGGGTGTATGCATGAGTCTGTTTGGGATTGGTTAACTGGGGGCTAACAGAGAGACAGGGCTACCTGGGATTGGCAGGTTCAAACACACGGTGGGGAAGAGTGTGTGAGCATTCAAGCACACAGTTACAGAAACAGAAGCAGGTAAACATTAGCCATGTGGGTCAGGAACAGGAGATTAGCCTGGGTACTCACATGAGGCTCAGGTGGTCTGTTGCTTTGTTCCTGGAATGTGAACTTTGCTCTAGGAATGAGGTATGAACCTGGGGGACATGAGAGCCAATGCCTATTTCCACAGGCCTGCCAGTCTCACTAACTGCATAGTTAACAGTTCGAATCTACCAGCTCAGCAGGAGAAAGATGAGGCTTTCTGCTCCCATGAAGATTTACAGCCTTGGAAACCCTCATACAGGGGAAGCCCTAAAAGGGTTGCCTTGTGTCGGAACCAACTCCATGGCACATAACCACCATACGTTAATTGTGGAGTGTGGCAGCTCCATCTGACAACCACTGGACTGTGATCCACAAGGTCAGGCTGGTGGAGTCTACCAAGAACTCTGTGGGAGAAAGCTGAGACTTTCTGCTCCAGCAAAAAATGTTAAAAGCATAAGAAACCTTATACAGGGCACTATGAGTCAGCACCTTTTGGCACTCAACAACAACAACAACAACAACAACATGTTAATTATTCAGTCCTTCTTGATATGCATAGTTAAAGTGAACAGAGGAAGTGGAGAAGCCAAGAATCCTTTCTTCTACTCAATAGAGGGCATACCACAGGCTTTCTGCCCTCATTTAAAAAACAATATACTTCTTGTTATTCAACTGGAAAATTTGCTTTGATGTCCTAATTTGCTTTGATTTACCATAGTATTTTCAGTTAGAATGTCTGTGGATCTTGAAGGCACAATGAATGCTGCTGTTGTTGTTGTTACATGCCATCCAGTTGATTCTGACCCATAGCAACCCTGTATAGGGTTTCCAAGGAGCAGCTGGTAAGCTTGAACCACCAATATTGCAGTTCAAACGACTTTGCAGTATGATGCATTAGCCCACAGCACCACACCAGGACTCCACCCCACCAGGAATTGTTTTAATGGTACAGAGTCTTTAGGAATACAAAAGATACAGCTAGCACTTTTGTCAAATTTATTAGATTTCTTGCTTTTGATACTGCCCTTGTCTATGCTAACAGGAATTCTCTTACTTCCCTTTTCCCCAAAGATGTTCCTAAATGCACTATTTCCATATGCTAAACATTTTTTTTCAGGTACACAGGATCCAGAATGTAGACAGATTTTGGTAAATTCATTGATATAATTTTAAATAATTATATTAAATAATTAGAATTGTATATTCAGAATAGCTTTGTCATCTGAGTTGTTCTTCATTTCTGAGGGTTGGTGTTCTTAAGTAGAATATTGGTTTATGATTTGGGTTCACCAGCATGCTTTCTAATCTTTTCATTCTCTAAAATATGTTAAGATGTATCTTCTTCCGTCTCTTGCTTATTTTTTTTTTCTGACAGTTTTACAAAGATAACCATACAATATCCAAATATTGATCCCAAAGAGGATTTTTTTCCCCAGAAATTATGTTGAGTTGATAAAGGACCACAAAATAATTTTAAAAAATGAATACAGTATTCATTTATTCATCACATCTAGAGCTAGTCTTATGCAAAGCTATGAATTCACCTCTGCATGTGCCTGCCAGATTCTGTGAAGTAACTGAAGTTAATCATAAGTTTCTTTTATTCCCTGTCTATTTTCTTTTCCTTCTTTCAGCAACCACCTCCTTATATCAAAGGAACAAGTGTCATCTCACAGCTAGCTACCAGTCTTGGCTCCTTTCTGTGAGAACCCATTCATTCAACAAATGTCTACCAAATGTGTAATATATGGAAGATATTCTACTTGGCAGGAGCTGTGCCTCCCAATATGTCCTTACTTTCTGTCTGGATTAGCATATCTGTACAATCTACTTCACCTGTTTCCGACTCACTGACTCACAGTCAGATCTCACATTGGTCAACAATTGCTCTAGGAGGTCACACTTGACAAAGTTACATGCTCTTCCTAAGTGATCCCATGACACTTTTACTTACTACTTTTGTATCGCCCTGCTATAGTTATCTATTTATTTGTGACCCTCAATAGATGCTAAAACTTTTGAGGTAAAAGATTTGTCCCAGCTGGGGTTCTCCATTGTTTAGCAAAGAACCTGGTGCATGGATGTTATTGAATGAATATGGCATCACAAAAAAGAAGTAGCTATCGTGCTATGAGAATTTAAAGAAGTAACATTTATTTCCCTAGGAGTATTAGAGAGCACTTAGTAAAAAGGTGAGACTTAAGGTAGACTTTGTAAAATGTATAGAATTTGAAGAGAGTGCCTTTCAAACAAAAGAGAAAAACAAGTAAATAATAGTGCAGGCTTTGGGAAAAGCAGTGGAAGGTGAGTGCTGGTAGAAACCATACTGGTAAACAAAGATATGCTGGCTTGACTTTCGCTTTTTCTTTTTAACAAATTAATTTGTTAAAATATATACAAATTATTTTATGTATAAATTTTGTTGGAAATACATACAACATATATATCCATTCAAAGATGTCTACATTTCGATGACATTGGTTATATACTTCACATGTGTCACCTTTCTCATATCTCCATTGATCGTTTCATTGAAGTAAGTTCACATCTGTGCCTTAGAGTTACTGTTGTCACATATATAATTCGTTAAAATAGTGCAATGTTCAAGGAAAACACTGCTAATTAATTGAGCTCATCTGTTGTTTAGTTTTACGATGACTTCATGGAATAGTTTCAGTTCAAGATTTAAAGATTATTTCTGGGCAATAGATTTGGGGATTGCCCCAGTCTCTAGCGAATCTAGTAAGTTTAGTTTCCATATGAATTTGAAGTTCTGTTCCATATTATTCCTCCTTTTCATCAGGATCCATCTGTTGGGTCTTTGTTGAAAACATTCAATAATGATAGCTGGGCATCATCCATTTCTTCTGGACTCATGGCAAGGAAGGTAGTTAAGAGAAGCAGTTAAACCTAAATTCCATTTCCTTCTCTGGTTGCTGGGTCTCCTTTTACTACTACCATTCCAGGCAGATAAGGAGCTCTGGTAGCGTAGTGGTTACGAATCAGGCTGCGAACCTTAAGGTCAGCGGTTCGAAACTACCAGCCGCTCCGCGGGAGAAAGATGAG
>NW_006408551.1:5265593-5283966 GCF_000296735.1 Chrysochloris asiatica | reverse complement strand
ATTATTTAATAATTGTCTAGCTTTTGTCTGTAAATCCCACCAAACAACTCTTTTCCTGCTGGATCTGGGTAAGAGTTGATGGGAGAAGATACTGACAGTATGGTATAATTCAGCTGTGGATGTTAACAGAGTTCATTGTAATTTAAATGCTTACAACTCTAGCATTTGAGCCATCTCAGAAGCAGGAGGGGGTTATCTAACTACTATTAAAGAAGAGCCAGGAGTGGAGCACATGCTTTGGACCCAGGTATCCTTGTGCATTGAACCTCCTGGACCCAGGGACAGAAATCTGTGACACCAGAAGAGTGGCAAAGGAGCTACAACAGAACCAAGAGCCAGAGCAGGAGACAGAGCAGTGGGTTTCCCAGGCCAAGGAGCAAGCAAAGTTGAGTGACTTCAGGCAAAAAGCTTGCTTGATGACTAGGGAACCTCCCGGCACTTAAATTGGGGAGCTGGGAGCCTTCAGGCTAAGACTTATGAGTCAGTGGCGTGTCCTGTGGGCATTTATCAGCAGCTGAATGGAACAACTATGTCCTGAGAATTTTCTGATCCTGTATTTACTTCCCTAATAAACCCCATGACAGTGAGAATGTTGTCTGAATTCTGTGTGGCCATCGCAATGAATGAACCCAGTTGAGTAGAAAGAGCTATGGGAGGAATGGTTGGTGCTTTATGTTTTTGCAGAAATACATTCATGACTTTTAGAGTTAATTAAGAACAAAGCCAGTATTCAAACCCAGGTCTGTTGTCTTTAGTGTCTGTCTTCTCTACCATGTCACCTATTTCCTTGACATTCCTTCTTCTGGAGTTCCATGACCCATTAACTATGTTCAACCATAGAGATGGTTATGTTTCCTTCTAATTATTTTTGTATCATGTTAATCATCCTTCAGTTACCATACCTTGAACATCCTTCTGTGGCCTCACCCATCACCACCCCTTACTATAGTCTATGGTCTAAAATACTTTAGAGGTCATTTTTTAAAAAGGTTTTATTGTGAATTGAGTGACAATTTTCATAGGAGAACATCGGTTTTACACTCAACCAATCAGACTTTGCTTCATTGTAATGATTACAATACCCTCCATCCACCATCAGTTAACAGTATTTGCCTCTATCCCCACCCCACCCTTTTTTTTTTGACCTACGCAAAAACACACAGGAATATATAATTGTTTAACCAACCAAAGGACACATTTAACAAGCCAGTCCCCTGCCCACGAGCACACAGACTTTCCATGAGTCTAGAGTCTTCAGCTGCTCTATCTCTCCATGCCATCACTTCTGCCTCTCTCTCTGGTGTCGCTAATTCTCTGGTTAAGCATACCATGTTCCACTCATGGTCTTCACTCTGGATGGTTCTAGGGTCCTCTGTTCCTGGAATGTAAGATTAACTACTCCTCCCTTTTTGTTATACAACTTCTGCCTTTATAGTTGTTACAATTGCAATTAGTCATAATAACAATTACTCACTATTGAATCAAAAGAATTCTATCCCCATCTCCTTTCACCACACCCATTTAGACAAGATGAAAACCATTCAGTGGGAATTCTACCTTCCTCTGTTTCCTCTGAAACTAAACCCCCTCTTGAAAACTTGTAAGCCAGCCACTTAGTGTCTTTATAGTTCCCCTAACCTCCATTTTAGGTAGCCAATGTCTAAGTTGCCCATCCCTATCAATCCTTTAAAGGAGCTCTGGTAGTGTAGTGGTTACGAATCGGGCTGCGAACTGCAAGGTCAGCAGTTCGAAACTACCAGCTGTTCCGCAGGAGAAAGATACAGCTTTCTGCTCTGGTAAAGATTTACAGCCTTGGAAATCCTGTATAGGGTTGCTATGAGTTGGAACCGACTCCACGGCACATAACAACAACATCAATCCTTTTACTGAGGGGATAGGCATTATCCTTGTGAAGATTCCTTCCCTCTCAGTTGAGCTACTACATCTATAAGTAAAGTCAAGTTCACCTCCTTCCTGTATCAAACTTTCTTTATCTTCCTCTAGTCAAGTTGTGATCGTCAAGCCATCCAAACTAGGTCAAATGGGTACTGTCTGCATGCAAGTTTGGGCATTCTTGCATGCCTCTCCCCACTTCATATCAACTGGACAATTCACTCTCAGCTCTAGCCCACTGTGGCTAGGTCAGTGATCATGGGCTCAGGAGTTCCCAAGTCTCCCCAGACAGCAAGCTTACATGCCTGCTCACGTGTTCCCTTTGAGTTCAGTCTTGGGATGGGTTTAGAGGTCATTTTTATAAGACCCTAAATTTAACTGTATTACAAGACACATAAAAACAACTTGTGCAAGGTCTTAACTATATTTGAAGTTAAGTTTTTCCGTTTTAGTTTTTAGTTTTTTGGTTTTGTCTTATTTGTTTTGGTTTGGTTTTTTATCACTGTTATTTGTATAGTTCCTAAAAAGAAGGCAATCCTATTATTGCAATGAGATGAGTTATCTTTGGTAGCACAGGCATAAGGACAAGTCATCTTTTATTTTTATGCATAGAAAGAGGCATATCCAATGCCCCTTTTCAAAAGGTTTGGCTTTCATACAAGCCTTCTCTGCAGTTTTTAAAAAGAATCTTTGGCTAGTAACCAGCACTCTGATTTCATAAATACACACCAGGAGTAATTGATGATTTTTCCCCCATTGGAGCAGGAAGAAATAAACTAACCTCTAATATGTACATAAATTCAAAGCCTCTTGAGTGACCTGCATGCTTAATTTTTCCTCCTATGAAATTTAGCTAAAGCAATAGAATTTAGCCAAATTGATTACATAGCTCAGTTTAGTATTCATTCATCATACGAAAATTAAAGTCAATTTAGTCCCATCAATAGGGCCTCTATTCCAGTTGTCACCAGAAATAACTTTGCATATGTTTGTAAAGTCAGATTTTAGTCATTTCAGCATTTCCTATATAGCTTGTTTCTCTTTGGGTTGCATAAGCAAGGAGAAATGTATAAAATAAAAATTCAAAAAAAAAAAAAAAAGAACGAAAGCAGCATAGATACAGAGAAAAGCATTTCAGTGTTATACAGTCCTACTGGGTTATGTGTGTGTGTGTGCAATGTGTGCGTGCCCTTGTTCCTTGGATCCTGTGGAGCTAATCTGAACAAGGTGCTGGCTTTTAAAGGAGACATGTATAAAAAAAGGATGCTGTAACACTGGCTTTTAGTTATTAAGGACGCAGTAAAAAATGTGGTGTCTCTATTTTTAACTTCCTAACATTTTTGAAGAATGCTCATTCATTGTATCAATCTCATTCAATAAAATTAATTACATACTTTACTACCCTAATCTAGTATCCCACCATGCATATGTTCTCTCAGATCAGATATACCCAGCCAGAAAGAAATGACAAGTAGAAGAAATTCATACAGTTCATGTCATTTTCTTAGTTACAGTTTTCCTTTGTCAGCAAAGGAAAAAGTAAGCTAAAACTGCACCCCAAGCATTCAATCAGAGTGCACATACTGCATCAGAGAGATCAGATCATTTGGTAACTGAGGGCTTGTACAATTTTAAATACATGGTGAAATAAGATAAAACCCCCAGCTCCGCTATTAAAGGAGAAACCTGATTACCAGAGAAATGACTGTAGTGTATGCAACAATCTGAGATGGCTTTAACTAGCACATTTTCCATAAAGATCACTGGGAATCTTGCTAATGAAAGCTAAGTAAGGGGCAAACATGTTTTAATTTAATAAGGTCAGATTTATTACTTTATAAGAAGGGTCAAAGTGATAAGAGGAATATATATTCCTTTTGTAGACCAGAATATGTAGTCTTCAAAAGAAAATTTATCTTCACTGTGTTACTTTTAATGAGGATCAGCCACATCATGAGTGAAGAAAGACCAAACCATAGGTAACCTTATCAATACCAAATTATTTTGTTTTGAATTTTTTGGTTTCATAATGAATTACTGGTGTGGGTGGGGGGATTTGAGATAACATAGATTTTTATATAACTGATGGGACACATTTTCTGAGAGAGCACGGTGGTTCCATACACTAAGCACTGGATGGTGAACCACAAGATCCATGGTTTGAGCCCACCAGCTGCTTTGCAAAAGAAAAATGAGGCTCTCTGCTCCTGAGAAGATGTAAAACCTCAGAAACTCCATATAGGGTCACTATAAGCCAGAAACGACCAAACGGAACTAACAACAACAAATATGTCCTGAAGGGTTTCTGGTGCAGGGGTGTATGAAAAGATTGTTGTTGTTAAGTGTCATTGAGCTCTGACTCATAGTGACCCTGTGTGGTTCACAGTCCAGCGCCACACAATCAGCAATATATGCCCCATGGATCATGAAAGTGTTAAAGCACTAATTCCTCTTTGTTGTTATTAAGTGTTGTGGAGTTGGTTCCGACTCATAACAACCCTGTGTAAGTTTCAGAGGAGCAGTTGGTGAGTTTGAACTGCCAAACTCTTGATTCTCAGTCCAGTGCTGATCCTACAGTGCCCTAGCCTCCACAATTACTAGCCCAAAGTTTTTCTTCTTTCCTCTGTGGAACAATGAATAAAATTTGTACTAACAATAAAAGTAGAATCAATTGATTCCATTCATACCCTGAGAAACAAGGGAAAGAGTATTAAGGAGATTAATAGAATCAGTAACAAGAAGGATGATGACATTTTGTCATATTGTTTCAACAAGAAAATGTGCTGGCTACAGAAAGACACAATTCCCAACTTCCCAGGACTTCACTACTCTGAGGTACCTACTTCAAGCCTTCTTTACCATCCACTGGCTAGTGCACTGAAAAGTTGGAGGTTTCATTTCATCCAAAGGCACTTCAGAAGGAAGGCCTGGCGAGCTATTTCTGAAAAATCAGTTATTAAAAACTCTACGGAGCATTTTTGTGTTCTGACACTCATGGGTTGCCATAATTCACAGTCAACTTGGCAGTCACTGGTTAACAAAACCCTCATGAGAGTTTAGTGTGAATTTAGTCTTGGGAATAATGGCCAACCTTTGATTAGGGGTTAAGAGAGTGATAGGGAAGCTGGCAGGTGGGCAGCGGCAACCTTAGTCTCTTATTCATCTGACAAACACTGGTCTGCCCTTAATCAGATTCTACCGTGTCAGGATTTCCACAGAACAGTATTATAAAATTGTGTCCCTGGCATCCATGACCCAGAGGTTGGTGATGACACCCTCATAAAGGACAGGAAAGGAGAAGAGGCTTACCACACAGATTACATTACACAGACTTATTTTAAATTCCTTGATTTGAGGAAGATGAACTCAAAGGAAACATTTTTCATCAGTGTTCCTGAATTCCATTTAATATCCTTAATTCAGTTGCCATTCAGTCAATTCTTGCTCATGGCAATCCCATATGTGTGTCAGAGAAGAACTACCCCATACCATTTTCAATGGCTGATTTTTGTGTCACCAGACTTTTCTCCTGAGGTATCTCCAGGTGGAATCTAACCTCCAACCTTTTAGTTAGCAGCTAAGCATATTAACTGTTTACACCGCCCTGTTATGGTTTAATGCCTTAGAGTCAGTTCCCACTCATAGTGACCTTGTGTAGGATTTCCAAAGAGTGGCTGGTGGGTTTGAACCACTAACCTTGTGGTTAGCAATCCAGTGCTTGTCCTACAGCTCCACACCAGGACTCTATCATTTCCTTAGTAGCTACTTTTTCTGGAAAAAAAAGAAAGAAAAATTAGGAAGCAAACTTTCTTCTAAAATTTTCTTAAACTTATAAAAACTAGAGAGAACCTATCTGCTTCATCCCTGGTAGACTTGTACATTTTATATCCCACGCCTTCATTTGAAAGGAGCTCTGGTAGTGTAGTGGTTATGAGTCTGGCTGCTAACTTCACGGTCAGCAGTTTGAAACTACCAGCAGTTCCATGGGAGAAAGATGAGGCTTTCTGCTCCTGTAAAGATTTACAACCTCGGAAACCCTATGCAGGGTTGCTGTGAGTCAAAACTGACTCCACAGCACATCAGCACCACCTTCATTTGAACTAAGAGGCTCCATACTGTCCCTTCCACTCTGTCTATCCATTCTAAGAAATAGGAGCCTCAAACAGTGCCAGCTGACTTGAAAACTTCCTTTTCCTCTCTTCCCTTCTGGGATGAGTGTCTTTGCTAAAATTCTGAGTTCCTCCTTCCACTCTCTAGCTTGTGTCCCCTCAACTAGAATTAGCACTAAGCAGATACTTGCAGGGTACTAGCATCAGCTACAAGACAATTCAGTTATTACTAATTTTAAATACAATTCATTGTTTAATGATAAGTCTGTATTGTTTTTGTTAAGTTTTGTCCAGTTGGTTACAACTCATAAGCCATTCTGTATAGGGTTTCCAAGGAGCAGCTGATGAGTTTGAACTGCCGATCTTGCGATTCAAACTGATATTGTGTTCCAGTGCTGTATCTTATAGTGGGCAACAAGAAAACAAGATTAAGGAAATTGATAACATCAAGCAACAAGTAAAATAGTAACACTTTACACATTGTTAGATATTTCACAACTTATGGACCTTTTTGTTGTTGTTGTTGTTGTTGTTATGTGCTGTAGAGTCAGTTCCGACTCATAGTGACCCTGCACAGGGTTTCCGAGGCTGTTAATCTTTACGGGAGCGGAACACCTCATCTTTCTTCCGCGGAGCAGCTGGTAGTTTCGAACTGCTGACCTTGCGGTTCGCAGCCTGATTCCTAACCACTACGCTACCTAATTAATATAACAAGAGAACAATATTTGGAAGAAAGTTTAAAGAAACAAAATAACCAAGTGATAGCTCAGATGTTCATCATACTAATATACACTGGTTTTAATCACTATGGAACTTAATCACATCCTGATTTCATCTTTTCTGAAAGACAATGCGCATTCATTTAAGCATGGGGATACTTCGTGCACACTGAAGCTAATTCCTTAAAAAATTAGCTGCTCTCGGGTCACCTAGGGAGATACTTCAATTTTCTTACTGTGTGTGACTATGCATTGCTTAGAAGGGTGCCCAACCATGAGTGAAACTTGTTTGATCATTTAAAAGCATATTTTCTGTTTTTCTTCTGCCCATTCTACCTGCTACTAACCAAAAATAACCACCTCTTCTCAATGAAAAAATTTGGGTTCCTCCTTCTAAGCCCACTTAAGTACATCAACCTATGAAGATGGGGCTCACTGGAGTTTTTTTGTTTTTTTTTCATTTGTTCTAATGAATTCATGTCTGGTTACTAGTAGAACAATGCAGATATCTAATGCTGAACAGAACGGTCAGAATGATTTTTACATGTATTAAAAACATATTTCCTTACATATTGTTTTGTTGTTGTGAAGTACCATCAAGTCAGTTCTAACCCATAGCGACCCTGTATAGAGTTTCTGAAGAGCAGCTGGTGAGCTTGAACAGGCGCCTTGCATTTCAAACGGAGTTTGGAGTACAGTGCATTAACCTATGGTGCCATACCAGAGGTCCTTACATATATATTACTTTATTTCATTAGTTTTAAAAATTAAAACCTTCTGCATTAACCACAAAAGGCCTGACTATTTCCCTACAAGGGACATACAATCCAATGTTTGCTCTTCTTGATTTCCTTTGAAATACATTTGGACCTTTTCTCCTCCATTTCCTACCCATTGATTTTCACCCCCCTAAAATAAATCCTTGAGCTGGTTGCAAGTTTAGCTTTTTAGGTACCACATGAGAACTTAATGTTGTTGTTTTTCTCCCCCTGCAACATATAAATATTTGCATCTGTATCTATATATCTTAGTTTGCCAACTTACAAAGAGCAAAATAAATTCCAAATATTTCTGTTTGTATGGAGATTAGCACAGTAACACATGTAAAGAGGCATTTCATGAATAGTTTTCTGTCAGAATAAGAATCAAGATCATCCATCTAATGTTCTTTCCATTAGTTTAGAGTGCCCTCTTCATAACCATGATGCATTTCAGAAAATGAGCAATCTTTCTGTTTCCATGACTGACTACTCAGGGAAATTTGCTTGTCAATATAATAACTATAATGTGATGAAAACATTTCCCACAGTCAGATTTAATGCCAAGTGGACATATATAGATAAAAAATATGGATCTTATCAGGGCCAATGAATTCGCTTAAGAAACGTGTTAGTAATATGCAAGCCCAGGAGCTGGGACAATTGTCACGGTGAGAAGAGACCAGTAGAATGAAAATGTGTAGATTCAACCTATACTGAGTTCAATAAGGCAGCATTGGTGAAGGTGCTGTGTGCCGTCTTGTCCATTCTAATTCATGGTGACCCTAAAAGGAAAAAGTGGCATTGTCCCATAGGATTTCCTAAGCTATACTCTTCAAGGGAGCAGACCACCAGGTTTTTTCTCCTGTGGAGTGACTGCTGAGTTTAAACCACAGAACTCAACCTAAAGTAAGCAGCACAGCACTTAACCACTGCACCACTCGGGCTCAACATCATTGCAGGTCAACTCTGTGTTCAGTGTTTTCCTAAACCAAATGCTTGGGAACCACAATAATGATGGGAAAAAAGCAGATTTACATTCAAGTCTCTGCAACATTAACCCAAATAAAACAGGAAAAGGTATGTGATTACTGATGAAGATCAAAGACCACAGCCTTCAGTATGGGTTGCACCTCAGTGGAAAGAAAACAGGAATCCTGACTCCTCACCATTGGTCTAATAAATAACATCATGATAAATGGAGAAAAGATTGAAGTTGTCACAGATTTTATTCTGTTGAATCCACTATCAATTCTCATGAAAGTAGCAGTCAAGAAATCAAATGATGTTGTTTATTACATTAGGCAGATCTGCTGCACAAGACTTCTTTGAAGTGTTCAAGAGCAAAAATGTCAGTTTGAGGACTAAGGTACACCTGATCCTATCAGTGGTATTTTCAGTTGCCTCATATGCATATGAAAGTTGGACAATGAATAAAGAAAACTGTAGAATTGATGTATTTGAGTTATGGTGTTGAAGAAAAGTATTAAAAGTAGCATGTTATTGTTATTAAGTGCCATCAAGTTGGTTCTGACTCATAGCAACCTTGTATAGGGTTTCTAAGGAGCATCTGGTGGGTTTGAACTGATAACCTTGTTGTTCAAAGTCCAGTGCTGATCCTACAGTGCCACAATAGGAATCCTAAAACTACCATGATTGGCCAGAAAAACAAATAAATCTGTGTAGGAAGAAGTACAGCCAGAATGCTCCTTAGAAGCCAGGATGACTAGACTTTGTCTCATACTTCAGACTTATTATCAGGAGGGACCAGTCCCTGGAGAAGGACATCATTCTTGGTAAAGTGGAGGGTCAGTGAAAAAGAGGAGGACTCTTAAAAGATGGATTAGCACATTGGCAGCAGCAATGGACTTCAGTGTGACAGTAATTGTGAGAATGGCGTAGCACCTGATACTGTTTCCTTCTGCTGTGCATTGGGTCTCTGAGTTGGAACCAACTGGATGGCACCCAACAATTTTGAAATCCACCACCTTATCATTTCATGGGGTTTTGCTTTGGGGAACTAAAACACAAGATCTGATCCAACACACTTGCCCTGTAACTGCCCATCTGACCCCACTTATGCTGGGGCTGGAAGACCTCAGTCACAGCTGCTGAATCTGTGAAAGTTTCAACTGGTGAATGGACCATGTGTGCTTAAAGACAGAAAACATTCACCTTCAAGTCATAGCTCCATAAATGTCCCTCCTTACCACTGCTTTGCCAATGTTGCAACAAAAGGGACACATTGAGATTAGGAGTTGAAGCAGACGAGGGGAGGTATTCACTTCTGCACCACAGAGACTGATAATATAAACTAAACTTTTGTTGTTTTTAACCCCTACTCATGATGACCCCACACCCAATGGAATAAAACTGTCCAGTCCCACGTTATTCCCGTGTTTGGTGATTGTGGCCCGTAGGGTTTCCATTGGCTGATTTTCTGAAGTGTATCTCCACCTCTTACTTCTTAGTCTATTTGTTGTTGTTGTTAAGTGCCGTCGAGTCGACTCCGACCTATAGCAACCCTGTATAAGGTTTCCAAGGGGCAGCTGGTAAATTTGAACCATTAACCTTGCATTTCAAATGACTTTGCAGTCCACAGTGCCACACCTCCAGTAAAACCTGGTTAGCATCATAGTAACATACCAGCCTTCAGTGACAGACAAGTGATGGTGGTGTTTGAAGAGCATTGGCCAGACCAAACCCAGATCTCCCATGTGCGAGAATCCAACCCCACTGCCCTCACTAAACTGAATGGACTAAAACCCAACTGGTTGAGGCCTCATTTATAGATTTCTTCCACTTCCTGATCTCAGATCCCACATTCTACATACAGCCCAGTCACTTTTAAAACAAATGCAGTAACTCACTCATAGCAGGAATTTGCTTGTTAATCCAAACCTCAGTGAGTACACCCTGGGCTCAGTGTACCTTCAGCTCCATCTCCAAAATATTTTCTATTTTTGCAGTGACCATTTCAGATTGGTTTTATGTTCATATCAATAATATGTTCCTATCAGCACACCCAAAGTGATGCAAGATCTTCAGTCTTCAAGAAAAGATTCAATACTCATAACAAAATATAACTTGTTAAATCATGAACAAATATTTAAACTGTCACAGTAAAAACAGCTGTTCTCTTAAATTTCTTGTTAAGCAAAATTTCAATTACCTAAGAGTTCATTCCTTTAGAAATCTCAGGAATCACTGTATTACTGTAGAAGATATTTGGGGTTTATTAATAATTTGATATAATCCATATGACACTTCCCTTTCATTTGAGTAATCAAAAATTATCTATCTGAATGAACTTGTAAATTTTCAAATAAATAGATATTACATGAAAGGGTCCTCATTTCAAGAATATTATGCTCAAGTCCTAGAGAGCAAAGATTCTCAGCTGTATTTAGCAATAATGACTTCTGACTCTGATATAAATGCCTTTCAACATATATTGTGTTAAAATGTGACTGTCCCTTTGAGTTCATCTTTGAAGACTCTCCATGTACTCTCTATTAATTTTGTTCAGTCTAAATTCTATCACTGTACTAAATTCCAGCCTTAAGCGTCAACATTGATTGAGGTCTTCAATAATAAAATTATATGAAATGATAAGCTCGGGTTATCAGAATAACTGCCTCTCAGTTGTACTGTCCATTTAATATGTGTCATTGCTGTGCTTTATAATATATATAGTCAGCCAAAGAACATCATACAATCATCAGACATACTAATTAATAGGCACACCTTGGGTATATCATTAGGAAAAGTATAGTGACTCAAGGAAAAGCAGAGAATATCAAAATGCTCAATTAAATAAACTTTTGCTGCACTCTACTTTTATGAGAAAAGCCAATCACAAGAAAACTCAAGTAGTGAACAGTTTAAAATCCATGAAATCTTAGCGTTCATTGCATGTTAAAAACAAACTTCTACATCATTGATTTTTCAATCTTATTTATTTTTAACAGTTGAATGTTGTTTTACTTATTGTTGTTGTTTTCTTTAATTAACATTCTATACACACACCCAAAAGAGCTACTCTATCAACTCACTTACCCCTACTTGGGAGTAAGATGAGGCTGTCTGCACCTGTAAAGATTTTTGGTCTTGGTAACCCTATATGGGAGCACTATGAGTCAGAATCTACTCTATGGCAATGAGTTTGGTTTACTTTAATCTACTACATACTCCACTTAGCAATGATAGGGAGCAGGAAGTTAGTTCCAGAGCTCTGCCCATTATCACATTACCAATCACATAGGTGGATATTGGGCAAACTGAAAAAGCTCAGTGACTTAAAATTGCTAAGATTTATGGTTTACTCACCCAGGCTACAGAGGCTCCTAACACATGCTTCTATAGTAGATTGTTGTTACAATAGGAGAATATTACCATACCTGAAACAGCTGTAAACATTCACATTCATCAATAATCAGAATGTGGAATGGGCTAAGTATGAATCTAGGAAAATTGGAAGTTGTCTAAAATGAAGTGGAACTCATTAACATCGATATCCTAGGCATTACATTAGCAAGCTGAAATGAACCAGTACTGACCATTTTGAATCTGACACTCATAGTGTTTACTATGTTGAGAACAAAGTAAAGAGAAATGGTGTCGCATTCATCATCAAAAAGAACATTTCAAGGTCTATCTTGAAGTATAATGTTGTCTGTGACAGGATACTATCCATATGCCTACAAGGAAGACCAAGGAGCTCTGATAACGTAGTGGTTATGAGTCGGGCTGCCAACCTCAAGGTCAGCAGTTTGAAACTACCAGCAGTTCTGTGGGAGAAAGATGAGGTGTTCTGCTCCCGTAAAGATTTAAAGCCTTGGAAACCCTGTGCAGGGTCACTATGAGTTGGAATCGACTCCACGGTACTTAGCAACAACAACAAGGAAAACCAGATGATACCACTATTACTCAAATTTATGCCCCAACTACTAAAGTCATTGATGATGAAATTGAAGAAATCTACCAACTTCTTCACTCTGAAGTTGATATAACATGCACTCAGGATACATTGACCATTACTGGTGATTAGAAGGCAAAGGTTGGAATCAAAGAGGAAGGATCAGTAGTTGGAAAATATGGCCTTGGTAATAAAAATTATACTGGAGATCCCATTATAGAATTTTGCAAGACCAATCACTTCATTGCAAATACTTTTTTTGCACACATAAAAGGTGATTATACACATGGACTTTACCAGACAGAATATACAGAAATAAAATCAACTACATCTGTGGAAAGAGATGGTGAAAAAGCTGCATATCATCAGCCAAAACGGGGAAAGAAGCAGACTGTGGAACAGACCATCAACTGCTCATATGAAAACTCAGCCTGAAGCTGAAGAAAAATGAAAACAAGTCCACAAGAGCCAAACTATAACCTTGAATATTTCCTACCTGAATTTAGAGATCATCTCAAGAACAGATTTGATGCATTAGATACTGACCAAAGATCAGAAGAGTTGTGGGATGACATCAAGAACACCATACAGGAAGAAAGCAAAAGGTCATTAAGAAGACAAGAAATAAGAAAAATACTAAAATGAATATCAGAAGAGACTACGAAACATGCTTTCCAGCCTAGAGATGCTAGGGCAAATTGAAGAACAAGGAAGTAAAAGAGTGGAACAGAGGATTTCAAAGGACAGCTCAACAAGGTAAAGTCAAGTGTTATAATGAAATGTGCAAAGATATGGAGTTAGAAAACCTTAAGGGAAGATTATGCTCAGCATTTCCAAGGTGAAAGAACTGAAGAAAAAAAAAATCAAGCCTAGACTTGCAATACTGAACAATTCTATGAGCCAAATATCGAATGATGCAGAGAGCATTAAGAGAAGATGGAAGGAATACACAGAGTCACTGTACCAAAAGGAAATGGTTGATGTCCAACCTTTTCAAGAATCAGCATATGTTCGTGAGCCAATGGTACTGAAGGGAGAATTCCAAGATGTATCGAAGGCATTGGCAAAGAACAAGGCTCTGGGAATTGATATAATAAAGTGCAAATCTTTCAACAAATGATGCAACACTGGATGCTCTCACTCATATATGCCAAGAAAATTAGAAGGCGGTTACTTGGCCAACTAATTGGAGGAGATCCACATTTATGCCCATTCCAAAAACAGATGACCCAACAGAATGCAAAACTAATTGGACAATATCATTAACATCACAAACAAGTAAAATTTAGCTAAAGATTATTCAATATTGGCTGCAGCAGTACATTGACAGGGAGCATCCAGAGGTTCAAGTCAATTCAGATGATAACATGGTTCAAGGGATATCATTGTTGACATAAGATGGATCTTGGCCAAAAGCACGGAATACCAGAGAGATGTTTACTTGTGCTTTATTGACTATGCAAATGCTTTCAACTGTGTAGATCATTACAATCTATGAACAACATTGCTGAGAATAAGTATTCCAGAACACTTAATTGTGCACATGAGGGACGTGTGCATAAACCAAGAGGCAGTCATTCCAGTAGAATAAGGGGACCCAGAATGATTTCAAATCTGGAAAGGTATATGCCAGAGTTGTATTCTTTCAACATACTTATTCAATGTGTATGCTGAACAAATAATCTGAGAAGTTGGATTATACGAAAAAGAACATGGCAGCAGGATTGGAGGAAGACTCATTAAAAACCTGTGATATACAGATGATACAACTTTGCTTGCTGAAAGTGAAGAGGATTCAAACACTTATTGATGAATGTCAAAGACCACAGCCTTCAGTATGATTTGCACATCAATGAAAAGAAAGCCAAAATCCTCACATCTGGACGAGTAAATAGCATCATGATAAATAAAGGAAAGCTTTAAGTTGTCAAAGACTTCATTTTGCTTGGATCCACTGTCAACATTCATGGAAACAGCAGTCAAGAATTCAAATGTTGTATTTCATTAGGCAAATCTGCTGCACAAGACCTATTTAAAGTCATTAAGAGCAAAGATGTCAGACCCAAGCCATGACATTCTCAGTCATTTCATATGCATATGAAAGTTGGACAATGAATAAGGACAATAATAATGAATTAATGCATTTGAGTTAAAGTTCTAGAGAAGAATAATAAAAGTATCATGGACTGCTAGAAGAACAAACAAATCTGTGTTCGAAGAAACATAGCAAGAATGTTCCCTTGAAGACAGGATGGCAAAAATTTATCTCTCATGGTTTGGACATATTATCAGGAGTGACCAGTCCCTGAGGAAGGACATCATGCTTGGTAAATTGGAGGACCAGGGAAAAAGAGTAAGCTTGATTGGCACAGTTTCAGAGGCAATGGTCTCAAATGTAACAACAATTGTGAGGATGATGCAGGACAATATAGTGTTTTGGTCTTTTGTTCATGATGTCACTATGCATCAGAACCAACTTGATGGCATCTAACAACAAGAAGACTGCTAATTACGCTGTGGGCTAATGCACCAGATTGCAGAGCCATTTGAACTACAATGTTGGTGGTTCAAGCTCACCAGCTGCTCCTTGGAAACCCTGTACAGGGTGGCTATGGGTCAGAACAGACTCAATAACACTTCACAACAACAACAACAAATCTATCATTTCTGTTTCTATTTCCTTGACCAGAGCAAGTACATGGCCATGGCTAACTTTGTTGTTGTTAGGAGCCATCAAGTCAAATTCAATGCATAGCTACCATATTATGATAACGTCTAACTGCCCCGTTGGGTTTTCTAAGTTATGATCTCTATGGAAGAAGAGTGCCAGGCTTTCCCCCACTGAGCTGATAGGTAGAATTGAACTGCTTACCTTTCAGTCATCAATCAAGTGTTTAAGAATTGTACCATCAGGGTTCCTCTGTGTAACTTTATGGTGATGAAAAGTTCCTATATTTTCCAAAGAAAAAGGGAATCAGACAGCAATGAGTAGGAGTAACGTCTGACACATACCAATTTGTTGTTAAGTACCACGGAGTCAGTTCCGACTGATAGTGACCCAGCACAGGGTTTCCAAGGCTGTAAATCTTTACGGAAGCAGAATGCCTCATCTTTCTCCCGTGAAACCACTGGTAGTTTTGAACTGCCAACCTTGAGGTTAGCAGTCCGATTTGAAACCACTATGCTACCAGAGCTCTATACCAACTTGCAGTGTCAAAACTTCAGCAAGTTCCAACCCACTATCCAGTAGGTGTTTCTTCTGTCTTTACTCAGAATGAGGCATGGCAAGATGCAAATTGATTAGGAAAAAGAATTTTTTTTCCCCATATACTTGATCTATTCTGAAAGCATATTGTGGAAAGATATTAGCAAGAAGGATCTTCAGAATACCACTTCAATAAGTTATAAAATTAAGCAGAATGTAATTTTCCTAAAGTATCAACCAAGTCAGATTTATTTGCTTTAGTTTTTAAATGAGGTTCAGTAGTTATACTTATTAAAATAGAAGAATCCTTTAAATATCACAAGAGAACTAATACTTTCTCCTCTCCTCTCTTCTATCAAGAACTACTGAATCAAACCAGTTGCCACTGAGTTGATTCCAACTAATGGTGAGCCCAAGTGTGCAAGTTGTTTTGTGAAGTGACGTTGAGTCAGTTCTGACACATAATGACCCTGTAGATGGTTTCCAAGGAGTCGCTGGTGAGTTTGAACTGCCAACCTTGTGGTTCAAATGACTTTGCAGTCCAACACATTAACCACAGCGCCACACCAGGACTCCACGTGTGCAAGTAGAGCTGCTCACCTGGGTTCTCAAGCCACTGAACTTTCAAAAGCAGATCACCAGGCCTTTTAACCAAGGTACCTCTGGGTGGTTTCATTGAACACTTAATCAACTGCACTACCCCAGGACTCCTGAACAACTAACTACAAACATGTAGCTATATGCCTCCAAAACAGAATCCAACAAAAACAAAAGACTGAAGAGTAACAGTACAAATAACTTCAATCACCATCTATGATATGTTATATCATAGTTACTATGTATTTTGCCCTCAGATAACCATCGATAAGTGTGTGTGTAAAATTGAGGCTATCAGTTATACAGTATGATTAGCCTTAGTGACCCTCATTTCTTTCCTATCATACAGAAGACAAAAGATTAGAAGCAATAAGAATGATCAAAGAACTCTCAAGATCAGCAGCAAAAAGTAACCACTAACTGAAATAGACAAATAGAAAACTATCTAGAGAAACACCTCCATTAGTGAGGGGTGAATAGTCCACATTTAGCAATCTATCCTCTACATATTACAGGACAGGCTCACAATTAGTGTTGATAAGGATGACCCTAAAGCATGAATAAAATATTATATTGTAGCTGTGTGATCTTAGGTGCATCATTTAGCCTCATTAGTGTTTAATTATATTATTTTAAAACAAGGAAGTAAGAATAACTGATCTCTGGCCATTTTGTGATTCTATGAGGTTATAAACAATTGATCATTACTAATAGACATGAGCTAGAAACCTAAAGAAAAAGAGACACTGAGCAGGGTAAGGAATTAGGTAGGAAGAAAAATCAATGAAGCAGGTTGCCCAAGTGTTTAAATAGACTGAAATGATCATGTATCATCATGTGCTTTTTGGTAGTAAGTAAAGGAAACCCAAGTCAAACCGGCATGATAAAGGAATTTATTGGCTCCCATCCCTGGATAGTTTGGGAGATAATGTGGGTTTAAAATGCTGTTTGAATCAGTATCATAAAAAGGCCCACAAAAACACCCAGTCCCTGGCTCTGTGCTCTACATTCCACCATGTCTTCCTCATACTAAAGGTACTGCCTTCACAGTTTCAAAGTGACTGCCAACAAAGCCCAGGGACACTTGCTGCTTTGCTCATATCCAACATGATAGAAAGGGCATTTTACTTCAATTGGTCCAGGCTGGATCTAATGTCCATTCCTCATCCATATTTGTGCCCATTCCAAAGAAAGGTGACCCAATGATATAATTCAAAAGCAGTTGCACAGTGTATCAATAGGTACCTGATAGAAATCAAGCTGGATTCAGAAGAGAACTTGGAATGGGGGCAGTCACTGCTGACATCAGATGGATCTTGGCTGAAGGAAGAAAATTATCAGAAAAATGTTTATTTCTACTTTATTGACTATGCAAAGGCATTCAACTTTGTGGATCATAACAAACTATAATTAACATTGGGAAGAATAGGTATTCCAGAACACTTGATTGTGCTGATGAGGAACCTGTACATAGACCAAGAGACAGACATTCAAATAGAATAGTCGAATAGAACAAGGAGAAATGGAATGATTTTAAACCAGTTAAGATATACACCAGACTTATATCCTCTGCCATACTTATTCAATCCATATGCTAATCAAATAATCTAACAAACTGGATTATATGAACAAGAATGTGGCATTAGGATTAGAGGAAGACTTTTTAACAACCTGTGATATGCAGATGATACATGCATGCTTGCTGGAAATGAAGAGAGTTAAAATACTAACTGATGAAGATCAAAGACTACAGTCTTCAGTATGGATTACACTTCAATGAAAAGAAAATAAAAATCCACACAACAGGACCAATAAATAACATCATAATAAATGTAGAGAACAAAAGTTGTCAAAGACTTCATTTGCTTGTATCCACAATTAACACTCATGGAAGCTGTTGTTCTTGTTAGGTGCTATAGAGTCAGTGCCGACTCTTAGTGACCCTATGAAGAGCAGAATGAAACATTGCCTGATCCTGGGCCAATCTCACTATTGTTGCCACGTTTGAGACCATCAATGCTGCCACCTGGCCAATCCATCTAGTTGAGGGTCTTCCTCTTTTTCTATGACCCTCCAACTTACCAAACATGATATCCTTCTCCAGAGACTGGTCCCTCCGGACAATATGTCCGAAGTATGAGAGATGAAGTTTGGCCATCTAGGCGCCCAAGGAG
>NW_006408551.1:5250820-5263733 GCF_000296735.1 Chrysochloris asiatica | reverse complement strand
GAGGTCCATGTGTATAGTCATTTCTTATGCTGTCTAAAGAAGGTTTTTTAAATGAACAAATCATTGATTTTGCAGAATTTTGTAATGTAATATGTTCTCCAACATCTTTTGGTGAATCTTTCAATAATGCAAGTCAAGGACATATTTTCCAACTACTGATCCTTCCTCTTTTTGTGCAACCTTTGCATTCCAATCACCAGTAATGATCTGTACATCTTGATTGCATGTTTGATCAATTTCAGATTGAAGATGTTGGTAGAATTCTTCAATTTCATCCTCATTGACTTTAGTGGTTAGTGTGTAAATTTGAATTTATAATAGTTGTATTAACTGGGCTTCCCTGTAAGTGCATGGATATTATCCTATCACAGACAGTGTTGTACCTTATGACTGATCTGGATATGTTCGTTTTGACAATGAATGCAACACCATTCCTCTTCAATTGTCATTTCCAGCATAGTAAACCATGTGGTCATCAGATTCAAAATGGCCAATACCAGTCCATTTCAGCTTACCAATGTCTAAGATATCCATGTTTATGTGTTCCATTTCATTTTTGACAACTTCCAATTTTTCCAGATTCATACTTCATACATTCCATGTTCTGATTTTCAATGGATGTTCATAGCTCTTTCTCTTCATTTTGAGTCGTGCCCCATCAGCCAATGAAGGTCCCGGGGGCTTTTCTCCCACAGGCTTTACTCCATTCACATCATCACAATTAACTCTACTTTGAGGAGGCAGCTCTTCCCCGGTCACATTTTGAGTGCCTTCTAACCTGAGGGGCTCATGTTATGGCACTATATCTGACAGTTTTTCTCTGCTATTCATAAGGTTTTCAGTGACTAAATACTCAGAAGCAGTTCGTCACTCCTTCTTCCTAATCTCTTCATCTGAAAGCTCATCTGAAACCTGTCTTCCATGGGCAACCCTGCTGATATTTAAAATATCGGTGGCATAGTTTTCAGAATCACAGCAACTCACAAGCCACCACAGTTGGATAAACTGACAGATGAGTGGTGGATTCATGGAAGTAACCAGTCACAAAAATCAAAAGATATAACAGTCACATATTCTAAAGATGTGTTGCATTAGGCAAATCTTCTGCAAAATACTTCTTTAATGTATTCAAGAGCAAAAAATATCAGTTTAAGGACTATTGACATGTGCCTCTTCCAAGCCATGGTATGTTGAAACACCTCATATGACTGTTAAGTTGAACAATGAATAATGATACATTTGAATTATGGTGTTGGCATAGAATATTAAAGTATCTTGGACTGTCAGAAGAACAAACAAATCTTTCTTGGAAGAAGTACATACAGAATGCTCCTCAGAAACAAGGGTGATAAGAATTTGTCTCTCATTGTTTACACACGTTGTCAAAATGGATCAGTTCCTGGAGAAGGACAACATGCTTGGTAAAGTGGAAGGTTAACAAAAAGAGGAAGACCCCCCCAGCAAGATGGACTGACACAGTGGTAGCAACAATGGGCTCAAACATCACAGTTGTGAAGATGGAGTAGGAACAGGCAATGTTTTGTTCTATTGGGCATAGGGTCTCTATGAGTTGCAACTGTCTAAACAGCACCTCCACAAACTCATGTTTGTCATATTGTGGTGGTTTGTGCATTGCTATGAAAATGGAAGCTATGCCACCAGTGTTTAAAATACTCTCAGTGTCACCCATGGAAGAAAGCATGAAAACTATAAAAACCAAGGTTTCAGCGGAACTTCCAGATTAAGACAGACTATGAAAAAGAAGAGGCATACTACTTCTGAATGTTTAGGCACTAAAAACCTTATGAATAACAGTAGAACATTATCAGATGTAGTACCCAAAGATGAGCCCCTCAGGTTGGACGGCACTCAAATTATGGCTGGGGAAGAGTAGGCTCTTCAAAATAGAGTTGACCCTGATGGTATGAATGGAGTAAAGCTTTCAAGACCATCATTTGCTGATGGGGCACAACTCAAACTGAGAAGAAACAGCTGCAAACCTCCATTAATAATCAAAACATGGATTGTACGCTGTGTGAATTTAGGAAAATTGGAAGAGGTTAAACACAAAAATTGAAGGCAAAAAGAAAGATAACTTAGGCATTGTTGTTGTTAAGTGAAATCAAGCTGATTTCAATAAAGATGTTTCAATTTTATAATTACAAAAATGATTTTTTAAAGTATGCATTATAGGAGGAAAATAAGTGAACTAGATAACAGGATCTGTTTTGACATACGTAAATGTATATTTGTCCATTCTTGAATTGACAAGTAGATGTGACTGGATACCACACTGAACAAACCTTAGAAGTCCCCTTTCAAGGCAAGCTATCCTATGCACAATTCCTGCTAAGGTATAAGCCCAATCTGCCTACACAGTCCTAGCTTCTCTCCTCCTCATCATCCAGGCCAGAAGTGACTGGGCAGGTTACCCAAGGTCAATTGAGCTATGTGTTTGCTCTGGAGTGGAATAATACTTTCTGTAGGAAGTAGAAACTGGAAATATGGAGTCAGTCAACCATGGGAGACAGAATGGCTCTGCCCTTGACAGCTCTTCTTGTCTTTTTTATGGCAAAATTTGCCTTTCCAGCATCTTTGTGAATGAGTCTCTGTTCCAGCAGCCATAAGATCCAAATCAAAATATGGTGGGAATGTGGGAGATTCTGTTAAGTAAATATTCTACTCCTTACCAAATTTTTAAAACTTGATTCAATTGACTGAGGTGATATATTTCTATCACATTGTAAGAATGTAATATTTTTCTTTGCACTGAGCAGTTTTTTTTTTTATTAGCATTTTGCCTAATAATGTACACCCCAGAATTGTGTGCTAAAACTGTTCACATAAAGAAACTGAAATAACACATTGTACTGCTTTCTCAACTACCTGAAGGAACACATACATTCTCTCTTCATAGGTCAAATCTACACTGTCACACACTCTTCAGATCCATGCCTATCGCAGGCTTCTCAGTTTTTATTAGCTCTTTTGGGCTAAAAGAATGATAATGCATTGTATTTAATTCTTTACAATATAACATTTGGCTTATGTTTCATGATGGTTGGTCATTTTAAAAAATTATACTACCTTGCTTCTGTTTTCTCAGAATCGGTCATCATTTTCTTATTTCTGACTGGCTGTAGATAGGGTTATTGAAACTAAATAAAGAAAAGTACTTGCAGTCTAGGTTGGCTAGCTGCCTTGTCAGTGTATCTTGTAACACCCATTTGTTAAGCCACAAAAGGGTGTTATCTTCCTTGTTTGCTAACCCTTGGGTAACAGAGTCATCACTAGACATAGCAAGCAAGTTCTGCCTACTAGACATTTGGTGTGTGTGTTGGAGGAAGGAGGGGAGGTAGAATTGGGAAAGGGAGAGGGAATCTTGTGTTTCTATGAAATCAATGAAATGATAGGTAAAGAATAACTCAAATCCCCTTATTTGTTTGCTGTTGTTAGTTACCATCAAGTACATTATGACTCATAGCAACTCAATGTATAGAGAAGATAACTGTTCCACAGGGGCTTCAAGATTGTGACCTTTCAGCTACAGATCACCTAGCCTGTCTTCTGATGCACCTAGTTTTTATTTATTAAATGAAAGAATGGATGAATGAACAAACCAATGAACTAGTGCAAAAAATAATAAGTATGTGAATGAAGGAATAACTTAGTGAAAAAAACAACTGAAAACTAGAAGTAGTTTATATTCCACTTAAATTGAACAATTATACATAGAAACAATGGTTCATTTACTGTAAGTTTCACAAAATTAATTTATAACTCCTTATATTAGAAATGGTGAAAAATTCCTTTGCTAGAAGAGATTAATATAGTCTCCTTTGTTTTTGTTTTTGTTTTTATTTTTTTATTGTGAATTAAGTGATAGTTTACATGGCAGAACATTAGCTTTACAATCATCCTATCGTATTTCATTTCATTGCAATAATTACAATCCCTTTCATGCATCATCAAACAACCAAAGTGTACACCCTGCAAGCCTGCCGTCCAGCCATCAGCACACAGACCCTCTCCCTCCCTGAGTCCAGAGTCCTCAGCTGCTCCATCTCTCCACGCCATCGTCTCTGCCTCCATCTCTGGCGTCATTGCTTCTCTGGGTAGGGTCCTGCACTCTGCTCCTCTCCCTTGATGGTCCCAGAGACCTCTGCTCCTGGACTGCAAAGCCAACCACATCCCTCCTTTTGTTACAAAACATGTACCTTTACATTTCCAATACTCACAGTCAGTCCTGATATTATTCACAATTGAACCACAAGAGTCTTATCCCCATCTTCTTTCATCAGCCCCATCCAGACAGACTGAAAACCACTTGGATCAATGGGCTCAAGCATGGCAACGATAGTGAGGTTGGCCCAGGATCAGGCAGTGGTTCATTCTGCTGTGCATAAGGTCTCTATGAGTCAGTACCGACTCGATGGCACCTAACCACAATACAAATATTTATAAAAGATGCTGTAAGGGACAATGGGAGTCCCTGGTGTCAAAGAGTTGATGACAGAAGAATGATCTAGGCTAATTGAATGGAACACAATAAAAACACAATAGATAACAGAAGACATTTTAATCAAAAGGCTGAATGGTAGAGTAAGAACACTCAAATAACAATGCTGAAATATTTATACAAACTCCTGAGTGGCTAAGTCAGGAGGTCCAAATGTTTAATTGGACCTCGGGAGAAGTGAGAAGTGATACGGTGGGTATATTTCCATCCAATTGTGGAATCTGCTTTCTGTCAGAAAAATTATTTTTCTGTAAAAAGCTTCTGAATATAAAACTTTATCCCTTGCTATGGCATGAGAAGAACACATAACAGCAGGTGAGAGAGAGAGAGAGAGAGAACAGTGTGGTGACAACATGGAAACAGAGAGAAAAGTCATTCCTAGGAAAATGAAGAAAGAGCAGAGTTGGCATTTGGGGAAAACAGCACGTAGAAAACTAATAGAGTGTGCAAAAGAAAGCAATCCAAATAGTCAATACCTGGGGAAACACCAGACATGAGAAAGCAAAAAACATTAATAAATGCAGTGAAAATATAATTTAAACATATTGCATGGATTTGGAGACAGCTGAAGTGTTAAACCACATCTCTTGAATTTTAGTAATTGCATAGACTAAAATTCTAACCATAACACAGTTAGTAGTTGGGTTTTGTTCACCCCCTACTCTGTTCTGAGAGGGGGGTCTGATGTCATGGATTGGCCTGGCTAGCCAACAAAAATGAGATAGAACTGATGCAGAAAAATCTATTGACAGTGAGGTCTGCCATGTTCGAAAAAATTTTTTTCTGAAATGGAGTTGTGACAAGTATCAGCTCCTGGGGACACAGAAAATTAGTTTGCTCAAAATTCCAAAAGGCATGCTCAAGTAAGGTGGTTTCAATCAATGCAAAGGAAGGGAGATGGACTCAATAACCTGTTAGGTCTATTTCTTCCTTTATGTCTGTGAACGTGTCTGAAGCACATTAAGAAACATTTATGTACTGCTCACCTGAATGCAAAGGCACACACTGCATCTCCCACACCGCCCATGCAAGACCTTTCATTTTCAAGTTTACAAAGAATAAAATAAAATTAGAGCTTGTCACCTTTAGGGGTGAACAAAACAGATTCAAGTCATGCAGCAACTTGAATTGCTCAATCTGCAATGGAGAGTAACCAGAAACAGGAGCCCTTTGGAGTCCCTCCCAATCAGGAGTACAGAAAGTAATGGGATTTTCATGCACAATGTGAGTAACCTATAATTGCTCTCAGAACCTGAAACTTTCTATTGCCTGATTGTGGAGAGTCATAAAGTTCCACAGACTTTATACACAATATCACAGCTTGTGGTCATTAGACTGCATTCCTAGTTTTCCTCTATCCCTATGCAGTGTAAAATCACATCTACTCAGATTTCACTATGAATTTTGAATACTTGAGAAAGCAATTGAACTGAAGCTTATCTTTCCTATAATGAAAGCGTTTCTGAGGTATGAGTATCATAAACAAAATGCAATAAAAATAAATGGATTTTGTGAGAGAGGTCAATAGTTGGATATCTCCTTCATTCTTATACTTAGAACCCAGTTTTATTGACGATAGCATTGTTCCCAGCTAAGATATAAGCATTCCAGACTTCCCTGAACTGGATGTGGCCAAACCTGCTCTGGTAGCCATCTTGACTGGAAGCCCCATGCTAGTGGTGGCTGAGGAGGAGGGGAGAATGAGTTCAAGACCTGGTAATCCCCTATGGAAGTACCATTAAAGCCTCAGCTGTCCTGGTGTGGCGCTGTGGGCTAAGGCGTCAGACTGCAAAGCCATTTGAACTGCAAGGTTGGTGGCTCAAGCTCACCAGCTGCTCCTTGGAAACCCTATACAGGGTCGCTATGGGTCAGAACCAACTCAATGGCACTTCACAACAACAACAACAACATCTACATCCCGGAGTCCTGGTGTGGTGCTGTGGGTTAATGCACTAGACTGCAAAGCTGGTTTGAACTGCAAGGTTTGTGGTTTAAACTCACCAGCTGCTCCTTGGAAAACCCTATACAGGGTCACTATGGGTCAGAACTGACTCGATGGAACTTCACAACAACAACAACCTACATTCCACTTTTTTTGCATGACAAAGAAACTTTTTTTTTTCCTTTGCTTAAGATGCCAATTTGGAGTAAGGTAATTCAAACTGCAGGATAGGGTAAAATTTTCAAGCACCCTCCCAAACTATACTTTTATCTATTTTACATTTATCTTTGAAGTCAAAGGATATTAAAGAAAATCCAATCCCTAGTCTCTAATTGATGCCTTTGAATTGTGGTGTTGGAAGAGAATACCAAAAGTGCCATGGGCTACCAAAAGAACCAATAGATCTATTTTGGAAGAAGTGCAGCCAGAGAGCTCCTTTGAGGCCAAGATGGCTAAACTTTGTCTCTCATATTTTGGACATATTGTCAGGAGGGAACAGTCACTGGAGAAGGATATCATGCTTGGTAAGATGGAGGGTCAGAGAAAAAGAGGAAGACCCCCAATGAGATGTATTGGCCAGATGGCAGCATTGATGGACTCAAGTGTGGCAGCGGTAGTGAGGTTGGCCCAGGATTGGACATTGTTTAGTTCTGCTGTGCGTGGGGTCACTGAGTGAGTTCCAACTTGATGGCACCTGACAACAATAACAACAACAACAAAAAGTCTCTATTTTACAGATAAGAAACCTGTGGAGGCCCAAAGGTTTTAATCCACTAGTGTAAAATCCTTTACATAGACTCGTAGACAAAATACAAATCATTACGTTTCCCCAGTGCCCAGCCTGGTGCCTGCCATAAGACAGACACTCAATATGTGTTTAATGAGAAAAACAGCATGTAAGAAAAGAATTACAACTCAGTATGCTGTTATAGTAAACAAACAAACGGGTACAGCACATGTCACTAACCACTCTTTGCTATCCACTGTGTGCATAATCTTGGAAAGCTATAAAACTTGTTTTTACAAATGCATTTATTTTTAATTCCTTAGATTATACGTTCTACTAAGAAGAACTGGGTTTCATACCAGTGATTTTTTATTTTTTCCTATTTATCACAGTGAACACCTGATTAATACATATTATTGTTGTCAAGTGTCATCGAGTCATTTTGACTTATAGCCACCCTGTGTAAGGTTTTCAAGGTGCAGCTGGTGGGTTTGAACTGCCGACCTTGTGGTTCAAACCAACCTGGTCCAGTGCATTTTCCTACAGCGTCACACAAGGACATAGTCAGCCTGAAAGATTCAGCGGGTTCGTTTCTCTCTACATTAGAATAGTGCTATCTCATCATAGACACCATTCTTTCTGAAGATCTGTTCTTCAAAGTCTGTGTAAATGTATGACACTGAAATGAAAGTATGAAATCTTTCAATTGGATTAGTTCTGCTGTTGCATATAAACCCACACCAAATGTGACAAACCAAAGTGTAAATACCTTCTGATGTGGGATTTGCAATCCTGTCGTTGACTAAGTTGAAAACTTCGCAAATAGTTAAAAGTCAAAAATATAAATCCCAAACTTTTAATTAAGGTACTCTCCTGGTGTGGCTCTGTGGGTTAATGCGCCGAAGTGCAAAGTCACTTGGAAATGCAAGGTCAGAGGTTCAAGCTCACCAGCTGCTCCTTGGAAACTCTATACAGGGTCGCAATGGGTTGGAACTGACTCGATGGCATTTAACTACATACAACAACATCAACTAGAAGCCTGTTTTATACATTTGTTTCAGAGGTGTTAATAGGCAAGAGCCACTAAAGGGGAAGAGCTTTGGGAGTTCCCTTTAGTCTCTGGTACTTTATACTTCTGTGGCTCTGTCTCCTCATCTATAATGGAGGTATTTCAGGTTTCTGTCAGCTCTGAATCTCCCTGGGTGGCGCAAATTGTTATGTGCTTGATTATATCACAAAGACAGCAATTCAAACCCACTTAGAAGTACCTCAGAAGAAAGGTCTGGTGATCTGTTTGTGAAAAACCAAAGCCTTGAAAACCCCATGAGCAGTTCTACTCTGAATTTCATAGGGTTCCCGCCATGAATCTGAATCAACTAAATGACAACTGTTTTTGTTGTTGTGAACTCTGGTCCTCTATGATAACTATGATTTAACTCTACACTGTAGTCTAGGGATGACTTCTTTCCCCTCTCTCATATCCCATGGTGGTGGTGGTGGTGGTTATATGCCGTGGAGTCAGTTCCGACTCATAGCGACCCTGTACAGGGTTTACGAGGTTGTAAATCTTTATGGGAGCAGAAAGCCTCATCTTTTTTCCATGTAACAGCTGGTAGTTTCGAACTTCTGACCTTGCGGTTCACAGCCCTATTCATAACCACTACACTACCAGAACTCACATCCCATATGAACAAGAAACACCTGCTCAACTTCCAAGAAGGGAGAGGACAGGGACAAACACTTGGGTCCCTTCCTTCTGTACCCTCACTCTTTCCTCCCAGAGGGAGGCAGAGTACTTCATCTCCTAGGTGAGGCCGGCCAGGAGCACCTGAAATCCATGGATCCTGTTTAGCATGAGTAAAGTCACAGCACACCAATATTTGCTCCGGCCAAATCTTTTGCTTTCTTGGTGCAAAGGCCTTCATTTGTTCTCAACCCTTTGGTTTCCTGCTCCCAAACAGTACCGTCTATCCTCCAGGAAAGCCTACATTCTCTACTCTCTCTTCTTAGGACTGGTAGGCAAGTTCCAACCAGGGTATGAGATAAGAGGCCAGGCCACATTCTCCAATTCAGCTTTCACTGAATAAAGCTGATGCTATTCTTTTTCATCAATCTTTGACAAATGGTGGTGGTGGTTATGTGTCGTGGAGTCAGTTCCGACTCATAGTGACCCTGTATAGGGTTTCTGAGGCTGTAAATCTTTACAGAAGCAGGACGCCTCATCTTTCTCCCATTTCATGGTAGTTTTGAACTGCTGACATTAAGATTTGCAGCCCAAATTGTACCCACTATGCTAAAAATGGTATCCATTATAAATTATTGGGAAGAACACGTGTAATAGTTGTTCTAGAACAAAGGCCAAGCTGGGTACTCTCTGCATGTTCCAGAAAATCAGGACATGACCCTATCAGAGAAGAGGCATGACTAAACACTGATGAGCTATAAAATCAGTTGCCATTAAGTTGATTCCAGCTCATATTAATTTCATGTATATCAGACTAGAACTGTGCTCCGTAGAATTTTCAATGGCTATTTTTCTGATGTTGGTTACAAAGCCTTTCTTCTGGGATACCTCTATGTGGACTAGATATGCCAACTTTTGAGTTGGCTACTGAGCCCATAAACTTAACCATTTGTACCACCAAGAGACTCCAGACAACTAGAGGTGGGCCAGAATATCTGGGTAGAATGTGATAAAGGAAAGACATTCACCTAACATTCACCTGACAGCATTGTTGTTGCTCTTGGTGACACCATAGGTGCAGAATACAACTGCTCCACAGGAATTTTAGTCTGCAACTTTCTAAAGCAGATCACCAGCCCTTTCTTCCAAGATGCCTCTGAATGGGTTCAAACCAACTTTCAGTTGAGAACTTAACTGGTTGTACCACCCATGGACTCCACGGTGGCTCTGCATGAGGGAAAGGCAAAGAGGAACTAGTTGAGTGCAATCCGTTGTGTGATAATATTTGTATTATTTTCCAGCTTGTAGGCCTAGTCTTTCTTTACCAAAACAATAAGCAAAGAGTAAGGTTCGTGGACACTCTTGGTGTGGCGCTGTAGGATAAGCACTGGATTGCTAACCACGAAGTCGGCAGTTCAAACCCACTCCTTATTCAGGGTTGATGACACTTAACAACAACAAGATTAGTGAGGTATTTCTAACATCAGAGAATGTGTATGAAATAGTCAAACTATTTTTTTCTTAAAAAAGGAAATAAGTGAACAAGAGCATTAGCACATTACAAAAGAGTTTTTTTTTTTTTTGCCCTCTCCGCCTTTTCAGTAATAAGAATGGGGCAGCGATCAGTCATGTTTCGAAGGAATGACAAGGGCAGCAGTTAGAAGGAAGGGGGCAGATCAGACACAGAGCAAAGAAGACAGGAGAGTGGATTCTGCCAGGAGTCACGGCTCAGGGGAGACTGGATGCAGAATTTCAGAGGCCACATTAGGGACAGGATCCCTGAATGTTAGGACCTGGGGACTGGAGGCCACAGCTCAAAGTTGAATGCTGGAGGATGGTTTGCCATGACATCTGTTGTTAGAGCAGTCCTGGCCAATGGAAATATAATGCAAGCAACTAATGTCAGCACATAATTGTTGTTCTTGGTTGCCATGGAGTCCATTCTGATTCATGGTGACCAGTTAAGTATGCTATTACTAACTGAAAGATTGATGGGTCAACCCACTCAGAGGTGTCTTGGAAGATAGGTCTGGAAACGTGATTAAATATCCTATGGAGCAGTTCTACTCTGCACACATAGAATCACCATGAGGGTTTCCTAATGAAGTGCCATTGAATCAGTTCTGACTCCCAGTGGCCTATATAGGGTTTCCAAAAAGCAGCTGCTGGATTTGAACCTTCAATCTTGTCACTTGCAGTCCAGTGTTTATCTTACAGCACCACATTAAAAAAAGTAAAAATAGGCAGATTAAATAGTAGGTATTTTATTTAGGAGCATTGGTAGGTCTATGGGATAAGTAGCAGTGAATAAGGAATTCTCTGGACTAGTAACCACAGGGTCAGCAGTTTAAACCCACCAGCTACTCTGAGTGAGAACGGATGAGGCTTCCTGCTCCCTTAAAGATTTACAGCCTGGAAAACCCTATAGAGGGTGACTGTGAGTCAGAATCAACTTGATGGCAGTGGATTTGGTATATTTTATTTAACCCAATATATCAAAAATATTGTCGTTTCAATATTTAATCAATGTAAAATGATTTAAATATTTTCCATTCTCTTTTAAGTCTCAAATACAGTGTGAATTTAACACTTATATCTGAATCCAATCTAGCCTCATTTTAAGCATTCAGTAGTTGTGTGTGGTTACTGGCTGAGACATCGGACAACAGTCTTGCACTATACTCAGCTGACAAGATATACTGGGAAACATGGGTGAAATATTGATCTATCATACTAGCAGCAGGAAAAATAAGCTGTGAACTCTAAAGTCATTACTTACTGCTAAACCAAATTGCAGATGGTGTTGTCTTGAGAAGAAAGGATGGTCTTAATCCCAAGTCACTGTTTATCCATATCTTACTTTTTCACCTGAAGATTAAAAAAAAAAGCTTTTGCGTCAGGATGTCAAAAAACCGTCCAAACACAGTTACATTTTACAATCCACAACTCTCACACATTGAAGATGGACCTCTTGCAGACACACAGTGCATTTCAGGGTTCACAAAGTTGGCCCTGCTCCTGAAAGCACATTGTTACAACTAAACTGTTGGCTCCTTGTTTCGAGCTAATCCAATTCAGGCTGATCCTGTACATTGTTGAACAGAATTCATCTCCTTTATCCCTGAAACCATTTTCATATTTCCTCTAGTAGAAGATTAGCTACCAATGGAAAGATTCCATCATCAACATTTGCATCAGCAAACATTTCCCTGCCTTTACCTTTCCAGACTTCCTTTGTATTTGTGAAACCAGAGTCATGGTTGATGAATTTTAAAGAAGGATATATTCTTCCATTCCTCTGAAAATGTGCTCTGGAGAGAATATGATGAGTTGCCTAATATCAAAGAAGCTAATTTTGTTTGAAAAATATACCTCTTGTCTTGCACAGAGACAACTGATAAAATAAAACAGAAGAATTAAGTAAAAGAAGATACATAAGTTAACACAGCCTGAAGGCAACCTCAACTTTAAGGCCAACAAATCACACCATTTTTACAAGATGATTCAACTACTTATACATTTTGAAAAAATAGATTGCTGATAAAAACAATAGCAAGAATCTTCCTTCAAAATCCTATCTGGCGGGGGCAGGGATGGAACAAATAGACTTTTTTTTCACCCCCCTCTGCCCAATCAAATCCTAAACTAGAGCAATTAGCAGTTACTGAATGATCAATACCCAAAATTGATTTGCTTGGGCTCTTGTGGGAAAAGATTCGGACATCAGGAGATCAGTGTATTGGTGAGAAATCACAAATTTAAAAAAAAAAGAACTTTGGGTAAAGAGTGAACTCATGATTTTACCATGTATTACCCACACTTTCTTTCCAACTTAGTCCTAGAAGTTCAAGATGATTGAATTTGACATAGCAGAAGTCACCTGACTTTTAGGAATCCTACAAGAAACATTAGTCCTACAAAATCGATGCTTCTGAGTTAAGGTGTTAGAGAAGATTATTTAAAAATATCATGAACTACCAGAAGAAGAAATAAACCTGTCTTGGCTCTTCAGAAGCGAGGAGACTTTGTCTTTCATATTTT
>NW_006408551.1:5232653-5241665 GCF_000296735.1 Chrysochloris asiatica | reverse complement strand
TACTGAAAGTGCCATGGACTGCCAAAAGAACCAATAGATCTGTTTTGGAAGAAGTGCAGCCAGAGTGCTCCTTGAAGGCCAAGATGGCTAAGCTTCATCTCTCATATTTTGGACATATTGTCGGGAGGGAACAGTCGCTGGAGAGGGATGTCATGCTGGGTAAGGTGGAGGGTCAGAGCAAAAGGGGAAGACCCCTAATGAGATGATTTGGCCAGGTGGCATCATTGATGGACTCAAGTGTGGCAGCGGTAGTGAGGTTGACCCAGGATCGGACATTGTTTCGTTCTGCTATGCATGTGGTAGCTATGAGTCAGTTCTGACTCGATGGCACCTGACAACAACAACAACTGCAGTTCTGAGTTCTAGTGTGGCACTGTGGGCTAATGCACCAGACTACAAAGCCGTTTGAACTGCAAGGTCGGTGTTTCAAGCTCACCAGCTGCTCTTCTGAAACCCTATACAGGGTCGCTATAGGTTGGAACCCACTGGACAGCACTTAACAACAACAACTGTAGTTCTGAAGGGACCATTCTTTCTTTGTTATGTTTTTTAAGCAATCAGGTTACAGTTCAGTCTTTAAATGACTCCATTTAAAGTCCTTCTCAAAGGTGACTTTCATGTCTTTGTTTTAGCCTGCTAGGTGCAAAGGGTGCTTTTATTTCCCTGGTTTCCAAAATCATGACCACATTGTCCTCTTTCAGTGTATGGGAAAACAATTTAAGTGGCTTGCCCAAGGGCACTTAGTGACACAACTCTGTCCATCAAGTATCAATGTATATAAATTATCTCCTCAGGTTCAAAAACAGTAAAGAAAAGTAGTCTGACTACCCTCAGAAGTCTTGCTGTTTTTCAGATTCACTACACTTGCACTGCCAATTAATGCACTGGATTTCAAGGTCGGTGTGAACCGCAAGGTGGAAGGTTCAAAGTCACCAGCCGCTCCTTGGAAACCCTATACAAGGTGGTTATGACCCCAAACCGACTTGAAGACATTCCACCATAGCATTTCTCATCTCTGTTCAGAAACTGAAAGATTAAGCATTTTGAAGGCAGTCTCTCTATCTGGCTCCTTTTACTTTGACTTGGATGTATTTGCAGGCATCAGTGTGATCAAGTGTTCTTAACCCATACCTCTCCATCTCTGATCCTGGCAGCTCCCTGGTATGTCCTAAGGACCCTAGTGATGCAGTGAGTCAGACATTGGGTTGCTATCAATAAGGTTGGTGATTTAAACCCACCAGCTGCTCCATGGGAGAAAGATGAAGCTGTCTACTCCATAAAGATTTATAATCAACCACACTTAACAATGTCATGAGTGGCTTGATGGCAGTAGTTTACTTTTGGGGAGTTTGATGTGTACCAGTAGGTTTTCAGGTGTATCATTGCCTAAGAAAAGCTGGGAAGCACTACTTTCTAGCTTCCTCTCATTGTATGCTCCCAGATGCCAATTATCAAAGTATGCTGGCTCATTCCAGGATTATTGCAGGCTGCTTGGTTGGGTGGATTTAATGCTTTTCCAGTGTGACTCTGCTGGCCTTCAACACACCCACTTGTCTGCAACCCCAGGGTACAGAAGAATATATACCAATTGTTAAGAGAATGATGTTTCATTTATCTTAATGCAGTAGCTCCCAAACCAGGTTGATCATCAGACTTACTTGAAAGATTTTTGAGTGTATAGATTCTCAAGCCCACTCCAGGAACCAGTAAATTTTAAAAGCTTCGAGGGTGATTTGGAAACCCATGCAAGTTTAGAAACCTTAGTGCAGTGGAAATATCCATGGAGGGTCAGGAAGGAAAGGAGATTGGGAACAGAAGACTTGGATTTAAGTGATATTTAGCCTGTGCAGGATCTTAGAAAAAAATCCCTCAACCTCTCTGAATATCGATTTTCTTACAAGCAGTGAAGAGGTTAAAGTAATTGTTTCTTTTTATTGTTGTTGTTGCTGTTGTTAAGTGCTGTTGAGTCAGTTCCAACGCATTGCGACCCTATATAGGGTCTGCAAGGAGCAGCTGATGAGCTTGAACTGCTTACCTTGTGGTTCAAACCGACTACAGTTCAGCACATTAACCCACAGCACCACACCAGGACTCCTTTTATTTAATGGTGGTGGTGGTGGTTATGTGTCGTGGAGTCGGTTCTGACTCATAGCGACCCTGTATCTGGTTTCTGAGGCTGTAAATCTTTACATACCACTTTTTTCTTATTATTTAGGGGTAGAATTAAATAAGATCTTTTCCTATTATTTAGGGGTAGGATTAAATAAGACCACTTAATGTAATATCTGCATAAATAATGATTTAATTTAATTAGTATTTTGACAAGAAAGACTTAAAAATAAGGTGTGTGTATGATGCAACTTTTATTCATTTTTGGCACTCACCCTACTCATCCTTGAATGCAATAATTTGAAATTCATAACAAACATAACTATAGCTATCCATTGTAAAAAAGCAAAACAAAAAAAATCCATATTACCGTTATATTTAAAAAGAGACCAAGAAATCTTGGGAAATCTTTTTTTGACCTCAAGTTATTAATTTGTCTTTTGGGAAACGGTGTTTGGGATTGCTGGCTTTCGATTCTTCATTTAATATGGAAGTTCATGAATTCCAACTGTTAGCATCATCATGTCTCTCAACATTTGAATTCTGGGCTTTCCCTTTGTCTCTAAATCTTTCCCATATGTTAGTTGGGAGGCTGGGGACAGAGGGGTGGGGCACTCTGCAGCTCAGTGCTGTCCTCTGACCAAGCACTAAAGCATTTTGTGTGGGTTCCCATGATAGAACGCAGCACCCTGGTGAGAAGAAGTTCTCTGTCTTTCTCAGAGAACTTCTGCCCTGCAGCCTTCAGCCTCCACCTGCTCCTTATTTTCCTGAACTATTCTTCAATTCACCATGTGTGTTTTTTTAAATAAATGTATTTCTTTTCAGTCGAAACTGCTGCTAGACTGTCTGCATTCTGGCTTTTGTTTACAAAGGCTCTGCAGTGCTCTTGCCCAGGGAAGAAGAGAGGGGGAAAAGGCCCTCCTTCATCTTCAATTTAACCTTTTGCAATCAAGGTCTCTTTTTGTACACTAGAAAATATGAAGCAGTAACTCATGGGAAAGAAATGATTCCTAAGAGATGGAACAATAGCTTAAAATACCTAAGTACACACATAAGGAAAAGACTGCAATTTTTAAGCTAGGGATGTTTGTTTAAGATGAAATGCATGGAATGGAGCTTTTCACACAGGAGTGTCTACTGGTTTCACAGTTCACTTGAAACCAGGAATCTGAGGGCTGTCAAATTTTGCAATTCAGATTGTGCTTCAGTCTGGGTGTGGTAGATCCTTGTGTGTTCTTTGCACCCGTAATAAGCAACCAAATCACTTCAAAATTCTTGTAAGTCTCACATCCACCCTATAGGTTTCTTGTACCCTGCTACCTGACAGATAATCATGTCTTTCCTAAAGCATTTCCCCATCCCATAGGCATCTGTATCATAGCCAATACCACCTGGAATTGTAATTATTTGGTTATCTTTTTAATCTCCCCAACAAGATTGAACCCTCACTAAGGCCAAGACTACGTTTTGTTCATCATGGAGCTCCCCACCCTCCTGCACCTCATGCAGTTTCTGCAAAATTCTTGGGAGCTTGTTGCTGAAATTAACTAGGAACAGCACGTGTTTAGAGAATTAAGGAGCGTGTATAGTACTGGTGTGGCACTGTGGTCTAATGCGTCAGAGTGCAAAGTCATTTGAACTGCAAGGTCATGGGTTCAAGCTCATCAGCTACTCCTTGGAAACCCTATACAGGGTCGCTATGGGTCGGAATCAACTTGACGGCACTTAACAACAACAACAACAATATGTCAAGCATTTGAGATACATGTATCTTAAATCATTTTTCATCACTCACTCTTCTATTCACTTCTGTTTCAAAATATTTTCTGTATGGATTATATATGGAAGGCTTAAAGGTTGACGGTTCACTCCACGGTAGCCTGGTTATACCTGCTGCTATAAAGATTACTGCCACAATGATCCTACGGGAAAGTTGCACTCTGTCACACAGGGTCCCTATCACTCAGAATCAACTTGACAACACATAACAATGTTGTTGTTGTTGTTGTTGTTGTTGTTATTGTCAAGTACCATCGAGTCAGTTCCAACTCATAGTGACCCTGTATAGAGTTTCTGAGGCTGTAAATCTTTACAAGGGGAACAAAAGCCTCATCTTTCTCCAAAGGAGTGGCTAGTAGATTCGAACTAATAAACTTGAGGTTAGCACCCCAGTTTGTATTCGACTATACTACAACACTTAATATTGAGCATCAGTTCATGAGAGAAATGTTGACAGGTCGGAGCAAATCCAGGGCCAGCGGAGAGCTTGCATGGAATACCGCCAGGCGTCATTTCTGACTCGTTTTATTGTTTTGTTGAGTTGCTATAGACTAGGCTCCATAAGTCAAGTCTCCCTCTATCTCTCTGATCATTGGTATGTTAGGGTCTGTTGCTGCAGTTACTTCGTCCACCCATGTACTTGAGAGTGTCCCTCATTTGGCCAATTACTTTATCAACTAAGATACCACCTTCTAACTATAGGTCTTTCCTGATGATGTGTCTAAAGTAAGCATTATCATTCTTATGCTTAAGGAGCATACCGGTTACATTTCTTCTAAGATGGATTTATTCTCTCTTCAATGCTACCTCTTCTGTTGACCCTCATCATTGTTTATGCCTCCATAATGGCATTCAAAGCACACCATTATAATGATTGTAAAAGAAATAAGTCTGTGAACACTTTGAGAGCAAAGACCTGGTCTCATTCTTTTTAAAATACCCCCAGCACCTATAATAGATACTTTCTGAGTGCTAAAATTACCTAGCACTCCAAAAGTATCTGGTAAAAGAATAAAGCAATGTGAGGGAACATAGCAGAAGTCAAACGAAGGTGAGCTATTTGATCTCCCTATGCCTCAGTATTTTTTATGACTAGACTAGAATTCAAACCCAGACTGTCAAACTCCAGAACTTGCCATATTCTCTTCTTAATATATATTTCTCAAGAATGTTTAAGTATTTAAAATGCTATACAAGTATAAGAGCCTGCCACTGTCAAAATTATTTTGTGTGTTATGAGTGTTTCCTCAACCAGATTGCAAGTTCTCTGAGACTAGGCAAGTCCAACCCCCATTCTATGTCCCACATTGCCATAGTAAGTGCACAGCCCCCCATTAGAGTGATTTACTTTTTCTTTATTTCTCATAATATTAATGGACATATACAAGCAACATCTTATAATTTTCAAAGTACATTCTCATCTTGTAACTCATTTTATTTTCACAACATTGCTCAGGTTTGTTAGTATTCTCTATGTTTTTTCCACAAGAAAATCAAGACACAGAAAACCTTATGCACAGTGAAATAAGTCAATCACAAAAGAACAAATAGTGTATGATCTTACTTACATGATATAAGAGGAAAAGGCAAAGATCTAGAGACCAAAGTTTATTAGCAGTTACCAAACGGATGCGGGAGGGGAAGAAGGGGACACTTGTTTAATGAGTGTTTATTTATGGTGATGAGAAATTTGCCAGTGATTATGGGTACTGGTTACACAATATGATTAATGTAATCAATACCACTAAGTTATACAGCTGAAAAATATTTAACTGGCAAATGTGATATTATATAAACAGCAATAAAATAAATTTTTAAGTGTCAAATTAAGGAAAACAAACACACAGAGTAGCTAGATGACCCACCCAAGAGTGGACAACTAGGATAGAAAAAACTGTTGTTAAGTGCTGTCACGTCGGTTCTGACTCATAGCCACCCTGTGTAGGGTTTCTGAGGATCGGCTGGTAGGTTTGAACTGCCAAACTTGTACTTAGTAGCCCAGTGCGTATCCTACAGCACCACACCAGAACTCCATCTGCAAAAATCATCTCCCTAAATCTTATCCCCCTCTACCTGATATAAGTGTCTCTCTGTAGACATCTCTTAGATGGACTGGCTTGTTTCCTGCTATCTGGCTCAATGGTAACTGGACTTTCAGCTCAGAGACATATAAAAATACAACTTTTCTTTTAGACAAAAGGCTTTCTGATCAACTTTTTCTTTATGAATGACTAAGGACCCCCTGATAGCATAGTGGTTAAAGTGCTGCTAACTGAAAGGTTGACAATTCTAACCTACAAGTCACTCCTCATGAGAAAACTATGGCAGTGTGTTTCATCAATATTTAATATTGGAAATTCTAGGGGCAGTTCTAAGGAGCTCTGGTAGCATAGTGGTTTACGAGTCAGGCTGCTAGCCTCAATTCAGAAGTTCAAAACTACCAACTGTTCCACGAGAGAAAGATGAGGCTTTCTGCACCCATAAAGATTTACAGCCTCAGAAACCCTATAGAGGTTGACTATGAGTGAGAACCGACTCCACGGCACACAACACCACCAAGGACAGTTCTACTTTGTCCTGTCAGGTCTCTATGAGTTGGAATTGACATGACAGCAGTGAGTTTGCTTTTAGTCAGAAGCATCTACCTTGAAAGTATTCAGTTTAGGCCACAGTGTGCAGAAATTAAATCATTGTCTCTCTGAAGTAAATAACTGGAAGAATATATAACATTATAGCAAGTCAAGTTCTATTCCTTGTTACTGCTTTGCTGTTCTTATCCTTTTTTGCTCGTCCAATCATGTTGCTTGTTTGTATACAGTATTTAAGCCCTATAACTGAAACATAAAATATAGTCTATCTCTTTACATATCCTTATAGATACTGTTCACACACCCAACAGCACAGACTATACCTTTCACTGAGTAGAAGTTAGTCCTCTTAACTGTATAAGGCCGTGTTTTCTGTTCTCAAAGTCTTTCCCAAATAATGTTGTTGTTGTTGTTGTTAAGTGCCGTTGAGTCGGTTTCGACCGATAGCGACCCGGTACAGGGTTTCCAAGGGTGTAAATCTTTACGGGAGTAGAAAGCCTGATCTTCAGTATTTCTATTAGCAGCAATCTACTTTCTCTCAAAAACTCCCTCTGGTCTGCAGAGGAGGTTGTTTTCAATGAATTTGTCTGTTCTTTCCTCTCCCATCATCTTTTTTTGATCAATGTTTCTAGTCCAACTACTTGATTTTCAAATTACTTTGTAATTACAAAATGTTCAGCTAATTTTAGCTTAATTCCAAAAAGTGATTTTCATTGGTATCATCTCGGTCTTTGTCTGTTACTTTCCTTGGCGAGATTGTAGCTAGATGTGAAATTAATTGCACACTGGTCTTAACAATGCTGCCCTAACTAGCTAGCTATTCTTCTGTGAGGAAGCATCAATTAAAAAAAAAAAAGGCATTCAAGCTGATAGATAAAAGAATTAGTATTCCTTAGCTTGGAAAAGTGTTGGGGGCTGACTTTAAGCACATGGGGGATAATGGCTAGTTGTCTACAATTGCAGGTAGAATAGAACAAAAAGGAGGGTACATGTTGATTCTGACTAGAGATAAGGAACAATTTACTATCTAAAAGCAGAGCTGATGTAACCTCTAAATGGTCTTAAAAGATCCTCCTTTCCATACACTCTAAGACTTTCCTTTAAAGTCAAATATTCTTTTGACTCATTAAGTCACGAACTTGTCAGTATGGCTTACAGAACCAGATACATAATGTGTGGGGCTCCTTGCAAAATGAAATTGTAGAATCCCTTGTACAAAAATTAAGACTTTCAATGGGGGGCTTCCAGTAATATAGCAGATTAGACAGACACACTACATGGACCTTCTACAACAAAAATACAAGTGACCAAATAAAACAGACATAGATGAAAATCCTGGAACTTGTATAATGTTAGAGAAGTGGGCTGAGTGCTTGCTGGAAGGAAAAGCTGCTCATGAACAGTGAGAGAGGAAGACTGACTAGTGAATGACCAGCCAGATGCAGGATGACCATCTTGAATCTTTGTGAGCAGCTTTAGCAACAGAAGGTTGCCTGGCAGAGCAGAGTCACACTGAAGAAGGTAAGATTCCTTCTTTTTCCCCATGCTACCTTGGTGACCAGAGGTGTGGCTAGCTCCCACCCTCATCTACTCCCAGCCCAGAACCTGCAAATTTAACAGAAGAGAAGAAGGAGAAAATACAAATAACACGAACAAAAAGTGATATGGGTGATGTCACAACAGAACCAACAGAAATAAAAAGATAATAACAGATACTATGAAAAATTATACTCCAACATATTTGAAAACCTAGGAGAAATGGACAAATTTCTAGAAACACATGACTTACTTAAACTAACACAGGTTAAAGTAGAAAACTTGAACAGACCTATCATAAGAGAAGAAATGATCAATCATTTAAAAATTCCCAACTAAAATAAGTCCAGGCCTAGATGGCTTTACTTGTGAATTCTACCAAACATTCAGAGAAGAGCTGAACCATTTGTATTCAAACTATTCCATAATATAGAAGAGGATAGAAAACTACCAATTTCATTTTATGAAGCAATCATAACTCTGATACCAAAACCAGGCAAAGGCATTACTAAGTAAGAAATTTATAGACTAATATCCCTCATGAACATAGAAGCAAAAATTCTCAAGAAAATCCTAGCAAATAGAATCCAACAATATAACAAAAAAACAAAACAAAGGCAAAAAACCAAGTGGTATTCATACCACATAAGCAAGGATGGTTCAATATTAGAAAAACAATCAATGTAATCCACCACATAAATAAAACAAAGGAAAAATCAAATGATTATATCAATCGATACAGAAAAGGTATTTGACAAAATCCAACATTCATTCCTGATTAAAAAAAAGAAGAAGAAGAAGCAACAAAATAGGAATAGAAGGGAAATTCTTCAACATAATTAAGGACAGATCTACAAAACCAACAGCAAAACATCACTCTCAATGGTAGGAAACTGAAGTCATTCATCTTGTGAAGAGGAACTAGACATAGATACCCTTTATCACCATTCTTATTCAATATTTTGCTGGAAATCCTGTTATTACTCTTCTTGTTGTTATG
>NW_006408551.1:5225280-5228707 GCF_000296735.1 Chrysochloris asiatica | reverse complement strand
GGCCAGGATGGCCAAACTTCATCTCTCATACTTCGGACATATTGTCAGGAGGGACCAGTTGCTGGAGAAGGCTATCATGTTTGGTAAGGTGGAGGGTCAGAGAAAAAGAGAAAGACCCCCCAGTGAGATGCTTTGGCAAAGTGGCAGTATCAATGGGCTCAAGTGTGGCAACAATTATGAGGTTGACCCAGGACCAGGCAGTGTTTCCTTCTGTTATACATAGGGTCACTTTGAGTAAGTACCACCTTGATGGCACCTAACAACAATAACTATATATATATTCCTGGTGTTGTGCTGTAGGATTAGCACTAGACTGCAAACTACCAGCTCAAACCCACCAGTTGCTTCTCAGAAACCCTATACAGTATCACTATGAGTCAGAACAGATGCTACAGCACTTAATAACAACTGTATATATATTATATTGTTATTAATAAGGAGCCCTGGTCGTATAATTGTTACATGTTAGGCTGCTAAGCACAAGGTCTGTAGTTCGAAACTATCAGCCACTCCATGGGAACAAGATGAAGTTTTCTGCTTCTATAAAGATTTACTGCCTTGAAAACCCTATGCAGTTTCTCTATGTGTCAGAACTGACTCGACAACACACCACCACCATTACTACCACCACCATTAACAATATTGCAGTGCATAATTGGATGTGTTATCATTCTCAGATGTGTACTTACAAATAATCAAAGATTGGCTTTACGAAGATATTGAAAATTAAAAAAAACAAACAGTAATAAGGGAGAGTGGTCCAATATGGTAAGCTAGTCACACACACCATGCCATCTCCCTACAGCAAAGACCTGAGACCAAGTGAAATGGATACAGATAGCAATCTGGGAACACAAAACAGCAAATGAAAAGCTGAATAACTAGATAGAAAATAGAAAGGAAGGAGCAACTTAATGAAAACAACAGCTTGATGCAGCCAGCTTGATGCAGCATGTCCATCTTGAGACAAAGCAAGCAGCTTTCTCAGATGAGATGCACAGGAAGAAAATTGCACAGACTCCCCAGTAGGAGACAGAGGTTCTATGTCTACAAACCCAGAGCAAAGCAAGGTGAGCAGAACATGAAGTGGATTTAAGGGGGAAAGTACAGGAATATAAGTGAGAGCTCTAGAGATCCAGGTAATGCTTGATGCTAAAGCAAGGTGAAAGCCAGAAAATAGGGACAAAATTGATCATCAGCAATAGTCCCTGATCATTTGGGCAGGTGGCTCTGTCAGAGTAGAGGTGCCTTGAGTATCTGAAGGGAGTGCATATGTTGAAAATGCACCTCCTTTCTACATCCAGGCCTTCCCAGGGACCACCAGTGAGTCCTCCTCTCCCCACCAGCCTGGCAAGCTGCAGTGCCCACTCATATGCTATTGGACTGTGACCAGAGGTTCCCATCTGCTGTTGCCCATGCCCAGGGCATAAGCTGTTGGACCTGCACCTGGAGGCTCATGCTTGTTGACCATCCACACACTGCCACACCTCAGCATTCAGCAGCCCATTCAGCAATTAGCGACACAGTGACTGGTGATTCATTCGAGCGCCCTTATCCCAATGACCCAATGACCAGCAGCAAACACACAGCACTCAATTCAGCAACCATCAAGACCAGTGTCTAGCCTGACAGAAACATCATCTTAGCAGCAATTCCAGTCACATCCTGATATGTTCCATCTGAACCTCTTCCAAAGGATGAGGAGACTATACTAGTGCTCTTATTCAGTGTCCACTCAGCTACAGTGTCATATATCCCACACTCAGACAATTACTGCAGGTTCTTTGAACTTACAGTGAAATCCTTTGCACTCCATCACCTACTGGAACATCAATTTGTGCATGCACAGTGGGCCTACCCCATCCATTTGGGTAACACTCCTCTCAGCAGATATGGTGAAATCCTGTCCTGAGCTCCAGATAATGTACTTATCGCTAATTCCAATATGGAAGGATACCCACAATTCCAAAAGGGCTGTGGAGAGACCCTAACCACCTAATACTTGTCACCCCATATCAAGGAGAGAACTTGCCCTCCCATTAAGTAAAGGAGACATATAAGCCAAACCACAGACAGCTTGCACTTGAGTGTGACCTACATAGCCACTAGGGAGAGGAAATCATGCCCAGCAACAGACACCACCAAAGCCACACACAGACCAGAACCACAAAACAACAAAAATTAAAATAATATAAAGGAAGAAAGATATTCTAAAGAGAAAAAGAAATAAAGCTTCAGACACATCAAAACAAACGTTGTACAACCCATAAAGTACATAAATCAATTAACGCTTTAATGTCTCAATAAAAACAGACAATAACAAACCAGATGAAGAAACAGGATATGATGGTTCAAACAAGTGACCAGAGTAAAAGGGTACAAACCGTTCCTGAGAAAGAAATGGCAATAGAACAACCTGACAAGGTACCCAAAAGACTTATGTATAGGATTCTTAAAGAAGTCAAGGAAAACACAGACAAAACCCTACAAAATTCAGGAAAACAATAGAAGAACACAGTGGCAACATAAATAGATCATTAGAAGGCATTCAAAACCAATTAGAAATCCAGAAGAATAACACTAAAATACCAGAAATCGATAACTCAGTGGAAGGATATAGAAATAGAATTGAGCAAATAGAAGAAAGGATCAGTGAAATAGAGGTCAAATCCCTTGATACTAATCTGTTTGAGGAAAAATCAGAAAAAATAATTAAAGAAAAAAAATGGAAGAAGCATATGAGGGAGAATGTATGCAGTGTTTATGAAGAAGTCAAGAAGAGGAAGAGAGAAAGAAAAAGCACATTACTTTTGAAGATTTATTGACAGAAAACTTTCCTAATATCTTGACAGATGATAAGTTTTCCTTCCAAGAAGCTCAAGAAAGTCATCCAAACATATCATAATCAAACTTTCCTAGCCAAAGTCAAAGAATTCTGAGAGCAGTTCATAGAAAATGAAATATCACTTACAAAACTTAAGACTAAGTTCTGATTTCTGAGCAGAAACTTTATGGGTAAAGAGAAAGAGTGAGGACATTTATTAAACCCTAAAAAAATCATCTATATAGCAGCACTGTCCCTCAGATACAATGATGGCATTAGGATATTTCTAGATAAGCAGAAATTAAGGGGACTTTTAAAACCACTCCAACCTTACAAAAAAGGTTAAATGGAGTCCTTTGGACTGGGAACCAATGACATCAGACAGGGACCTGAAATTAAGACACCTAAAAGCATAACCCAGATAAAGAATTCTCAAAAGTAAAATAAAACTGAAAACAGGGAAGCAGAGTTATCAATATGTAATACATGGAAGCTTCAAAATAAAAAGGAAGGTTAATAGTGTAGTTACAGAACTGCCATATAAAGAAGAAATCAAGACAGTATCAAAAAATGACAAACAGTTTTCAACTTAGGGCTGTTGTT
>NW_006408551.1:5215564-5225180 GCF_000296735.1 Chrysochloris asiatica | reverse complement strand
AACAACAACTGTAGTTCTGAAGGGACCATTCTTTCTTTGTTATGTTTTTTAAGCAATCAGGTTACAGTTCAGTCTTTAAATGACTCCATTTAAAGTCCTTCTCAAAGGTGACTTTCATGTCTTTGTTTTAGCCTGCTAGGTGCAAAGGGTGCTTTTATTTCCCTGGTTTCCAAAATCATGACCACATTGTCCTCTTTCAGTGTATGGGAAAACAATTTAAGTGGCTTGCCCAAGGGCACTTAGTGACACAACTCTGTCCATCAAGTATCAATGTATATAAATTATCTCCTCAGGTTCAAAAACAGTAAAGAAAAGTAGTCTGACTACCCTCAGAAGTCTTGCTGTTTTTCAGATTCACTACACTTGCACTGCCAATTAATGCACTGGATTTCAAGGTCGGTGTGAACCGCAAGGTCGAAGGTTCAAAGTCACCAGCCGCTCCTTGGAAACCCTATACAAGGTGGTTATGAACCCAAACCGACTTGAAGACATTCCACCATAGCATTTCTCATCTCTGTTCAGAAACTGAAAGATTAAGCATTTTGAAGGCAGTCTCTCTATCTGGCTCCTTTTACTTTGACTTGGATGTATTTGCAGGCATCAGTGTGATCAAGTGTTCTTAACCCATACCTCTCCATCTCTGATCCTGGCAGCTCCCTGGTATGTCCTAAGGACCCTAGTGATGCAGTGAGTCAGACATTGGGTTGCTATCAATAAGGTTGGTGATTTAAACCCACCAGCTGCTCCATGGGAGAAAGATGAAGCTGTCTACTCCATAAAGATTTATAATCAACCACACTTAACAATGTCATGAGTGGCTTGATGGCAGTAGTTTACTTTTGGGGAGTTTGATGTGTACCAGTAGGTTTTCAGGTGTATCATTGCCTAAGAAAAGCTGGGAAGCACTACTTTCTAGCTTCCTCTCATTGTATGCTCCCAGATGCCAATTATCAAAGTATGCTGGCTCATTCCAGGATTATTGCAGGCTGCTTGGTTGGGTGGATTTAATGCTTTTCCAGTGTGACTCTGCTGGCCTTCAACACACCCACTTGTCTGCAACCCCAGGGTACAGAAGAATATATACCAATTGTTAAGAGAATGATGTTTCATTTATCTTAATGCAGTAGCTCCCAAACCAGGTTGATCATCAGACTTACTTGAAAGATTTTTGAGTGTATAGATTCTCAAGCCCACTCCAGGAACCAGTAAATTTTAAAAGCTTCGAGGGTGATTTGGAAACCCATGCAAGTTTAGAAACCTTAGTGCAGTGGAAATATCCATGGAGGGTCAGGAAGGAAAGGAGATTGGGAACAGAAGACTTGGATTTAAGTGATATTTAGCCTGTGCAGGATCTTAGAAAAAAATCCCTCAACCTCTCTGAATATCGATTTTCTTACAAGCAGTGAAGAGGTTAAAGTAATTGTTTCTTTTTATTGTTGTTGTTGCTGTTGTTAAGTGCTGTTGAGTCAGTTCCAACGCATTGCGACCCTATATAGGGTCTGCAAGGAGCAGCTGATGAGCTTGAACTGCTTACCTTGTGGTTCAAACCGACTACAGTTCAGCACATTAACCCACAGCACCACACCAGGACTCCTTTTATTTAATGGTGGTGGTGGTGGTTATGTGTCGTGGAGTCGGTTCTGACTCATAGCGACCCTGTATCTGGTTTCTGAGGCTGTAAATCTTTACATACCACTTTTTTCTTATTATTTAGGGGTAGAATTAAATAAGATCTTTTCCTATTATTTAGGGGTAGGATTAAATAAGACCACTTAATGTAATATCTGCATAAATAATGATTTAATTTAATTAGTATTTTGACAAGAAAGACTTAAAAATAAGGTGTGTGTATGATGCAACTTTTATTCATTTTTGGCACTCACCCTACTCATCCTTGAATGCAATAATTTGAAATTCATAACAAACATAACTATAGCTATCCATTGTAAAAAAGCAAAACAAAAAAAATCCATATTACCGTTATATTTAAAAAGAGACCAAGAAATCTTGGGAAATCTTTTTTTGACCTCAAGTTATTAATTTGTCTTTTGGGAAACGGTGTTTGGGATTGCTGGCTTTCGATTCTTCATTTAATATGGAAGTTCATGAATTCCAACTGTTAGCATCATCATGTCTCTCAACATTTGAATTCTGGGCTTTCCCTTTGTCTCTAAATCTTTCCCATATGTTAGTTGGGAGGCTGGGGACAGAGGGGTGGGGCACTCTGCAGCTCAGTGCTGTCCTCTGACCAAGCACTAAAGCATTTTGTGTGGGTTCCCATGATAGAACGCAGCACCCTGGTGAGAAGAAGTTCTCTGTCTTTCTCAGAGAACTTCTGCCCTGCAGCCTTCAGCCTCCACCTGCTCCTTATTTTCCTGAACTATTCTTCAATTCACCATGTGTGTTTTTTTAAATAAATGTATTTCTTTTCAGTCGAAACTGCTGCTAGACTGTCTGCATTCTGGCTTTTGTTTACAAAGGCTCTGCAGTGCTCTTGCCCAGGGAAGAAGAGAGGGGGAAAAGGCCCTCCTTCATCTTCAATTTAACCTTTTGCAATCAAGGTCTCTTTTTGTACACTAGAAAATATGAAGCAGTAACTCATGGGAAAGAAATGATTCCTAAGAGATGGAACAATAGCTTAAAATACCTAAGTACACACATAAGGAAAAGACTGCAATTTTTAAGCTAGGGATGTTTGTTTAAGATGAAATGCATGGAATGGAGCTTTTCACACAGGAGTGTCTACTGGTTTCACAGTTCACTTGAAACCAGGAATCTGAGGGCTGTCAAATTTTGCAATTCAGATTGTGCTTCAGTCTGGGTGTGGTAGATCCTTGTGTGTTCTTTGCACCCGTAATAAGCAACCAAATCACTTCAAAATTCTTGTAAGTCTCACATCCACCCTATAGGTTTCTTGTACCCTGCTACCTGACAGATAATCATGTCTTTCCTAAAGCATTTCCCCATCCCATAGGCATCTGTATCATAGCCAATACCACCTGGAATTGTAATTATTTGGTTATCTTTTTAATCTCCCCAACAAGATTGAACCCTCACTAAGGCCAAGACTACGTTTTGTTCATCATGGAGCTCCCCACCCTCCTGCACCTCATGCAGTTTCTGCAAAATTCTTGGGAGCTTGTTGCTGAAATTAACTAGGAACAGCACGTGTTTAGAGAATTAAGGAGCGTGTATAGTACTGGTGTGGCACTGTGGTCTAATGCGTCAGAGTGCAAAGTCATTTGAACTGCAAGGTCATGGGTTCAAGCTCATCAGCTACTCCTTGGAAACCCTATACAGGGTCGCTATGGGTCGGAATCAACTTGACGGCACTTAACAACAACAACAAGGAACATGGAGTCCCTGGGTGGCATGAATGGTTAAGTGCTGGACTCCTAGCTTAAAGGTTGGCAGTAGGAACCCACCAGAGGCACCTCGGAAGACAAGTCTGGTGATCTGCTGCCACTTCACATCAGTTAACAACAAAAAGAAACACCCCTCAGCTTACCTCAAGTTCTGCGATCATCTGCTTACATCCAATCTCAAAAACATATTACCCTGTTTACTTGCTTCTTCATCAATAAGCACACTTTTCCTTTCAACCCTGAGGTTAACTTCTCCAAATGGTGAATATCAATAAAGGTAGATAAATGTTGACTTTAGCATCCTTTAGAAATGACTCTCACTAATTAATGTTTTGATGTACTACAACCAAAGGCAGTGTGGTCTTATGCAGAGGGATATGAACCATACCCTCTGACACTGCCAGAGGGAGTGACATGAAAATGACCCCAGGGTCCAAGGTGCAAGGAACGGCAACTAAAGTAATATAGTTACAAGAGTTGGTGTCCTCGTCACTCCCACACATCCTAGCCCCATCCACCCCTGAGTCAGGGTGTGTGAAGATGAGTACTGTGCCTCCCTAGGGCAGAGAGGAGGCTCTGCACTTTGGCCAATGGCTGAGGGGAGGAGCTATAGGGGCCACAAGGGGTGGTGCTGAGTGGGACCCTCCTCCTCCCCCCACCTCCAGTGAAGACCTCTGCCCTGCTCAGAGGTGAATGGTGGGTGCCAAGTTCAGGAGGCTGCCCATGGAAGGGGCAGGGCGGTGATAACATGAGTGGCACCACCCTAGGGATGATACTGGCCAAAGGTGGAGAACTTCCCTTAATTAAGCAATCTTAGGGGCACCACTGAAATTCCCTTTTGGAAATGGAGCTATGAAGGAAAAAACTCTGTGGAGAGAATACATTTGAACTTCATTAAGTAAACGTAAGGAGTAGAATAACTCTCTGTTAAACAAGAGCACAGGCTCTTTAGTGTCTTACACGTCAACAAAGGTTGGAGGCTACATTTTTTTAGCACCGCCTTTCCTAAGAAATGTACAATATGACCATTAAGTAACTTAACTGATTTTCTGTTGTGAAATACTTTGTAAAGTTTATCTCTTAACTGCATTGTTAAATAAATAGTTGAGAGTTGCCAACCTGTGTTTCCTGGCTAGTTCCTCCACTGTTCCTGTACACCTCATATTTCAGAAAAAGGAGGAAACCCAAACAATGTCTAGCTGATCACAGTCTATGACCTCTTCAGGTCAACCGTAGAAAATCCAGCCAGAGCACATCCTTTCTGGGCACATATGAGTTCAGCATGGGCACTGACTGTGGATGTGCTAGACTGTGCCCGGCAACCTGAAAACAAACCTCTCTGAAAAGAGTTCATCACTAGCCTGTCCATATCCCCTACCTTCTATTGTAACTGGAGTTGCCACAAGACCCACATAAAAGTTATCCTCTGTACCTCAAGTGTACCTCAGGGTCACCCTCCTGATTGAAACCATGACTCCCTGCTCTTGTAATTTGGTTGTATGATTCCTCTGGTTTCATATTCAGGATGCCATCAGCATCAAGCAGTTCTCCTTGTGGCCAGTTTGGATTATTTTATCTGATTTACCATCCTCTTAACCTGATACTTTATCCAGCTCATTCTCAATCTCAACCATTCAGGTCAGCCCCTTGTCCAGGAACCCCCATTCTATCGATCCACCATCCCGCTAGAAGAGAATGAATGGACATTGTCTCTCTGAATTGCTGTCTGGATTCTCCACTGCTATGTTCCACCACTTATCTGAAGGATGCTGATCAATTACTGCTACTTGAGTAGGATTTCCAGCTTATACTCTACCCTTTGGACCTTGTAGTTATATGAGTAAAGCCAAATGCCAGTCAGTGTTAACACCTAAGTCTAGCCTCCAACTCCTGCCCTACCCCTGTGAGAAGGATATTCCCTTTTTCTTCCCCACACCAAACCACCTCCATCCTACTTAGTCTGACATATTTTGCCATAGTTACCAGGCCATTTCTGGCTCTTTCTGTGAAAATATCAGCTTTTAAAATTGTATGGATTTCAGGAAATTAAGGAGTCATCAAGAAGTTGGGCATCTTTTATTTTATCCTAAGTTTAGCTACCATCAATGGCACTTTACTGTTTCCCTTAAAGTAGTTTTCTACTACATCAAATACATGCATATTCATCAGCTGCTATCTATACTAGATTATCCATGCTTTTGCTTTCTTCCATTAGTGAAGTTAATCAAGAGCATTAGAAAGTAGAGCTACCCTGTAAATTCTGAGTTTTGTGACAAAGTGACTGAGTGCAGAGTTAGCAGATACTTTCACTGCATTTGTTGACCTCTCAGGAAGGTGCAAAGAAAACTGGAAAGCGTCAGATATTGCAAAGGATTTGAAATGGTTTGGGAGGAATTTGATTTGCTCAGAAGCCTTCTCTAAAAGGAATTGCATTTGAGAGTGTTATATCGCATCTACATTTTATTACCATTTCTGTTCACTCAATCATCTGAATACCAAGCTAGAGCACTGGACCATTGGACAGCAGAATGAATTCCAAGAATATTAGGGAATCAAGGAAGTAGAGAATGGGATTAATGATTCATGGGTATAGCATTAGTCATTGATCATAAACCAATATGGAACCAGAGACTGGGAACAAAGTCAGACTGTAGAGCAACAGGTTCCACTAAACAGTTCAGGCAGCTGACTCAACATTTCCACAGAGTCCACCAAGCCCACTTGGTTTACCCAACTTCATCTTCGATTTAACCTTTTACAATCCAGGTCTCTTTAAACATACTAGAATAACATGCAGCAGTGATTTATGGAAAAAATATAATCCCTAAGAGAGGGACCAGTGACTTAAAATACTCAAATGCACACATGAATAGAAGGCTACAACGGTTAAACTAGGAATTTTGCTTAAATTGAAATACAGCTGCTAATACAAAGAAATAGCTAGTGGTTTCATGGTTTACTGGAAAGTAGGAATGCTGGTTCTGTTTAAATCTGCCTACATTTCAGGTTGTAACTTTGTCTAAGAAGATCCCTTGTGTGTACTATCGCCATCATGGACATATGGTGATGTATCTGTACCCTTTCAGGATACTTTCAGGGTTTGTCACATCTCTTGAGTTCTCTGATCCTTCTACTTGCCATAAAGTAAATCAAACTTTTCTGGGTACCATCTCGATCCTATAAGTAAGTATCTCCCTCTCTGCATATACTTGTTTGTGTTAGTGGTTGAACAGTTTGTACTATTCTACCTGCCTACTATCTAAGTTTTCCATGTGTTATTTAGAAGAAACATCTTTTAGGGTTAAAAAATGCACTTTGTCGGGGTTCTGATTGAGCAAGACATCTCTAGATTAGAAAAATTGTAATAGTTTTAGATTAAATCAGAATTATGGTTCCCAGGATCTCAAAGTTTCTGATCCACAATGTCTATACTCAATTAAATAATCAACAAAATATGTCCTACTGAGACAATGGATGTTCAATTCAAACAGGCTTGAATTCAAACCCAAAGTTTTCCTCAGATCCTCTTTAATTCCTTCATTCTATGTACCTGTTACAGCCTTAGGATGTCAGGAGTATCACAATAAACAAAACAGATAAAAGAATTTAAAAACTATAAACTCAGAAGAAACTAAGTTCTAGACCAACTCTGCTGTTTTACAAATGAGGGAAAGTCAATCCGTAAAAGTAATGTGTTTTGTAAAAGGTCATACAATGACTTGGTAGCAAAATCAGATTTAGATTTCAGGTCTCTTGATGTTCAATTTAGTATCCTTTGTCTGGAACCAGGATATAGTCAAATCATTGATCTTAAATAAAAAATTAACTTTAAAGTATATATGACACTTATTAAAAATAAAAGTCAAATTACTTGGGCTATAAAATAAGTCTTTTAAAATTACCACAGTTGCCTTCTAGACCACTGGAGACACTCTGATCATAAAAATTCTTTCCTGTGAGACTAAGAGAAGGTTGAGTTTGAGCAATGGTGTGCAAATCATATTTTACTCCATTAAGCATAAAAGATACAGATTTCTTCAAAATATATGTGAAAACATCAATCAGGGAGCCTCATGAGTGGCTTCTGACAGTTCTGTTGCTTCTCCACACCACAGACCAACCTATCCAGCAGCATGCCCTTGAAAAGTCATGGGAAGTTCCATGCCTGATATTTCTCCCTGAAACTCTGTTGTTATTAGGTGCATAGAATCAGTTCCGACTCTAAATCACCCTATACACAACTAAACAAAACTATTCCTGTAGGGTTTTCTAGGCCATAATCTTTATGCAAGTAAATAGTCAAAGACTCATTCATCATTTCATCTCATGCCAATTTTTAATTGTAAACATTGAGTGAGGTGTTTATTATAAGGCTATATAACTAATTGGTGGATTATGTACACATCTACTTTGGCAATAGGTTATGAAAGAATCACTTTTGAATAAGAGAATATGAGTCTTAATTCTAGTCATTAGAAAATCTTAAGTCGAATATATTTTTATATAAATACAAGGCAGTGTGAATTCAAAGTTAGATCAAATCTTCCTCTATGTCCAGAGCAGTTGTTCTGGTGAGGCAGTGGGGTCTGAGTTCCTCCCATTTACATCTTCTTCCCAATCCCCTCAGTGGCCCCTGAGAGAACTCATAGGAACCTGTAGGATTCTGAAGGTTGTATGATTTAAAACCTACACTTTTGGTACAACATTCTTCTAAGGCAGGGGTTACCAAACTATAGCTCATGGGTCAAATCCAGCCCATCACCAATTTTTATATTAAGTTTGATTAGAACACATCCAGACACATTATATATTATTTATGGCCACTCTGATTACAATATGAATGAATAGTTGCAACACAAGCTATTGTTGTTAGGTGCTGTAGAGTCAGTACTAACTCATCGTGATCCTATGTACAACTATATGGACCACAAAGTCTAAATTAATTACTTTACAAAAAAATTCACTTTCCTTACTGACCATCAAGTCCATCCTGACTTTTGACAACCCTACATGTCATCGAAGAACTGTGATCCATAGGTGGTTTTTAATGACTTTTTTTGGAAGTAGATCACCAGCCCTTTCTTCCAAGGTGCCTCTGTATGTACTTAAACTGTCAATCTTTAGTTAGTAATCAAACACGTGACTCATTGGTGCCACCCATTGCCTATTTTTCTTACTGAGTGTGGGCTCTATCCCAAAGCACTCTGCTAGGCTTTAGGAATACAGTGATGAGTAATGAGCATGTCCTGTCCTCAGTTTGATGGAGGAAATACAGGGAAAGTATGCAGGTCATTACAATGCAATAAAGTAGTAGTTTGTTATGGATTGAATTATGTTTGTGTCCCCCTCAAAAAACTCTATTTTGAAGTCTGAACCTTGTAAGTGTGAAAGTGATACTGTTTGGAAATACAGTTTTTTCTTTGTTACGTTAGGAGGTCATTAGGAAGTAGAGTAGGTCCTAGACCTAGTCCCTTTTGAGTGGTTCTCTTACAAAGGGGAATAGACACAGAAAGACACATACAGAAGACACCATGTGAAGTTGGAGGCAGATATACCTAAAAGTCCAGAATGCTAAGGACTGCACTGGTGGTGGAGTGGTTAATGTATTGGGCTGCTAACCACAAGGTCGGCAGTTCAAATCCACCAGTGGCTCCTTGGGAAAAGGATAAGGGTTTCTGCTTCCTTAAAGATTTACAGTCTTAGCAACCCTATGAGTCAGAACCAACTTGATGGCACACAACTACCATGTCTAGAAGCTGAATGAGACAAATAAGAAACTTTGTCTAGAGCTGATGCCTTGAATTCAAATATCTAGTCTCTGGAACTATGAGATATAAATTTCTGCCTGGTGTGGCTATGTAGCTAAGCACTAGACTGCTAACTACAATGTCAATGGTTCAAACCCACAAACTGCTCCTCAGCAACCCTACACAGAGTCACTCTGAGACAGAATAGACTCAAAGGCACTTAATAGCAGCAACAGCATTGTTGAAAGCCACCCACTTTGTGAAATGAAAGTGGGCTAAGATGGCCTGAGATGGACATCTCATAGCATGAGTAGTCTTACCAATGGGAAAGGAATATCCAAAGTCCATTAACTCAGGCTCCTGCTCCCCTGGATATTTCTGGAGGGACGTGTACTAACATTTACCTTTCTGAAGTTCCATTTTCTGTTATTTATGGCTGGCCAAGAAGCAGTTGTTTGAACAGAGTATGGGAACACTGAATGTTTTAAAATTGGGAAAGGTGTG
>NW_006408551.1:5201227-5202279 GCF_000296735.1 Chrysochloris asiatica | reverse complement strand
TTGTTGAGTCAGTTCTGATTTACAGAGACTCTGTATAGGGTTTCTGAGAAGCAGCTGTCAGGATTGAACTACCAACCTTGTGGTTCAAACTGACTTGTGGTCCAGTACTTATCCTACAGTGCTACACATAGGAAGACTTAATGTTGTGAAAATGTCAACACTACCCAAATCAATAAATAAGTATAATGCTATTCCAATCCAGATTCAATACCATACTTTAAAGCAATGGAAAAACTAATCACTAACTTTATATGGAAAGAAAAGAGACTCCAGATAAGCAAAACATTATTTTAAAAGAACAAGGTTGGAGGCCTCTCACTTCTAGATGTCAGTACCTACTACACAGCCACAGTAGTCAAAACAACTTGGTACTGTATGATAAATGACACATAGATCAATGGAACAAAACTGAGAACATGGGATAACAAAGAGAAGTAAATCCATTTACCTACACTTAGTTGATCTTCAACAAAAGGCAAAAATGAATTAAATGGGGAAGAGATAGTCTCTTCAACAAATGTTGTTGTTGTTAGGTGCCATCGAGTTGGTACCAACCCATAGCGACCTTATTATGAAAAGCAGACCGAAACACTGCCCAATCCTGGACCAACCTCACTACTGTTACCAACTTTTGAATCAATCGATGCTGCCACTTGGCCAATCCATCTAGTTGGGAGTCTTCCTCTTTTTCTCTGACCCTCCACCTTACCAAACATGATATTCTTCTCCAGTGACTGGTCCTTCCTGACAATGTGTCCAAAGTATGAGAGAAGAAGTTTGGCCATCTTGGCCTCCAAGGAACACTCTGACTGCACTTCTTCCAAAATGGATCTATTGGTTCTTTTGGAAGCCCATAGCACTTTCAATATTCTCCTCCAACACCGTAACTCAAAAGCATCAAGTCTTCTACAGTCTTACTTATTCACTGTCAAGCTTTCTCATGCATATGAGGTTATTGAAAATACCGTGGCTTGGATGAGGCGCACCTTAGTCCTCAAGCTGACATCTTTGCTTTTCAACATTTTAAAAAGGTCTTGTGCAGCAGATTTGCC
>NW_006408551.1:5191015-5195012 GCF_000296735.1 Chrysochloris asiatica | reverse complement strand
GTAACCACTACGCTACCAGAGCTCCTTAGGGCAGCAAGGTAAATTTCACAGTATCCACAAAGAAAATTAATAAATCACTCACCAAAATAAAGATCAAATAGACACAGTAAACATAAAATCAAGAACAATGAAAGATACAATAAGAAGATTCATAAACAATCAGAGCTCACCATAAAAAATTAAGTGAAACAAAGAAACTGTTAACACACAGCAACAACAACAAAAAACATAACAAATGGCAGCAGTAAATGAATACCTGTCAATAATCACACTGAATGTAAATGGTTTACAGGTCCGAGTCAAGAGTCAGAGTGCTAGAGTGGATAATGAAACATGATCCATCAATATGTTGCCTTTTGTCACACCTTAGACACAATGGCTAAAGTCAAAGAATGGAAAAAAGTGTAATAAGAAAACAGTAACCAAAAGAAAGCAGAAACACCAATAGTTATCTCTGATAAAAAGAACTTTAAGTCAAAAGCCTTTATATAAGTCAAAGAAGGTTTTTATGTAATGATTAAAGGATAAATCAACCAAAAAGCACATAACCACAATAAATATTTATACATCCAGTGGCCAAAATAGATAAAGTAAACCCTAACAGAATTGAAAAATAGAAATAGTTCTACAATAATAGTAGGAGACTTTAACATACCTTTTAAAATATATATAATGCATCTAACAACTAGAAGAAGTCCTGGTGTGGTGCTGTGGGTTAATGCGCCAGACTGCAAAGCCATTTGAACTGCAAAGTCGGCAGTTCAAGCTCACCAACTGCTCCTTGGAAATCCTATACAGGATCGCTATAGGTTGGAACCAACTCGACAGCACTAAACAGCAACAACTAGAAAGAAAATAAAAACACAGATCTAAATAATAGAATCATCTTGAGTACATAGATATCCACAGAACATACCACCAACAGTAGCACAGTGCACACGCTTCTCCAAAGCACATGGATCATTCTCCAGAATAGATTATATTTTAGGTCAAAAAGCAAGCCTCAATAAATGCAAAAATATTGAAATAATACAAAATATCATCTCTGATCATAATGGCGTAAAACTAGAAATGAATAACAGAAAGACCATGGGAAAGCCAAATATGCAGAAACTGAATAATTCCTTTCTTAAAAATTATTAGGTAATAGAAGAAATTAAAAACGAAATTAAAAAATTCTTAGAGTCAAATGAGAAGGAAAACACAACATACCAAAATCCCCGGGATAAAGCAAAAACAGAAAAATCCCTGGCATAAAGCAAAAAATATAAAGAATACATATAGCAGTAAATGTATGCATACCAAAAAAGAAAAAAAGGGTCAAAATCAATAGTCTTACTTTACAACTTGAACAAATACAAAAGGAGCAGGAAAAGAAGTCCACAGTCACCAGAAGAAAGGACATTATAAAGATCAGAGCAGAATAGACGAAATAGGGGAGAAAAAATTAAAATATATAGCACCAATAAGACAAGAAGTTGATTCTTTGAAAAAAATCAGTAAGAAAAAGCAAGAAAAGATACAAAGAATGAAAATAAGACGTAAGATGGGTAACATTCCAACAGAACTAATTGAGATATAAAGGATGATAACATAAAAAATTGTACTCTATCAAATTTGAACAGAGGAAATTCTGTTGTGCGTAGAGTCATTCGGAGTCAAAATTGGCTTGACAACACCTAACAACAACAACAAATTTGAAAATTGAAAAGAAATGGACAAATGTCTAGAAAATACTACCTACTGAACACAAACAGAAGCGGAAAACTATGTAGAACCTTAACAAAGGAAGAACTTGAAGATGTCATGGGGGGGGGGGGGGAGAGGGAAATCCTCCAGTAAAAACCAGCCCAGGTCCAGGTGGTTTCACTGAAGAGTTCTACCAAACTTTCAGAAAAAAGTGGCCACCAATCCTACTCAAATTATTGCAGCGCGCTTTTTACGAAAATGGCACAGAAGGCGAAAAAGGAAGCCCCCGCCCCTCCCAAAGCTGAAGCCAAAGCAAAGACGTTGAAGGCCAAAAAGGTAGAGATGAGAGGCATTCCCAGCCACAAAAAAAAAAAAAGAAAATCCACATGTCACCCACCTTCCGGCAGCCCAAGACTCTGAGGCTCAGGAGGCAGCCCAAATATCCTTGGAAGAGCACCCCAGGAGAAACAAGCTTGTCCACTATGCCATCATCAAGTTCCTTCTGACTACTGATTCAACCATGAAGAAGATTGAAGATAATAACACACTTGTGATCACTGTGGATGTCAAGGCCAACAAGCACCAGATCAAACAGGCTGTGAAGAAGCTCTATGACATTGACGTAGCCAAGTTCAACACATTAACCAGGCCTGATGGAGAAAAGAAGGCATATGTTCTACTGGCTCCTGACTAGGATGCTTTGGATGTTGCCAACAAAATTGGGATCATCTAAACTGAGTCCAAGGAGCTCTGGTAGCGTAATGGATACGAATCGGGCTGCAAACTTTAAGGTCAGCAGTTTGAAACTGCCAGCTGTTCCATGGGAGAAAGATGAGGCTTTCTACTCCTGTAAAGATTTACAGCCTTGGAAACCCTGTACAGGGTCTATGGGTCGGAATCGACTCGACAGCACTTAACAACATCAACAACAAACTGAGTGCAGCTGACTTATTCTAAATATAAAATTTTAAAATACAATTTAAAAAAAATTATTGCAGAGCATAGAAAAGGAAGGAATGTTCTCTAATTCTAAAAGCCACCATAACCTTGTTATTAAAGTCAGGCAAAGATTTCAAAGGGAAAAAAAAGAGAATTATTGTGATAGTGAAAGTTTTGTGTCAACCTGAGTGGGCCAAGATTCTTAGTGCTTTGGCAGTTGACATGCGGTCATTCCTCATGATGAGATCTAATCGAATCGAATCATCTTTATGATGAGATCCCGGTTTGGCACTGCAGGACATGCACTGGACTGCTAACCTCAAGGTTGGCAGTTCAAACCCACCAGTTGATCCTTCGAAACCCTATACAGGGTTTCTATGAGTCATAACCAATTTGACAGCACTTAATAACAAGGAGCTCTGGTAGCGTAGAAGTTATGAATCAGGCTGTGAACCACAAGTTCAGCAGTTTGGAACTACCAGCTGTTATGCGGGAGAAAGATGAGGCTTCCTGCTCTCATAAAGATTTACAGCCTCAGAAACCCTGTACAGGGTCACTATGAGTCGGAACCGGATCCACGGCACATAACAACAACAATAACAACAACATAATGGGATCTGCTATAAACAGTCATTTGAAAGGAAATGTCCTCCAGGGTATGGTCTGCTTCCATTATATTGGGTGCTTGGGCATAGCTTGCTACTACTCTAAGCTGGGTCTGAATCCTGCATCTGCCTCGTCATCTGACCTCCAGTTCTTTGGAGTTGAACCAGTAATCTGTTCTATTGCCTGCCAATTCTGGGAGACATCAACATCCTGTCTTCTTACCTGCCTGCTTTACATCTGACCTGTTGATCTTGGTTCATCAACCACATGAGTCTGAAGTCTCCAGCCTGACATCTGACCCACACATTTGAGACTTGCCTACCTCTACAATTGCATGAACCATTTCCTTGATATAGCCTTCTCTTTATATATACATATATATATATAAGCTTCACAGGTCTTACTTCTCTAGAGAACCGAGTCTGAGATAATTATAGACCAATATTCCTCATAAATATAGATGTAAAAATTCTCAACAAAATTCTAACCAACAGAATTCAATAGCATACAAATAGTATATCAAATTAGGGGGGATTCATATTAGATATGCAAATGTGTATCCACACTGGAATATTAGTCAACATAATTCATCACATAAATAAAATTAAGGAAAGTAATCACATGATCACCTCAATGATGCAGAATAAGCATCGGATACAATCCAACACCTTTTCTAGATAAAAATTACCTGCAAAATAGAAAAGAAATTCTTCAGCATAATTAAAGGCATATATACAAAACAAGTGATAGGATAATATCCATG
>NW_006408551.1:5189766-5190365 GCF_000296735.1 Chrysochloris asiatica | reverse complement strand
CTCTATGAGTCGGTTCCGACTCGATGGCACCTGACAACAACATACAAAGCAAACATCCAACATTATTCTGAATGTACAGAGATTGAAATCATTCCCCTTGAGAATGGGAATGAGACAAGGATGCCCATTATCACCATTCTTATTTAATATTGTACTGGAAGTCCTAACCAGATAAATAAAACAAGAAAAGGAAATAAAGAACATTTTCATTTTGATTTGCTATGAAAAAGTAAAACTATTCCTATTTGCGGATGACATGACTCTATATACAGAAAATTCGAGAACTTTCACAAGAAAGTTACAGAAACCAAGAGAAGAGTTTAGCAAAGTGATAGGGTACAAGATCAATATGCAAAATCAGTGGGATTCCTTCATGCTAACTGACAGAACTCTGAAAAGGAAATCAAGGAAACAATGCCATTTGCAATAGCCCCAAAGGATAAATATCTAGGAATAAATCTATCCAAGAACATAAAAGGGTTATACAAGAAAAACTACAAAATATTACTGTAAGAGGCCAAAATAGGCCTATATAAATGGAAAAACATAACATGCTCATGGATTGGAAGACTTAACATTGTGAATATGTCAACAGTACC
>NW_006408551.1:5187958-5189456 GCF_000296735.1 Chrysochloris asiatica | reverse complement strand
AAAACTCCTAGAAGATAACATAAAGACAAAGCTAAAGGTCCTAATCTATGGCATAAATACACTATCAAACATAACTATAAATGTACAAATAACAGAATATAAATTAAATAACTAGAATCTCATAAAATTACATACTTATTCTCATCCAAGACTTGACCAAAAGAATAAAAAGTAAAACCTAAAAACTAGAAAAAATTTTTGGCAATGACATTTCTGATAAGGGTCTAATCTCTAAAATATATACAACACTTCAATACTTCAACAACAAAAAGACAAGCAATCAAACAAAAAAATGATCAAAAGACATCAACAAGCTTTTCACCAAAAGGAATTTTCAAGCAGCTAACAAACACGAAGATACGTTTCCAATCACTAGTCATTGTTGCTGTTGTTGAGTGTTGTCAGTCAATTCTGACTCACAGCAACACTGTATAGGGTTTCAGAGAAGCAACTGGTTGGTTTGAACAGCCAACCTTGTGGTTCGAAGTCCAGTGCTAATACTACAATGCCAAAACGAGACGCAAATCAAATCTACAGTGAGATGCCATCTCACCTCTGCAAAAATGACACACACACACACATACACACACACACACACATATATATATATATTGGCTAAGTGTGGGAAGATTTGAAACTGTTATACACTGCTTTACTCACATGGGATAACAAAGATATTGTTCAATAATTTCCACATTCCATTGGGTCACCTCTCTTTGGAATGGGTACAGATACAGATCTCTTCCAATCAGTCAGCCATATAGTTGTCTTCCAAATTTCTTGGCAGAGATGAGTGAGTACCTCCTGTGCTGCCTCACTTTCTTGAAAGATTTCAATTTTTATTCCATCAATTCCTGGGGCCTTATTCTTTTCCAATTCCTTCAATGCACCTTGGACTTCCTCCCTAAGTATCATTGGCTCTTGATCCTATGCTACCTCTTGAAACGGTTGAACATCAACCATTTCTTTTTGGATCAGTGACTGTGTATTCCGTCCATCTTCTTTTGATGCTTTCTGCAACATTCAATACTTTGCCCAGTGAATCTTTCAATAATGAAAGTCAAGGCTTGAATTTTTTCTTCAGTTCCCCAAGCTTGAGAAATGCTGACCATGTTCTTCCTTTTTGATTTTCTGACTCCAGATCATAGCACATTTTGTTGTAATAGTTGGCTTTATCTTTTCGAGCTGATCTTTGAATTTTTCTGTTCAGCTCTTTGACCTCCTCATTTCTTCCATTTGCTTTAGCATCTCTACACTGGAGAGTAAGTTTCAGTGTCTCTTCTGACATGCATTTTGAACTTTTTCTTCTCTCTTGTCTTCTTAATGACTTTTTGCTTTCTTAATGTATGATGTTCTTGATGTCATCCCACAACTCTTCTGGTCTTTGGTCTTTAGTGTCTAATGTATCAAATCTGTTCTTCAGATGATCTCTAAATTCAGATGGGATAAATTCAAGGTCATATTTTGGCTCTCATTTTCTTCAGCTTCAGTTAGAATT
>NW_006408551.1:5181968-5187008 GCF_000296735.1 Chrysochloris asiatica | reverse complement strand
TAAGGAAAACCATAGAAGAATTGATGCTTTTGAGTTATGGTGTTGGAGGAGAATAATGAAAGTACCATGAGCTGCCAAAAGAACAAACATACACTGCAGGAATGGTTACAAAATGATCCAATGTCTGTGGAAAACATTATGGAACTTCCCCAAAAGCCAGAAATATAAATATCATGTGATCTAGCAATCCTATTCCTAGAATTAACAGGGATGACACAAATAGACAAATGCACACCTATGTTCCCTGCAGCCATATTCACAATAGCAAAAAGATGGAAGCCACATAAGTGAATGTTCCTCCAGGGATGAACTGATAAATATAATGTAGTGTACATATATTATACAATGATAAAGAATATTGATGAGTCTATACAACATCTTTGAGAGCTCTGGTAGCGTAGTGGTTACGAATCGGGCTGCGAACCTTAAGGCCAGCAGTTCGAAACTACCAGCCCTTCCGCGGGAGAAAGATGAAGCTTTCTGCTCCTGTAAAGATTTACAGCCTCGGAAACCCTGTACAGGGTCGCTATGGGTCGGAACCAACTCGACGGCACTTAACAACAACAACAACATACAACATCTTGTAACATAGATGAATCTGAAGAACATTATGCTAAGTGAAATAAGTCAATCACAAAGGAACAAATATTATATGAAATCACTTTTATAAAAAGTCAAAAATAGGTTTATATACACAGAAAGCAACATTCATTGATAGTCTCCAGAGAGGGGAGAAGGAATCACTTATACAACATCAGACTATGTACCAAAATAGCTAATTAAAACTGGATCAAAGATCTAAATGTGAAACTTAAAATTGTAAAACTCCTAGAAGATGACATAAGGACAAAGCAAAACAAACATCTGTTCTCTCAAAACAGGATGGCCAGGTCATTTTAGTGAAACTAATTCTCTAATAACCAAAAGTTTCTCAATAACACAAAAGTAGTAAGAAGTATCAACTTTTCCAGTCATGTACTCTTGAGTTATCAACAAAGGATGTGAGAGTGAGTAACATGCCCACAAAAAAAGGGGGAATTATGTTAAGGTTGGTCCTTTCTTGCCTTTTCATCTTTGCTTTTGAGCAAATGCTGCTCAATTAGTTTTATACAGTTCGTTGTTTTAGGGAACACATCACTCATGGGTAATAGTGTTAATTTTATAGGCAAATCTGTTATTTGACTGAAAAGTGACCCCCAGAAGTGGCTTCAGTCACAGATTAAAAAGGTGACAATCATGGAGGTCTCTCCAGTCCCCATTAGTCCAATAAGTCTGATCTTTTAAAACGGAATTTGAGTTATGTTTGATGTCTTCCTCCCATTCTAGCTGGTACCTTTTACTGTGTCCCTGGTCAGAACAATAGGCTACCTAAAATGGAATAAGGTAAGGCCAAAATATTTTCTAAATATTTTTAATTTTAAATATACATGTTAATTTTGATTTTGAGGTCCATAATACATTGTGGTTGTTATTATGTGCCTTCAACTCGATTGTGATTAATAGCAGCCTGGTACAGAGTTTCTGAGGAATGGCTGCTGAGCTTGAACCAATGGTCCTTGTGGTTCAAGCCAACCTTGAGGTCCAGTGCATTATCCCACAGTGCCACACCAGGACTCCAGTTATATAACTATATATGTCTATTTTATATGTTTTAATGAAATATGTCTATGTCCACACTTTAAAAAGTTTAGTACTCCAAACTATTTTTACGGAGAGCTAGATATGTTGTCCACGTTTTCATTTTTCTCCAGGCAAAAACAAAATATTTGATTTAGTGCAATTGTGACAAGAAGCTACCCTGATACAGGGAGCCAGTAGGTTTTTATTTTATTTTATTTTTCTCTTGAATAATTGGAATTTAAAAAATACCAGTTCATAAGGTGACAAAACTCATTTTTCAAAGACTAGCTGCAGGGTTTTGCCACAGCTGATCCAGTGCCTTAGCTCTAAAAAGCTTGCATTGACTCTTGGGACCAATAAAATTGGCATCTGTTCTCCCAAAGCAGGATGTCCAGACCATTTTATTGAAACTAATTCTCTAATACCCAAAAGTTTCTCAATAACAAGAGTAGTAAGACGTCCCAACTTTTCCAATCATGTACTCTTGAGTTATCAACAAAGGATGTGAGAGTGAGTAACATGCTCACACACAAAAAAGGTGAATTTTGTGCATTCTGTGACCAAAATATTTCAGAAAACAGAAATTTACACTTAACCCTTGTCACATTGATTCTCACATAAACCAAAATTCAAACCTATTGGATTTGCTGTTAAGTCAATTCCAACTGATAGTGACCCAGAGTGGAGCTACCCAATCGGGTTTCCAAGCCTGTAATCTTGGGGAAATGGAGCAGACTGTTACTTTTTTCTCCAGTAGGGTAGCTCGTGGATTCAAACCAACAACCTTTTGGTTAGCAGCTTAGCACTTAAAACCACTGTGCCACCAATGTTCCTTGATTTTCACATACATATATGTAAACTGATTATTCATACTTATTCTGTGGCTTCACTATACCACTAGAAGGCAAATGTTGGCCATTCTTCTTGAAGGTTAATTACTGGTTCCTTTAAATAAATATCAAGAAGAAAATCATCACTGTCAATGGTTGACTACATATCATAGGCACAATGCCACAGGGCACACATGTGAAATCTCATGTCACACTGGTGCTGAGAAGGATAATTACCTCATTGAGTCATTATGAGGATTAAATGAGCTAAGCACTCAATCAAGCTAGCTAATATTAACTAATTTACATGTTATTTTCCTTAATCCCCTTAATAATCATACAAATAATAAGTTAATAAGATCAACTACTAAATAATAGAGCTGAAATGTTAGGTCACTTCAACAGAATGCATGACCTATGCTCATTTCATTGCAATAAGCGTTTGGTGCAATTTCTTTACAAGCATCATCTCTACTTCATGAAGCCACCTCCACTGACCACCTCAATGAGCATGAAGAGCTGCTGTTTTTATTCTCCATTAGTGATACAAAAGAAGCCCTTGAGGCATGGGAGGATAAGCACTAGACTTCGAACTACCAGTTGCTCTGAAGAAGAAAGATGAGACTTTCTGCTCCAGCAAAGATTTATACCGTTGGAAAGCCTATACGTGCTGGCTCTGAGTTGGAACCAACTACATGGCACTTAACAACAACAAAAACAACAACACCTCATTTTACCTCACGAGTCACTTTCCACACTCTGAGTAGCCAATGGTCCTCACATTCACTCTTACTCTACACCTCTCTGCCACCTTCATTCAGAACTTCATTCTCTCATTCCAGGCAGTAACTGCCAGTTGGTCTTTGAACTCCGTTTGTCCATTCATTGTATATACTTTTTTTTTTTAAGTTTTTATTGTGAGGTTTACATGGGAGAACATCAGCTTTACACTCATCCTATCATATTTCATTTCAATGCAATGATTACAATCCCCTCCATGCATCATCAAATAACAGAAGGGTACACCACACAGGCCCGTCCCCAAGCTACCAGACTTTCTCCCTCCCTGAGTCCAGTGTCCCCAGCTTCTCCATCTGTTCACATCATCATCTCTATCTCCATCCCTCGCACTACTGCCTCTTGGGGTAGGGTCCTGCTCTCCATTCTTACTTGATTGTCCCAGGGACCTCTGCTCCTGGGCTACAAAATCAATCACTCTCCTTTTGTCAAAAAACATCTGCCTTTACATTTCCAACCATCACAGTCAGTCCTGATGGCAATTATTCACTATTGTACCACAAGAGTCTTATGCCCATTTCCTTTCACCAACCCGGTCCCAACAGATTGGAAATCATTCAGTGGTGATTCTACCTTCTCATGCCCCATCTGGAACTAGGCTCCTTCTTGAAAGCTTGTAAGTCAGTCACTTCTTGCCTTTATAGGCACCCCCCCATTTTGGGTAGCCAATGTCTAGGTTGCCCATTCCTGTTAATTCTGTGTAAACTGGAGTGGGAGTGATCCTCGCTGTAAAGATTTGTTCCCTTTTTTTATAGTTTTGTAAAGTTCATCTCTCTTTTTTTTCCCCCTCTTCTTTCTTCTTCTAGTTGAGTTCTGATCATCCAGTCATCAAATCCAGGTCAAGTGGGTACTATCTGCAAGTATGGGTGTTTTTGTGCATCTCCCCTCACTCCATATCAGCTGGACACTTCACTCTCAGCTCTAGCCTTCTGTGGCCATGTCACTGCCTCTGGACCCAGGAGTTCCCAAGTCTTGCCATACTGCTGGCTATCTAGAGCTCCACCCAGGTTCACAGAGGTCTATTGAATGTGGTCAGGCTTAGCTCACAACTTCATTGCTGTTTTTTCCCCCGCTTCCCCTTATCAGTGACCAGTGTGGTCACCAGCCAGACCACATGCCTGCTCATATGTTCTCCTTGAGTCTCAGTCTTGGAAGGGGGTTTGCTCTGAGGGGTCCCAACCACTTGCCTTAGTGTCTCCCAGGCGAACAGCTTACTTGTTCTAATCAATCAGACTGCCATTATTGTTTTGGATTTTTCCTGCCGGTCTTTCACAAATGATCTTCTGTTCTTTCAGTCACTCCAGGTTGGTCTACTCGTCCTTTCCAGTGGAAATTTCCTACCTCAGATGATTCTGGATGGGGTTCTGGATTTCATCTATGGTCTTGTGCAATGTAAAGTCTCCACAGGAAGCCATTGGACAACTTCTAGCACCCTTTATGTATTCTAATCAGTTATAGGCTGAAGACAAACTTATAAGCATTCTGTAGTGATGTTTCTGGCTATTCCTTTCTCCTCCCCTTAAGTGTCTATTTTACAATGGTATGCAAGGGAAACCAAGATTCAAAAGACAGCCAAGCATCTTAACATTATTCCCCTCTTTTACCCCTTCAAACTGTGCCTCAATCCATGTATCCTGGAGCCCTGTTGTTCCAAGGTTGTGCATACATCATCATTTACCTCTGTCCCACTTAGCTTATGCGAATCTGCCTAACTGTTCTCCCATCAGCCTTGTTCTTCCATTCCCCTCCCCCTTCTTGTGTATTGTCCCCTGCGTGCCCCCCACAACCCCCC
>NW_006408551.1:5173539-5180855 GCF_000296735.1 Chrysochloris asiatica | reverse complement strand
CCACTCATCTATTTTGTCTACTTTTGTTTGTGTACTTTTTAAAATGTTTGATAGTCTGTGTATTTCCCAGTATTAGAGCCCTATCATTTGTCCCAATTTTTTCATTGATAACATTCATAATTTTGGGATTCACATTTAGGTCTTTACTCCATGCTGAGTTGGTTTTTGTATAGGGCATGAGGTAAAGGTCCTGTTTCAATCTTTTGCATATCATTTTCCAGTTCTGCTACCACCATCTGTTAAAGAAACTATCTCCTCCCCATGCAACACACCTAGGCACTTTGTCGAAAAGTAGTTGGCTATATGTGGATGGGTTAATTTCTGGATTCTTGATTCTCTTCCATTGATCAATGTATCTTTCATTGTACAAGTACCAGGCTGTTTTGACCACCATAGCCATATAGTCGATTTTGAAATTAGGAAGTGAGGCTTCCAACCTTGTTCTTCTTATTGAGCATTGCTCTGCTTAATCTGGATCTCCTTCCTTTCCATATAAAGTTTATAATTGTCTTTTCCATCTCTTTGAAGAATGTCACTGGAATCTCGATTGGGATTGCATTGTATGTGTAAATTGCTTTGGGTAGTATTGACATTTTCACAATGTTGAGTTTTCCTATCCAGGAACATGGTATGTTCTTCCAATTTTGTAAGTCTCTTTTGGTGTCTTGTAGTAGTATTTTGTAATTCTCTTTGTATAGGTCCTTTGTTTCTCTGATTACGTTTATTCCTAAATATTTCATCTTTTGGGTGGTTATTGTAAATGGTGTTGTTTCTTAATGTACTTTTCAGTGCTGTCATTGTTACTATAGCGAAATCCATCTGATTTTTGTATGTTGATCTTATACACTGCCACTTTGCTGAATCTTCCAATGAGGTCTAGTAGCTTTTTTACTGACTCTTTGGGGTTTCTATGTGTAGGATCATATCATCTTTGCCAACTCAGATGCCTTTAATTTCTCTATCTTGCTGTATAGCTCTGGCTTATACTTCCAAAACAATATTGAAAAGCAATGGTGACAAAGGGCATACTTGTCTGGTTCCCGTTTGCAGAGGGAAGGCTTTCAGTTTCTCTCCATTGAGAGTGATGTAGGCTGTTGGTTTTGTATATATGCTCTTGATTATGTTGAGGAATTCCCCTTCAATTCCTACTTTGTTGAGTGTTTTTATCAGGAATGAATATTGCATTTTGTCAAATGCCTTTTCTGCATCAATTGATATGATCATGCGGTTCTTTTCCTTTTTCTTATTTATGTGGTGGATTACATTGATTGTTTTTCTAATGTTGAACCATCCTTGCATTCCTTTTATGAAACCCACTCGGTCATGATGTATTATTTTTTTGATGAGGTGCTGGATTCTGTTGGCTAGGATTTTTGTTGAGCATTTTTGCATCTATGTTGATGAGGGTTATTGATCTGTAGTTTTCTTTCTTAGTGATGTCCTTCCTGGTTTTGGTATGAGGGTTATGCTTGCTTCATAAAAGTATTAGGAAGTTTTCCATCCTCTTCTATATTCTGGAATAATTTGAGTAGAATTAGTCACAGTTCTTCCCTGAATGTTTGGTTAGAACTCACCCGTGAAGCTGACAGGACCTGGACTTCTTTTGGTTGGGAGTGTTTTTATGACCTGATCAATTTCTTTTTTTGTTATGGGTCTGTTCAAGTTTTTTACTTCACTTTGTGTAAGCTTTGGTAGGTCATGTTTTTCTAAAAATGTATCCATCTCTTCTAAGTTTTCAAACTTGTTGGAGTGCAACTCTTCGTAGTATTCTGTTATTATCCTTTGGATTTCACTTGGTTCTGTTGTGACATTGCCCATGTGGTTTCTAATGCATTATTTGTGTCTTCTCCCTCTTTTATTTTGTCAGGTTTGCCAGTGGTTTGTCAATTTTATTAATCTTTTCAAAAAACCAGCTTCTTGTCCTGTTGATTCTTTCTATAGTTTTCTGCTTTCATTGTATATACTTTTATACATTAGTAGTAAACCCTGCTCCAGAAGCAGAGGTCTGACTAAGCCTCTTTTTTGTCCTTATACTTCCTAATGGCTATTTCTTGTCAGGTACAGTAATTATAAATCATCTGTTCTGGCATTCTCTATGCAACAGCTTATTCTTCAACCATAAGTCCCTCCCACTTCCTATATTTGTATTCCTTCAGCGTAACTGAACTATGAGAGTAAGTAAAAAAAAATTATTGCTACAAACCATATAAACCTAATTAAACAAAAATATCAAAATGTGAAGCTATTGTTTCTCAACATATCCTCCATCTAGGTCTATACACTTCTGAAGGCCATATTTTAGGTCTTCCCAGATTTATGCTATATCAAAGTGGCAGTTTGGGCATCCTTAATGGATTCAAATCATGTTCTTTTCAATGTCCATTGAGTTTGGGGAACAAAGAGAAGTCTGAAGGGGCTACAGGGTGGTGGAGTAAGGCTGCTCAATAAAATTTTCTTAGGATAGCCTTTGCTGCCCTTGAAGAATGAGCAGGTGCATTATAGTGATGAGAAATATATATATATATATCTCGGTGCAAATTTCTTGGCCTTTTTCTCACCAACACAGTTTTCAATTTTCTTATCACTTCTCCATAAGAAGTCCCCACAATCATCCTGTGTCCTTTGTGAAAATCTATCAAGATTACTCATTTAGAATTCTACTCCCAAAAAAAGTCTTCACAGCCTGTGAACAGATCTCTCTGCCTTGAGCTGGCCCAGCAGAACCCCCTCAAAAGCCACTGTTTTGATTGGACTTTGTTTTGAAGGTACCTCAACGAGGCGAAGACAAGTGTATTGCTGAGAGAACTTGTCTACAATCACCCACTGATCATAGAGACATTTTAAAATATGTTTTGTTTGGAATAAATCCATGCATGAGTGAACTGGAATTGTGGTAGCAAGACTTTCTGACTTTTCCTTGTACTGCTGATTCTGTAATGAAGCCATGAGCTTGTTGGGTTTTTTGTTGTTGTTGTTTGTTCCAAGCCTTTGTGTATGTTGTTCTCTCATATGACAAGCCCTGCCCTCCAAATCACCAAATCTATTTGTTGTTCAAGACCCACATCATAATGTCATCTTCTTCATGAAGACTTCCCTGACCCAGACCTAATAGAGCCCCACTTCTGAGGCCTGCGGACACTTTGCTTGCACCTTTCCAGGGGTGTCTATCTTCTAAACGTGTGCTGGAGTTCCTTGTGCACGTATAACCAGGTCCCATTGAATACAAATCCTCCAAGTATGAAACTAACAATCACTCAGGCTGGTGTCCTTCAGGATTCAGCCACCTCCTGGTACACAGCTTTCTTACCAAGATAAACTATATAGGCACAAGAAGTAAAGGAAATAGCACTTCTCCCTCTTCTTCTTTCTGTCTTCTCTTCTCTTCTTCTTCCCTTCTCTCTGCCTTCTGCTTTCTCTCTGGCAGAGGTCACCTTCTTCTTCCTAATCCTGAATAAAAGTCTCTAGACGAACAAAAAAAAAAAGGAAATAACAATGTAAAATTAGTCTTTTTAATAGATCAAAGAGCAAACCCATTGCTACCAACCCCAACTCATAGTGACCCCATATATTACAGAGTAGAACAGAGCTCCAGGTGGTGTTCTTGAAAGTAATCTTCACAAAAGTAGATCACCAGGACTTTCTTCTGTGGTGAATGTATTGCTGGATGGGTTTGAACCTTGAACCTTTGGTTAGCAGTGGAGCACAAAGCATTTGTATTACCCAGAGACCTTATATACAAGGGGGCTTTAAAAAGTTTTTGGGAAAATTCCATTTTTCCACAAATTTTTGAAACTGTCTCATGTTCCTAATAAAACCCAAATCCATTGTCCAAACCTAAAGTGACCCTGTAGGGCAGAGTAGAGCTGCCCAGTAGGGTCTCCAAGAATGTGAATCTTTAAGGAAATAGATTGCCACATCTTTCTCCCATGGTGCAGCTGATGGGGTCAAACCTTTTGGTTTTGCTTTATCCACTGCATCACCAGGGCTCCATGGTATCTTACTCAAACTCATTTGTTGTTGTTGTTGTTATTAAGTGCCATGGAGTTGGTTCCAAATCATAGTGACCCAGTATAGAGTTTCCAAGGAGTGACTAGCGGGTTTCAAATAGAAGTTGAAGTCCAGTGCTTATCCTACAACATCACACCAGGAATTCATTGTATTACTAATGTTACTGTTAAGTGCCCTTTGAGTCCATTCTGACTTATAGCCACATTATATAGGGTTCCCAGGAGAAGCTGGTGAGTTTGAACTGCCAACCTTGTGGATAGCAGTACAGTGCTTATCTTACAGCACCAGATCAGCACAAAAAAAAAGAGAGAGAGAGAGAGAGAGAGAAGCCATTTGCTGCTTATTGGAGAAGTAGGTGGAGATGGCTTCATGGAGAAGGATGAAGAAGATGTGATTCTTGTAACAAAACTGCACCAGTCAAGCCCTGATCAGAGTTGTGTGTAATGTAATGAAATGAGCATAGGGAATGCATTCTATTGAAGTGACATAAAATCCTAGCTCTGTTATTTAGTAGCTGATCTTAATAAAGTGAGGTAAATTAAGTCAAGTAAAAGAATGTGGGAGATATCCAAAGAACCTGGGTGGTTGGAAGAATAGAGTCTCCATATCTTGCCATTCAAAAAGAGGGGGGCAATGATTCCAGGTAGAACAGAGGGCACCCCAGTTGCCTGTGAGTGCTCCATTTCTCCTTTCTCTCTCTTCTCTACCTTCATTATCATTACAAATGCACCTTTTCCTTTTTTCCTGACTGCTGTATTCCCACACCTACTTACCATGGATTTCAAGGCCCTACATGAGCTGGCAGTGGCTCAACCCATGCCAACCATCTGTTTCTTAAACATAACAAGTTTACTGGGCTCCAGATCTTGCACTTTTTCTCTTTTTAATGTTCTTCCATCCCAGTCTTCACTTGGTGACACAAACTAAAGCTGTAAGAGTCTGATATTCCAAAATAATTTTGGAGAATTCTGAATTATAGTCAGAAAGGTGAATATATACTTTGATAGCAAGAAAAGAAAGAGAGAGAGAGAGAAAGTGTTTTTCAAAAGAAAATGTCTTGGCCAGCCTATTTTCCTTTGTTAATGTGTCAAGACAATCATTAATCATCCCAGTTTAGAGAGATCCAGTTGTGAAAGTGGCCTCCAAAAGCAAGGACAATATTGGGTTTGCAAGAAATGCAACTAACAGAGAAAGAAAAGCTTCAAAGCACAGCAGGGCTCTCCACTACACTCAGCTCTGCCTGCTGCTTACAGCCTCCGAATCACAGCTTTCAGCAAAGTTAGGGAAATGGAGCTATGCATTTTAGTCAAAAGCCCTAAATGCGTTTAAAAATGTGCACACTTCCACAGAATATAATAGATTATTGGAGTGGTCAGCGGATTTCCAGTATACAACATGGAGACAACATGAACTCTAATCTCTAAGTTCCTGCTACATTTAGGGCCCATGATTAATAATAGATTAGGAACTTTGAGATTCATTGAGATAGTTTGAGGTGGAGGATTCAGCAGTAATGCTATAGGAATAAGAATACTCTAAGAACAAAATCACCCAGATTGTGAAATATAAATATGATCTTATAAAGTGATTGTGGAACCACTTATCAAGGCTGGGGCAAAAAAGGAAAAAGGATAAGAGAAAAAGGTGAGGTTTTCAAAGCAATATGAAATTCAGTGCTTCTTGGTTTATAGTCAAATTAATGTAACCATTAGTCGGAAAGCAAAGGGCCTGAGGATCACGCTGCTTAGGTATTTCAGATGATCGGCTGAGCAGGCAATCTGTTAATATTTGGGGGCTATAATTCCTTTTTCTAATTCTTAATATTTCATCATTTGTCAGATGGAAAAACCTAGTCTAAAACTGCTGAATTTTCCAGGGAGAAATTATCTTAAAGGTGCAGTACTATATCAGAATGTGATGGGTCGCCTGCTTTCACCTTTTTATATGTGCACATTTTATGTGTGATTCATTTATTTGAATGCTTAATTACTAGCAAGTTCTTCTAGAAGCCAAGTTTCTAAACTACTGGGGAGAAAATAATTTAAAACAAACAAAAGAAAAATAGAACTAGAAATGGTTTTGTTGTTATTAAGTGACCTGGAGACGGTTCTGACTCATAGTGACCCTGTGCAGTGTTTCCAATGAGCATCTGGTGGATTTGAACTGTCAGCCCATGGTTCAAACTGACCTTGAGGTTGAGTGTTTATCCTCAGGCATCACACCAGGACCCTGTATAGAGTTTCCAAGGAACAACTAGTGAGTTTGAACCACTAACCTTATGGTCTAGTGCTTATCCTACAGTGCCACACCAGGACTGCTTCTGATAGTTATGGCCTAGAATATGGAATGTGTGGGTTATGAATGTCTGATTCCTGGACAACTCATACTTGTCTTGTAATGTTATGTAAATTTGCTCCGGCTGTGAAAGAACTGAACCAACAAATTCTTCATCATAATTAACTTCACTTGCTGCACTTTTAAATCACTGAAAAGGTTTTGGGCCTTTTCTTGCACTAAACCAAAATACTCACTTCTGTCGAGTCGATTTCGATTCATAGCAAAGACTAAATAAGAACTGTATATACCTGTCCCGATTTGCCTACAAATTTCGGCTTAAAGACACACTTAGGAAGAGATCTTATTCACATAACCCGGGGACTGCCTTCACAATTGCCCTGGAAAATGTTTCTTTGTACTTAAAAAAGAAGGCTATCATCTGAACATGTCTCTTAACTTTGCTAAAAATAATAACCGTGCTACAATGCTTTTTCCCCCCCACTAAAAGCGATGCCAAATGGAAAAGAAAAAAAAAGAAAGAAAGAAAAAAAGAAAACTAAAGAACCACAGTGACCTCTAGTGGCAAGAAGCAGACTGTGTCTTCGTGCACAGTAACTATCCAGTGCATCCGGTACCAAAAACATTATCTTTATGCTATAAAAGATACACAGGTTCACTATGAGTTAGAACAGACTCCAAGGCACTTAACAATAACAAAACCGTTTCTAGTTCTATTTATATTTTTCTTTCTTTTTTTTTTTTTACAAATAAAGCTAGAAAGAAATCACAGGATCCTTGGTTCCAAAACTGAATTTGGTGCTCATGCGTGGGTCTTATTGTCCTTGCTGGTTAGGAGTTGCATGTTGTTATGTGCCATCGCGTCGGATCCGACCCATAGCGACCCTGTATAGGGTTTCTGAGGGTGTAAATCTTTACGGGAGTAGAAAGCCTCATCTTTCTCCCGCGGAGCAGCTGGTAGTTTCGAACTGCTGACCTTAAGGTTTGCAGCCCGATTCGTAACCACTACGCTA
>NW_006408551.1:5154201-5173439 GCF_000296735.1 Chrysochloris asiatica | reverse complement strand
TAGAAAGCCTCATCTTTCTCCCGCGGAGCAGCTGGTAGTTTCGAACTGCTGACCTTAAGGTTCGCAGCCCGATTCGTAACCACTACGCTACCAGAGTTGCATACTCCTTTTTAATTGTATTTTATATCATTGTAATCATATTCTATGCATAATATTACATACTCTGATTTGCATTTAACATGTCAAAACAAGCATTTCTCCATGTTGTTAAAAAGTATTTACAAGCAGTCTTTTTGATATACCACAATTTGTGTAACTTTGCCTTTTTTTTTCTTAAGGCAAATTTAAAATGTTTAAAAGGAACAATTTTGCACACACAGACACCACACACACATAGAAATCCAAATAGGACTATCAAAGTAGTGACCGTGTGAACAGTGAGGACAGTAGGTTGGCATGTGTTACACACACACCTTACCCGGCCCCCGGAGTGGGAGGGGCTGACCATTGGACCGCCCCCATGGGCCCCTCCTCGCCTGCTCCTAGTTCTGCTCCTGTGACTCCCTGCTGCAGCAACTCCCTTCACCTATTGGATGTGACTGGAGGGTGATGGGGTGTGGGGTAAGTTACCACACTGGGTGACAGGTGGCATCAACCCCAATGACGTCCTCCCAGGCACCGGCCTGCCCACCAACGCCACTGCTGCATTGCAATGGCTCCAGTGGTCATTTTGGTGTCACCCCGCTGCCAGTGTCAGGGGGTGCTGTATGCATTCTCTTCCCCCCTCCCCAGCACCTCCCTACTGACACCACTGAAGGTGAAGTTGTTGTTAAGTGCTGTCCAGTCGGTTCTGACCCAAAGCAACCCTGTATAGGGTTTCCGAGGAGAAGCTGGTGAGCCTGAACTACCGACCTTGTAGTTCAAACAGCTTTGCAGTCTAGCGCATTAACCCACAGCGCCACAGATCCATCAGTAAATAATCAATTCATATAGAGGATATGTAATCAAAATATCACTGACTTAATAAGAACTCAAGGAGTTCTGGTAGCGTAGTGGTTACAAATCAGGCTGCTAACCTCAGGGTCAGCAGTTCAAAACTACCAGCTGTTCTGCAGGAGAAAGATGAAGCCTTCTGCTCCCATAAAAATTTGCAGCCTCAGAAAGCCTGTACAGGGTTGCTATGTGTCGGAACCAACTCCATGGCACATAACCACCACCACCAATAATAACCACCTACAATGTTCAAACAGCTATGCTACATAAACACTGCAGCCAGCAAAACCCAGATTCCAAGTCATGGCTACCCCATGTGTGTCAGAGTAGAACTGTGCTCCGTGGAGTTTTCAATGACTGACTTTTCTGATGTAGACTGCCAGTCCTTTCTTCTATGTGCCTTTGTGTGGAGTCTACCCACCAACCTTTTAGTTAGCTGCCCAGCTCATTAATCGTTTACACCACTCAGGAACTGCAAACACTTTTAAAGGCGCAACAAAGCAAATGGCAATGAAAGGTCATAGTCAAAGTGATCAAAAAGAACACATGAACCATACCTGAGGACAGTGTACCACAAGAGTCCTGTTGTGATGTTGTAGGCTAAACACTGGACTGCTAACCACAAAGTCAGCAATTTAAATTCACCAGCCACTCCTCAGAAACCCTACACATAGGGTCACTATGAGTCGGAACCAACTCGGCACTTATCAACAACAAATGATGTAATGCACTGATTAGAGAAGTTGTCAGAAATAGACCACTAACAAGGAGAGGGAAGATATAGTCAAGGTAGAGGAAAAGAGAAACACAAAATTACAGAGGTGGCGCACAAATGATCTTCCCAAAAGAGAGTGAGAAGATCATGGCTCAGCAGAGGGTTTCAGAGGGAGAACTTCTTGTAATACAAAGAGAAGTGGGTAGTAAGATCCTGGGCTGTGCACCTTGCCTGTCCCAGACACCACACCTCAGGTTTACATGCAATGTCTCCCAGTCTTGCAGTTAGATACCATAACTGAAGCCAAGTTAACACGAGGAAGCTAAAAGGCTGAAAGTGGGTGATTCCTGGCCAGTAAGTGGAAAGGACAAGAGTGGGACCCAATTGGTTTTCCTGTGTGGACTGTGTTTTTCAACAGGAGAAAATCTTATCTCTTGCAATCATGTTTATTCATCTATTCACTTATTTAGAAAAAGAATACTCTCTTATCATAGAAAGTGAGGTAGTGTGCTTCAACCAAGGTTCTGTTTCAATGATCACAACTTAGAGTGTATAGCCTCGAAATTAGTTACTATTGCAATGAGATGGCCTTTCAGACTCTTTAAACCAGTACTTTTCTCTCCTGTGTAAATTTGAGAAGGCTACAGACTATGATATCAAATAACGAAACTTGCCTTTGTGAAATTACAGGGAGCATTGTTTGTTGTGGGATGCTGGCACCCAGCTCATGATGACTCCATGCACAATGGGGTCGGATCATTGTGAATAGGGTCTTCATTGACTAATTTTGGCAAGTAGATTGCCAGGTTCTTTCTTCCTCATCTGCCTTAGTTGGAAGATTCCACAGAAACCTGTTCAGCATCACAGCAACACAAAATCCTCCACTGAGAGACCACATTTGAGGTGCATGGGTCTGGAACTGAATTCAAGATTCCCCCATTCAAAGCAAGAATTCTACCACAGAACCACCTCTAGCCTTACAGGGAGGGTTGTTGTTGTTGCTGTTGTTGTTGTTGTTAAGTGCTAGGGAGTCAATTCCGACTCATAGCAACCCTATATAGAGTTTCTGCAGAGCCGCTGGTGGGTTTGAACAGCCAACCTTTTGATATTCTTACACCAGGACTCTGTGGGGAGGGTTATTGTTGTTAAGTGCTGTAGAGTCCGTTCTGACTCATAGCAACCCTGTAGAGGGTTTCTGAGGAGTGGCTGGTGGGTTTGAACTGCCAACCTTGTGGTTAGCAGTCCAGTGAATATCCTACAGCATCACTCCGGGACTCCTCTTTCCCTCTTAAAGCAGAAGTGGAAGGGGTAGCATGAGAGCAAAATAACAACACTTCAATGGCATTTGCTGGGTCGTACACATCCAACATACAGAAGCAAACAAACCTCTGTAGCACCCCTACTAACTGCCATGTGCCCTTCACATATGTTCTCCATTTAATACTCATACCCACCCTCCAGGGTCATGTAGTGTGTAAAGACTGTGATCTCCACCGTTCAAATTCTCAGCAGTCTCACATTCAAGAAGTACAATCCAACAGCCACAAAGTCACTTCAAACCAACTCAAGTTCTTTACTCGCGTCTCTCAGATGTTTTGAAGGGAGTATGTAGGTCACAGCAATAATCTTTAAAAATTCCCTTTTCCTCTCTCTGACTCTTCCCTCGCCCACCACAACTACTGCGACACCTCTTATGCTTCAAAACTCATCACACACACAAAAATATCTTTCCTCTCCACTTAGTGGTCACCGGAACTGACCCTGAAGTCCTTGCTTGTTGTAGATGCTGGACACTGGGAAAAAATGGGTCCTTCTCCTGCACATCTTGCAAGATTCTGCCCACACAGTTTCTGAGCCCTTTCACCATCTTTCTAGTTTGTAATTAATCTTCGTCCTGGCCCACTGGCTGCTCTGATACCCATGCCATAGGTAGCCCTGTGCTCTGAATGGTATAACGGGTCACATGCAGAATCTAGAAGACAGATGGCTCACCTCATCCCCTTGTGGAGTTAACCGTGGAGAGCCAGAACTTACTGGGAGATCACTCAGGGGTAATCACTGGTGGCTTGGAGGTCAAAGAGTGTTTAGTATCATCACAGATGGACCCTTCCTAAAGGAGCCCAGGCTTGATAGGTGTCACCTAAAAAGGGACCAGGGTAAGGTTGGCCCAAGCAGAACTGACACAGGGCTGTGAGCCCACCCTGCCCTGACTGGATGCTCAGAGAGAAACCACTCATGGGAATCTACCCCTTCCTTTGTTCCTTTGTGAATCTTTTGGTAGGAAAATGAAGCCTCCTCTGATCTTTTTCAGTCTATTTAGAAAGACCTGTTAAGGAAGGCCTACTGCAGGATCCCCTAAAGCAACCCAGATTAAAGTACTCAGAATATTCTGAGACAGGACAGCACCTACAATAAACTATTTTAAAAAGATCTCAGAGAAAGCTGGATAGGAAGTTCATTTAAAAAATGATAAAAACTGACAGAAGAAACCAAATTCCAAACTAGCAATCATCTGTTCTCCAAAGTTGGATTCAAAAATAAAGTTCCTTAGAAGAGCAGACCCAGTTTTTCTTTATGAGAATTAAACATGCTCACAATCTCCTGTCCTCATCTCCTATTTTCAAGTTTGTTTCCCTCCCCCTAACTCTCTGAATACCCTCACTCTTCTGGTCTGATCATTGTTCGTCTGCCAAATCACTCAAGAAGAAATGTTTGTAATGCAGTACATCCATTTTTAGTTGATTGTTTTGCCAACTGTTCATGGAAAACTATCAACACCAGCAACTAAATAGTCTTTGTCCTCCAGGCTTCCACTACCTAAGCAATAAACATCACCAGAAGTTTGGCTAGGATCTATTAGCAGCAGACGAGATGACCTTTCCACTGATGAGTGTAGAATATTGCCTAGATACACAGAATATACTAGATAGATGCCAAGTCAATGGATAAAAAGTCCCTGGGAAAAAAATGTTTTTCCCTCATACAGCCTCAATTAAGATAAAACCTATTTAATGTAGAAGCAAAACAAATGAAAAAAAAAAAAAAGGGAGAAAAGATACGTTTGCCATTTTAAAAATACTATCATTTAGAATAACTTCTATTGATTTTCAGTAATTATTGGTGGTGGTTGCCATGAAGTTGCCTCCAACTCATAGTAATCTAATGTCTAGCTGAACACAATATTGCCTGGCTCCATGGCAGTGTATTTGATTTTGCTGTTGTATTTTTTGTGTAGTTCTTTCCGGTCGAGGGGTTCATCTTCCATCCCTGTATCAACCAATATTCTGTTATGATCTATATGGTTTTCACTGGCTAATTTTGGGGCATATAACGTGTGGCCTTTCTTCCTACTGTTAGTTTGGAAACTTATCCACTGTGGGTGACCTTGCTGATGTTTGAAATACGGATAACATAGCTTCCAGCCTCACACAAGCCACAAAAGTATGACAAACTGACAGACGAGTGGTAGTTGACAATATTTCGTATGGATGTATTCCTTTCATAATTTTCAAATTGTTATATAGAAGCTTTTATTTACTTTTACTAGTAAAGAGAGGTATTAAATTTACTTAATGTTTCCTGAGTGCCTGTTTTGAGATTATTGTGCATTATATCTTCCCTTTAAACATATGGAGAACTTTATGATCCCCTTAAAATATGGTAACTATACCAGAGAAAATGCAACCAGTATTCTTTGATAACCCCAATTTAAATTTAAATTTTTCTGGGTTTGATCTTTCATAATATTAAAGATTCATCTCTTTCATTATTGATTTGATTTAAATTTCAGCTGAACTTTTCTGAATCTCAAGCAAAGATTGATCTAAATAGGGTTGATTAGGATGAATATGTGGGATCACTGACTTGGACGACCCCAAAAATGATCAAATTGAGAAGAGGTGGCTAGTGCTGATTTATTGAATCTTGACTAAATTTAAGCAAGTTATTATCTCTCTGGAAATATCTCGAATAAGGGGAGAAATAAGTTAGCTTTGCAAACTAATCATTCATTTCCTGAGCTGATTCATTCAACCTGATAATGATCACTCCTAATGAAACCAGAGGTAGAGATTTCAACCTTACATGGACCAATTTGGCTTTGCTCCAAAAAACATCCCATTGATTGACTCATTAAACCTCTCAAAGATGCATCTTTTTGGTTTCCATGGATACCAGGAAGGTACGTATGGGTACATATCCATAATCACTAATCCATAATCACTAATCACTTCTGGAAAAATCAACCAAAATATCAGGCCCTACTGAAAATTATTCATAGCATCATTTTGAATAGAAACAAATGCACCTTTACTGTATGTTGAAAACTAAAAGCTAATGGTCGCTGTCCTAGCTGTCAAGGTCTGCCTTGTTGTTTTAGGTGCTGCTAAGACATAGTGACCCTATTCACAACAGAAGCATACACTGTCTGATCCTGCACCGTCTCACAATTATTGTAATGTTTGAGCCCATTGTTGCTGCCATTGTGTGAATCCATTTCATTGGGGGTCCTTCTGTTTTTCACTGACCCTCCACTTCACAAACCATGATGTCCTTCTCCAGGTCCTGGTCCCTTATCCTAGAGTGTCCAAAGTACAAGAGACAAAGTCTTACCATTCTTGCTTCTAAGGAACTACTTCTTCCAAGACAAATTTGTTTGTTCTTCTTATAATCCATGGTATTTCCTTTTCTTTTCTTTTTTTCTCCTTGGTGACATCATTGCGAATTCCTGATATAGGTGTGTATATGTAAGAACAGGGTTGCTTCAAAAAATTCATGGAAAAATGGTGTTAAAAGTTAATGGAACTGTTCCATGAACTTTTTTTTTTTTTTTTTTCTTGTCTATTATTTTTTTCCTTCTTCTTCTTAATTTTTTTTAACTACCTTCCCTGTCACACAATCATCATAATGGAAGTTTGTCGTATTTTCAAAATTCTTCACCAACACCATAATTCAAATGCACAAATTCTTCTTGGGTCTTCCTTATTCATTGTCCAAGTTTTATATGCATATGAAGTGATTGAAAGTATCATGGCTTGGGTTAGATGTACCTTAGTCCTCAAAGCAATATTTTCGCTCTTAAATACTTTAAGGAAATCTTTTTGCAGAAGATTTGCTAAAATCCTTTGATTTCTATGAGTATTGATAGTGGATCCAAGCAAAATAAAGTCTTTGACAACTTCAATCTTTTCTCCATTTATCGGGATGTTACTTATTGGCCCAGTTGTGTGATTTTTTGGTTTCTTTATATTGAAGTGCAAACATACTGAAGGCTGTGGTCTTTTATCTTCATCAGTGAGTATTTTAAGTCCTCTTCACTTCCAGCAAGCAAGGTTGTGTCATCTGTATATCACAGATTGTTAATGAAACTTCCTCCAATATTGATAACACAATTTCTTTCATATAATCCAGTTTCTCGGATTATTTGCTCAGCATTCAATACATATATTGAATAAATATAGTGAAAAGACAAAACCTTGGCACACACATTTCCTTATTTTAAATCATTCAGTATCCCCTTGCTCTGTTCTGATGAATGCCTCTAGGTCTATGTACATACAGATCCCTCATAAGTACAGTTAAGAATGCTGGAATACCCATTCTTTACACTGTTAACTATAGTTTGTTATAGTCCACACTGTTGAATGTCTTTGCATAGAGGATAAATCACAAGTAAACGTCTTTCTGGTATTCTCTGCTTTCAGTCATTGGCCATGATCTATTTGACGTCAGCATCGATATCCCTAGATCCACATCCTCTTCTAACGAGCTTGAATTTCTGGCAGTTCTCGGCCGATGTACTGCTGCAATCATTTTTTAATTAACTTCAGCACAATTTTACTTGCATGTGATATTAATGATATTGTTCACTGATTTCTGCATTCCTTTGGGTTATCCCTCTTTTGAATGGGCACATATATGGATCTGTAAGGTTTCTGAGGAGTGGTTGGTGGGTTTGAACCACCAACCCTGTGGTAGCTTTCTTAAATTTTTCTTTTCATAGATGAATGAGCATCTCCAGTGCTGCATCAGTTTGTTGAAAGATTTCAGTTTCAAAATTTTTCCAGGCCGATACCTGGAGCCTTGTTTTTCACCAATACTTTCAATGCCCTTGAACTTCTTCCTTCAGTGCCATCAGTTCTTACCCAATATCTAATACCCAAGTAGAAACCACAAGTAGAATTGGTTATAGAATTTGGTTATAGAATTGGTTATAGAAATCCAGAGTTTATGAGACCAATTTGTCATTGTACTATCAAGTCAGTTCTGACTCATAATAACCCTGTATAGAGTTTCAGAGGAGCAGCTGGTAAGATTGAACTACAGACCTTGTGGTAGGCAGTCCAGTATTTATTCTACCACGCCACACCAGGACTCCATGAGAGCAGCTAGCGACGTAAAAAATAGTCATTAGCTTGCTATTGCTGTTGAGTGCCATTGAGCTCGTTCCAGCTCATAGCAGCGTTATATAGGGTTTCTGAGGCTGTTACTCTTTGTGGGAGCAGAAAGTCTGTTGTTGTTGTTGTTGTTAAGTGCTAATGAGTCGGTTCTGACCCACAGTGACCCTGTATAGGGTTTCCAAGGAGCAGCTGGTGAACCACCGACCTTGCAGTTCAAACGGCTTTGCAGTCTGATGCATTAACCCACAGCGCCACACCAGTCTGTTGTTGTTGTTAAGTACCATGGAGTCGGTTCCAACTCACAGCAACCCTATATAGGGTTTCTGAGGCTATAAATATTTACGGGAATTACTGGAGCAGAACGCTTCATCTTTCTCCTGCAGAACAGCTGGTAGTTTCGAACTGCTGACCTTGCAGTTGGCAGCCCGACTCATAACCACTATGCTACCAGAGCTTTCTGTTGTTGTTGTTGTTGTTGTTATGTGCCATGGAGTTGGTTCCGACTCATAGTGACCCTGTACAGGGTTTCCGAGGCTGTAAATCTTTACAGGAGCAGAAAGCCTCATCTTTCTCCCACGGAACAGCTGGTAGTTTCGAACTGCCAACCTTGTGGTTCGCAGCCCGATTCGTAACCACTATGCTACCAGAACTCCTTAGTGTGGAGAATATTAAATGCCATGGATGAATACAATTAGGTAAAGAATGAAGAAAGAGAAGAGCATCCCAGACCAAACTGTGAAACACTGAAGATCCAGTAGAGGAGACAACAATGGAGATTGAAAGGAGCAAATAGAAACCCAGGAAAATGTGCTCGACACTGCTGAGAGGTCAAGTTAGAGAGGACAGAGAAGTGGCCATTGTATTTGAGACCATGGAAATTGCTGCTGACCAGGAGGAGAGTAACTTCAGTGGAACAGCAAATACAAGGGGCAGATTGAAGTGGGTTGGCAAATGACTTGATGGTAAGAAAGTGGAAACTGAATGTAGATAGATAACTTTCCCAAGAAGTTTTTCTATGTAGAAAATAAAGAGACAGAGCAGTGATAGATGAAATGTTAATTCAAGAAAAGTATTTTGTTCGTGGGCTTCCTTGCTTTCAAGTGGGAGGTACTATAATATGTGTCTCTGCTCATGAAAAATGTTGAATTCCAAACTAGAATGTGAAGGCTTAATTTAGAAACACTGCATGTTTTTAAGCAAGAAAATGACAAGATGAAATGAGTGTTTTAGGAAGATTAATCTGAAAAGAGATGCCCACAAATTGCATAAAAATGGAAAAGTAAACAGAGCAATGGAAAGTACTGGGTGCCACCCAAAAGGGAGCCAATCAATGCACCAGAAGAGGCTCCTGAGGTAAGTCGTCTGTGAGTCTTTCCATGGCCAAAGAATGGGCCCCTGGTGGGCCCAGAAGGCCCACAGCATGATGCCTCTGTATAAGACAAAGTTTACACTTCAAGTCTTCTATCTCTGAGAGACTGCCATAAAAACTCCAAACTCCGTAAAATATCTGAAGATAAAATATTGAAGTCATCACTAAAATCTGCTAAATATTAAATGGATGAATGTGTTGGATCAGCACTTATTTTTATTCTCGTAATTTATAGAGCTCTGTAAATGTATATGGCACTTTATAGAACATAAAGCACAGAAGACAGAATTCCTGTCCTGTGAAGTTTACAGTCTCACTCAGACATAAACTAAAATACTGGATGATGAATCCTTTTTTTTTTTTTTCAGCCGTAGTGATTGGAGGAGACCACCAACATAATTAATCAATGTTGCAGCCTACCCCTTCCACAATCCCATTAGAAACCCCTGTTAGAGACCATGGTTACTCACCACTTTTTTTTTCTAATCTCTGTTGCATGTATGATAAACCCCAAACTATTTGGGATTGAAATTATGCTTTGTTTTGAAGCTGCTTTCTGATACTTCTGTAATAACAGTTGTTATTGTTGTTGTTGCTAAGTGCCATCAAGTCTAACCTGTATATGGTTTCCGACGAACAGTTGGGGAGGTTGAGCCACCTAGCTTGCAGTTGTGCCACACCAGGACTCTCTAATAACAGTTAGGATTTGTTAAAAGACTCAAATCTTAGAATAAAGTCTATTAGTATTATGGAGGGCATAGTAATAAAGCTGCCCAATCAACTCATTGTTCAGATGGAGATTACAGTCAGAAAGAAGTAATTCACCCAAGGTCATTCCACCAATTAGATGAACTGGAACTGGGTCATAAGAAATCAGACTTAGTCTATTACTTTCTCCTTCAGAAGCCATTCAACTCATTGTTTCTGTTGTTGTTAACTGCTGTTGAGTCAGTTCCGACTCATAGAGACCCTGTTGAGTTTGAACTGTCAACCTTACAGTTCAAACTGACCTAATGGTCGAGTGTTTATCCTACAGAGCCATACCAGGACCCCAATCAGCTCACAAAAGTTGCATTTCTTTTTCAATTTCTTTTTGATTTTCATAACAATCATGTGACTCATTTATATTGTTTCTTCTTAAATTCACCAACATTATGCTGCACTTTTTTTAAAACAGCATCAGTAGGATCAGCAGTTTCTTAATATCATTAATTACACTTCATGTGGCTATACAAGGGACTTCAAAAGGTTCATGGAAAAATGGTTTTAAAAGATAATGAAACTTTTCCACAAACTTTTTCAAGTCTCCTCATATATGGGTCTTTAATGGTTTTCATGTCTTTAATGCCTTTAAGTAGCATTTGATGAATGTTTAAAGATAAGTTTGTTTTTGTAAGTGCCTTAGAGTCAGTGCGGACTCACAGCGAGCCTGTATAGGGTTTCCGAGGAGCAGCTGGTGAGTTAGAACCACTGACCATGTGATTCAAACCAACCTTGAGGTCTACTGCTTATCCTACATCACCACTCATATTTAACATGGAGTCACTAATGTAATGTGGAAATCATCGGACAGTAGCATTAATATCACATGCAAGTAAAGTTTTACAAAAGAGAAATTGAAAGTGACTTCAACAGTACATAAACAGGGTTCAAGCTATATTTACATGAAGACATGACCAAGGAATATCATTGCTGATGTCAGATGGATCTTGTTTGAAAGTAGAGAATACCAGAAAGATGTTTGCCTATGATTTATTGACCATGCAAAGACTTTCAACTGTGTAGATCATAACATTGTGAAGAATGGGTATTCCAAAACATTTAATTGTGCTCATGAGGAACCTGAACATAGACCCAGAGGAAGTTGTTCGAATAGAGCAAGGGAACAGTTAATGGTTTAAAATCAAGACAGGTGTATATCAGGGTTTCATTCTTTTGCCATACTTATTCAATCTGCATGCTGAGCAAATAATTCAAGAAGCTAGATTGTATGAAGAAGAACGTGACATCAGGATTGTAGGAAGTCTCATTAACAGCTTGCGATATGCAGATGATACAACCTCACTTGCTGAAAGAGAAGAGTACTTAAAATACTTACTGATGATGATCAAAGTCCACAGCCTACAGTATGGGTTGAACCTCAATGTAAAATAAACAGAAATCCTCACCACTGGGCCAATAAGTAGCATCATGATAAATGGAGAAAAGATTGAAGTTGTCAAAGATTTCATTTGGCCCAGCTCCACTATTAACACTCATGGAAGCAGCAGTCAAGAAATCAAACAATGTATTGCATTAGGTAAATCTGCTGCACAAGATTTCTTCAAAGTGTTGAAGAACAAAGATGTCAGTTTGAGGACTAAGGTGCTCCTGACCGAAGCCATGGTATGTTCAGTAGCTTCATATGCATATGCAAGTTATACAATGAATAAGGAATACAGTAGAAGAATTGATGCATTTGAATTATAGTATTGGAGAAGAGTATTAAAAGTACCACAGACTACCAGAAGAACAAACAAATCTATGTTGGAAGAAGTACAACCAAAATACTCCTTAGATGTCAAAATGGCGAGACTTTGTCTCTGATACTTGTCCCTAGAGAAGGACATCATGCTTGTTGTCAGCGAAAAAGAGGAAGCCCCCCAATGAGATTAATTGGCATAGTGTCAGAAGCAATGGGCTCGAGCATAACAATAATTGTGAGGATGGCACAGAACTGGGCAATGTTTCATTCTGATGTGCACAGGGTTGCTATGAATCGGAACCTATTCAATGGTACCCAACGATAGCAGCATCTCCATGAGGTCATGAAGACTTTTCTGTTTCTTGGTTCTATTTTTTAAAGGTTTTTTTGTTTTTTTTTAAATGTGTGTATACATTGTAGTTGCTATTTTCTTCTCCTAAATGTTTACCCACGCTCTGTAGTCATATTTAACAATGTAGAACAGCTTACAGCTTGTAGGATTTTGGTACCTAGAACAACAGCCTACAGAAAGCAGCATATAATATGTGGTAGATTAATTGACTGTGAAATTACAGTTTAAGCTACAAAGCTTTTTTAAAGTGTTAAGAATGTAAAGAAGCATGTAAACAAACTGATTTTCATTATTTGTTGAAGTAAAACAGTTTGCCTTTTCCTCTTACCTTTCTCTTTTCTTTTCTCTTTATAAATGTCTTACAAGCTCTTGCTCTGGGATCATTTCATTTATATGGCTTTCCTAAACAACACTCTCTGAAGAGGGAGATTTATTTATAGAGGTACTGAATGATCTGCAGTGGTTTCTGGGATGTTAAAGCTAATAAAACACTATACAAATCAAAGGTATTATATTAATGCTATTATGATGAAGAAGAAAAATGAACGGTCATTATTGTTGGGTCATAGTGATAACCTGGAAGTTTACAAATGCAAGCGATAATAGAGAAAATTGATCCAGCCTACTTCTTTTTAAAACGAGGACACTGATGGCTAATAATAATGGGAAGTGGTTTGTGTAGAACCCTATAACTAAAGTTAAAGGTTGAGCTGAAGACAGAACTTTAAAGGAAGACCCTCAGCTCATTGGATTTCACTCTCCACCAAACCATACCTGTCACATTCTCAGGCTATTGACCCATAGGCTACTCATGGTCAATGGACTGAACGCATCCAGAACTAAAGCCAACTCCCCAGAAAGGTCAGTCATTATTGAACCCATGCTCCACAAAGCTAAAGCCAGGAGAAATAAGGCAATTATTTTGAAAGAGAGTTATTACTGTAATAGTCATTCCATGGCACTTAGCCTATGATCAGGGCAATATAAATGCAGTTGATAATATGCCAAAAATATTTCACTTTCAAAATGTTCATTTTCCCATTTTATTAGAATTTTGCAACATGACTGACCTGACTTTTCTATTTCCAAGCACCATATTATTTTCCTGCATGATAGTCACTTGACAGAGGACCAGTATGATAATTATATACAGTACATTTGATGAGCAGCCTACTTGTTGTTAGCTTTGCTATGACCTGTTGCCTGTTTTGTATCATCCAGTAAAGAATAAAATATGCCAAAAATTTTACTAAGACTCACTTAGGAATTTTGTACCCAGAAATAGAGAGAATCATTAAAATTTAAAGACAGACTACAAAATGCTTCCAAAATTTTATTTAGACTTTTCAAAATATTGTCAAATCATAAAGACTAACTTCAGATATGATGATGGGATCAGACTTTTAATTCACAGAAACACCTGAAGAATCATGAAACCCATCGATGTGTAACTCCCAGTCTTACAGATATGCTTTCTCCCATTGCAGCAATAAACAAGCTTCTATATCTGTTTTTACCTCAGTGAGACCTTCAGTGGATCCACCCCAGCCAGAGAAGGTCTTGCCATGAGAAAGAAACAGCTCACATGATCAACAGACTCCAAGGAAAGAATTGCTTTTCTTAGAGCAACAGGGTACTTCTCTATACTGGTTTACATAATGAGAACATAAACCAGCACACTGTAAGAAATGAAACTTCTGATCTCATAGTAACTCTCCAGATTTGATGAAAAAGGGAATGACAAAGTCTAATCTCAAGACTTCCTCACCAAATCAGGTAATAATAATGGTCATTTAGACATTTAATCAACAAATATCTATTGAGGATTTATTCTGATGAAGATCAAAGCCCACAGCCTTCTATGGTTTGCACCTCAATGTAAAGAAGACAAAAATCCTCACCACCAAATCAATAAACAACATTCATATAAACCGAGAAAAGATTGAAGTTCTCAAAGACTTCATATTGCTCAGATCAACCATCAACACTCATGGAAGCAGCAGTCAAGAAATTAAATGATGTATTGCACTAAGCAAATCTGGTGCACAAGACTTCTTTATAGTGTTGCAGAACAAAGATGTAAGTGTGAGGACTAAGGTGTTCCTGACCCAACCCATGGTATTTTCAATAACCTCATATGCATCCAAAAGTTGAACAATAAATAAGGAAGACCGTAGAAGAAGTAATGTAATTGAGTTATGGTGTTGGAGAATATTGAAAATACCATAGACTGCCAAAATAACAAACCAATGTGTGTTGGAAGAAGTGCAGCCAGAGTACTCCTTAGAAGCCAGGATGGCCAGACATCATCTCTCATACTTTGAACATATTATCAGGAGGGACCAGTCCCTGAAGGATAACATGTTTGGTAAAGTGAAGGGTTGGAAAAAAGAAAAAGATCGCCAGCGAGATGGATTGACACAATGGGAGCATCAATGGGTTCAAACGTAGCAATGAGGTGAACACAGGACATGGCGGTGTTTCATTCTGTTGTGCATGAGGTCGCTATGAGCTGATACCAACTCAGTGGCACCTAACAACCTCAATCTATCCTGAGCTAGGTACTCCTCTAGATGCTGGGGATATAGCAGTGAACAAAATAGGTCAGGAAAATAAGTAAATATGTAGTATGCTAGAGTGTAATGAATACTTGGGACAACAGCAGTGGTAAGAGTTAAGTTCAAACAGCCTAGGGTGGAAGCATACCTGTGACACTGGAGACATTGTAAGAATGTCTGTGTGACTGGAACCAAGAGAACAAAGGAAAGAACAGAAGGTGGTGAGATTGTTGGGTTCCAATAGGTCTGACTCATAGCAGCCGCTTGTGACAGAATAGAATTACCCCCACACTTTGGGGGAGCATGGTTTTTTTTGGCTGTCATCTTTACAAAAGCAGATTGTCAGGTCTTTTTTTCCATGCTGATGCTAGTTGAATTCAAATCACCAGTGTTTTGGTTAGCAGTCAAGTGCTTAAGTAGATATGCCAACAGGACTCCTAAGACTTTGTATTTCATAGTAAGGACTTTTACTCTGAGTGAAACAGGAAGCCATTGGAAGTTTTGAAAGAAGAGTAATGTGATCTGATTTATATGTTAAAAGGAATATTTTGGCTATTGATATATTTCCAGAGAGAACCCATAAGATTGGTGGATAAATCTGATATGATATATAAAAGAAAGGAGTGAAGGACCTCAAAGTTTTAAACCTAAACAACTGGAAGAATGAACAGAAATGCAAAAGACTAAGAGAAGCAAGCTTGAAAGGGACATGAGGAGCTCAGATTGGAACATGTTAAATTTGGGTTGCTTTCAGACACCCAACTGAAAATCTTGGGTCAAAGGATATGGATATGAAGATCTAGAATTAGAGGAAGAGATTGGACTGGAGACAAAATGTCTTTTATTAATAATAGTTTCTCTATTTGCTGATCCAACTTCCATAGTCTGTCCTATTCAGAGTTTGACTGGTCTTCACGCCCTTTGACTTAAGGGCACTCTACTTCTATGGAATGAGTCAGTGATGGTTCAGTGGTAGAATCCCCCTGTTCCATGAAGGAAACCTGGGTTCTAGTTCCAGCCAACACACCTCATTTGAAGCCACCATCCTGAAGTCAGTGGAGGTTTGGGTGTTGCCAGGATGCTGACCAGGTTTCTGGAGCTTCTAGTTTAGGAAGATCCTTGTGCAAGATGTCTCCATGAATGAAAGCCAGTTCAACAGCAGCTAACAACAAACACTAGGAGTTTAGTAATCCAATGTTTCTACATATATGCCTTAATTTTAGAACTCAAATAAATAACTTGAAAAATGTATTATTCTCATAAATTTTCTAGAAACAGAGATTTTATGTTGTTGTTTCTCCATTAGTAACTAAAGAACTTTGAAAGAGACTTAAAAAGGAAAAAAAAAAAGTAAGCTTCCTATGGAATTATTACAGAATTTGACTCTCATTATAGTAGTTTGTGATTATTCTCAACATTTAATTGCTATGGTGCTGGAAAAATTCAATGTGTCCTTTTTATGTCGTGTAATTAAAAGTTGTCTATAGATTCTATTTCTCAATATGGAACTATATGTTGCTTTTGACTAGTTTCTAAAATTTAAGGATGTATTATTGCTACATTGGCATTTAAAAGCTAAGGAGAGTTTCTGTGGTCAGCCAGACCATGATTTTACCTCTTTTCTGGAATTTCATAATTCAGAAATCATTCAGCCTCTATCCTTAGCCTCTCTTCCAAAAATCTCCTTAAATCCATCTGTGATTAAATTGTAAGGAGCTGACTTTCTCCACAGCAGAATACAATATGCTTTAAGAAGTCAATAAATCAATAGTAGAAACTATTAACCACTTTCTATTGCCTTTTTTTTTTTTCCCCAAAAATTTTGGGTGATGTATGCCTTATGTGAGTAGACACAGTACACCACATAGCTCAGAGAATGTCATTTTGTACAAAGGCCAGGTGGTAAATGTCTTAGGTTTTAGGGGTCATATCCTTTCTGTTACAACTCCTCAACATTGCCGCTGTAGTATAAAAGGAGACATAGGTAATATAGAAATGATTGGGTGGCTGTGTGCCAGTATGAAATCATTTATATAAACAGGTGTTAAACTAGATTTGGACCAAAGATCAAATCTGTTGACCCCTTAGGCAGGCCTAAGACTATCCTGTTCCTGCCTTCTTCAAATATAAAGCTCCAAGATTTCACAAACATATACTGAACCCATTTCTTTCTCTATAAATTCTAGAAAACTCCGTTTTTCTAGACAAATTCCATATGTAAATTTTAGAAACAACACTAGCATAATCACATATAATAAATATAATGACTCTACTAATGGCATTGTTGCTGTTGTTAAGGGCCGTCGAGTCAGTTCCAACTCATTGTAACTCTGTGTAGGGTTTCAGAGAAGCAGCTGTAAGTTTGAACTGCTGACCTTGTGCTTCGCAGTCCAGTGCTGATCCTACAGTGCCACACCAGGATCAAAATAATTTGTGCAAATAATGCCTTGTGTTGTTGTTGTTGTTGTTAATGTCATCTGCCATAATAACAAAATATGTTGCTACAGTTGAAACGTATTTCCAACCTCTGGGGATTTACCTGCATACAGGCTGCAGTTTCGACTTTTGTTCAGTTGCAACATATTATTAGCTTGTAAAAACAGATACCAGAAACAATATATGGAGATTTTAAAACATATATTTAAATCTCAGTGAGTACTTGAAATACCAGACCTAAAGATGTTGTTGTTAAGTACCATCGAGTCATTTCTAACTCATAGCAACCCTGTATGGGGGTTCCATGGAGCAGCTGGTAGGTTTCAACCACCAACCGCGTGGTTAGCAGTTCAGTGCTGATCCTACAGTGCTACACCAGACTATAAAATCACAGAGTTGGAACAGTGTCTAAGAGATCCTCCACGAGTCTCTGATTTCTGAATGAGCTCTTCTAAATTCTCACCCGCTGAACCACTATTTATGTATCAATGCTAACTTATTTGGAGTTATATGGCAGTCTGTTAGCATAGAAGTTACAAATCAGGCTGCTAACCTCAAGGTCAGCAGTTCAAAACTACCAGCCATTCCACGGAATAAAGATGAGACTTTCTGCTCCTGTAAAGATTTACAGCCTCAGAAACCCTGTGCAGGGTCACTATGAGTTGGAACCAACTCCATGGTACTTAACAACAACAACATAGAGACCGTGGTAGCCAGTCTTCTAGATGACTCCCCCACCATAACCCCATCCTCTGATATCCATGCCTTTCCCACGTTGTAGCAGGTTTGGTCTGTGTGACCAGTAAAATACAGCCTCAATCATAGTGTGTCACTTCCAAAATTAGTTTGTAAAAGACACTACAATTTCTGTTACAGTTGCTGTGTCTTATTCATTCTCTTTCTTGTATCACTAAGTCAGGGAGAAGCCAGCTGCCAAGTTATGAGCTTATAAATGGATTCTCCAGCCCAGTAGTATGCTACAACCCAGTCAGTAGTGTGACTACAACCTCATAAGAAACTCGGAGTTAGAGCAACCCAGCTAAGCTGTTCCCACTTCATGGCCCTCAGAAACCATGTAAAATAATAAATTTCTGTTGCTTTTAAAAGGCTAAATTTTGAGGTATTGGTTACATTGTTGTTGTTGTTAAATACCGTGAAGTTTGTTCGGACTCATAGTGACCCTGCACAGGGTATCCGAGGCTGCAAATCTTTATGGGAGCAGAAAGCCTCATCTTTGTACCGCGGAACAGCTGGTAGTTTCAAGCTGCTGACCTTGAAGTTCACAGCCCGATTCATAACCACTACGCTACCAGTGAACGCAATAGATAATCCATTGTTGTTAAGTGATGTTGAACCTGTTCCAATTCATAGGCCTCTAAGAATTAAGGTTAGCAGTTAAATACAACAGATTTAACTTGAGTGTTGAGGTTAGCAGTAGAGTGCTTATCCTACAGCACCACACTAGAACTCCAACAGATGATTAATGAACATCTCAAGAGTCAATTATTGCTGTTAAGTGCCACTGAGGTGATTCTGACTCATAGAGACCCTGTATAGGGCTTCTGAGGAGTGGCTGGTGGGTTTGGACTGCCAACCTTGCAGTTCAAACTGACCTTGCAGCTCAGTTTATCAACTCGTTGATTTTAAAATGTCAACTGTTTGATTTTTAAAAAAAAACAGATTGTAATACATTTGCAATTAGTATTTAAAAAATGGCTAATGTTCACAGGCAGACATTAAAATCTATTTAGATGTTACAGGTAGATCCTGAAAGATGGCTCATACTAGGAGACCCAGCCATTATCTGTGAATGTGGACTCAAGTAATCAAAAGTCATTTGAGGTATATCTTTTTGTTTAGGCCATGTCCTGCTCCTGACATTCTTTCTGTGTCAATGTTCAGACTTTGTCCCTCTATTCATGCTTTTGAGTTATGGTGTTGGATAATATTGAAAATGCCAAGGACTGCCAAAAGAACCAATAGATCCATTTTGGAAGAAGTGCAGCCAGAGTG
>NW_006408551.1:5151659-5153690 GCF_000296735.1 Chrysochloris asiatica | reverse complement strand
AAGTGCAGCCAGAGTGCTCCTTGGAGGCCAGGATGGCCAAACTTCGTCTCTCATACTTCAGACATATTGTCAGGATGGACCAGTCACTGGAGAAGGATCTTATGTTTGGTAAGGTAGAGGGTCAGAGAAAAAGAGGAAGACCCCCCCCCTCCCAGAGAGATGGATTGGAAAAGTGGCAGCAATCAATGGGCTCAAGCATGGCAGCAATTGTGAGGTTGTCCCAGGACCGGGCAGTGTTTCGTTCTGTTGCACATAGGGTCGCTATGAGTCGGTACCAACTCGATGACACTTAACAACAATAACAAAGCACTTAAAGAGCAAAAGTCATGTTGTTATAGGAATTGTCTTCCTCACACCTCATCCCTATCCTTATCACCTGACATTACCCATTCTTAGCACCAAGACCATGTTTCAGGACCATCTTCACAATTGTATATTATTTAGGTTGTTGTTAGGTGCTATTTAGTCAGTTCTGACTCATAGTAACTCTATGTATGTACAACACAAATAATATTGCCCAGTCCTTCACCATCCTAACAATTGTCACGTTTAAGCCCATTGTAGTTGCTAGTGTGTCAATCCATTGTGTAATTGAGGGTTTTCCTCTTTTTTGCTGACCCTTTACTTTACCAAGCATGATGTCCTTCTCTAGGGATTAGTCCTTCTTGACAACATGTCCAAAGTACAAGGAATCCTCATTCCTAAGGAACATTCTAGCTGTATACGTCTTGCAAGGCAGATTTGTTTGTTCTTCTGGTAGTTCATGGTATTTTCAATATTTTTCACCAATGCCATATTCAAATGCATCAATTCTTTTACTGTCTTCCTTATTCTCTGTCCAACTTCCACATGTATATGAGGATTTTTTTTTGCAGATTTCCCCAATGCAATACATCATGATTTCTTGACTGTTGCTTCCATGAGTGTTGATTGTGGATCCACACGAAATGAAGTCTTTGGCAGCTTCAATCTTTTATCCATTTATCATGATGTTATTTATCAATATAGTTGTAAGAATTTTCACTTTTTTATATTGAACTGTAATATTAGATGTTATACAGGGCACTCAGCAACAATTTTCAACCTTCTTCAAGTTTTCCGTTGGATTCTAGTGCTGAAAGACTGAAAACTGCTATTCCTAGACTTCCTTGCAGCTGTGACTCTATACTTTTGTGGTATCAAGGACTTGTGACAGATTTGGCAGGTGAAAAAATAGAGACTTTGTTCTTGCAGTTGTGATTGGGGAGAGACAAGCTCTGACTGTCACATGTATTTGCAGTAACTCATCAATTTCCAGGCTGTAATAAAACTATGAAGGCAGTAGTGATGATAACAGCAACTCAGTTATAGGACCTTCAATCAAAATCTACCCTCACCCCACCCACTTCCAATCCACCTACCTCCAATCCTTCCAATGATGTTGTGAGCACCTAAGCACTAACTGCTAACCATGAGTCAGTGCTTCAAGTCCATAAAGGGCTCTGTGGCAGAAAGAAGACGCTGTCTGTTTCCATAGAGATTTATAGTCTCGGAAAGCCTATAGTAGAAATCAACTGATGGCAGTTATTTTGTTGGGTTTTAGTTGCTGCAACAAATATCTGCCACTCTAAAATGCCCAGATTGGTTTTTGTTACCTATATAGAATCGTGGATGATGCAGCATTCCATTTTAAAGTCTATGCTGATGACCCAAGAGATCTATCTATCTACCTATGTATTTCTTTTACTTAATTTACTCCTGTACTCAGTATCTAATGGGACTTTGTTGAGAGAATAGAAAAATGGAGAGGAAAGGAAGGTATCAAAGGAAAGATAATGATTTCAGTTTGGTTACATGCTTGCATGTTCTCCAAATGGAGATAGCCAACAGTGGAATTGGAGATCGGGAGTTATGCATACAAATCCAGCGTTTCTTTCTGTTGCAGACCGTGTAAGCCCGGTCAGAAGTTCAAGGCCCTATAGGCCCGAGTGTTACAGGTCGCAGGCTCTGAGGAACAGATCTAGCCACTTGGCAGTTAATGGCAAATTGTTT
>NW_006408551.1:5149256-5151072 GCF_000296735.1 Chrysochloris asiatica | reverse complement strand
CCTCATTGTCTCCCTCCTTCTGTCTTTCTGTGTATTCTTTTGCTATCTCTACCGCTGCTGGATCTCCCCTCCTCATGAACCAAACACTCGTGAACAACACAACTATGTCGAGGACAGTTCCCGACATCTTTCAATAGCCATTCATGAAATGTCAGGTGAAGGGACTTAGCAGTTCTCCTTGTTCTCTGGTTACCTTAATTGAGTCTAAATCAAAGAAAATGCACTTATTATTTTGAATATATAGAAGCAGTGGCAAAAAGAAATAAGAATGTGAAGGTTAACCCTAACTTTTTCTTAAATACTTTGCAGTGGGGCAAATAGAAGTCTTCCTACCGTAAAATCTTCAACAGCATTTCAGTAACTAGTATACTACTTTGAGACTAATTTAAAGGAATAGAAATACTTTTGGTGCCTCTGCTTGCCACAGTAAAATTCAGAAAAGGAATAAAAGGGTGTTAGCACAATTTCCTTGGACGAGGCTTTTTCAGAACTATCCAAATCACTCTAGTGAAGCCCTTTAGACTCCTAAAAGACATAGAAAATTATTACTAGTTAAATGTTTAATGTTAATTAAAGCTGGCATATTAGTTTTCAATCAACTTTATGACAGAATGAAATTATATTTTTAAGTGTTGTGTATGTATATGTGATTCTACATTAGAGTCTTAACTACCATCAAAGTATATGATGCATTTATATCTACTTTATAGCATTTTATCACAATTTTAGTATTTTTAAATGATTATAAATGTTTATTGTAGCTGTAACTTGATCATATTGCTAATAATGCCTATTAGGCTGTGATTCCCAAAGCTGAATATGAAGAACATACCTAATTACAGTATGTTCTCCTTGTGTCTGAAAATATGACTTGCTTTATATACACTGGAACACACTGCAGTCAAATGTCGGGACTATCTCTAATTTTTTTGTGTCTTTCACAGGGCTTGGCACAGAAGAGATACTTACTTCATCCCTTTTCAGAGAAAGTACAGAATATATTGTTGTTGCTTGACTGAATACTTCCTGTGTGTACATGAGTAAGAATAGACTGTACTTGAAAAACTAGTGCTTTCTTGACTTTCTTCAAGCCCCACATCTCAAAGACTTTCCAGATCCCAAGGCCAATCACTGATGAATTATGGAAAATCATGGTCTGGTAAAGAAGTTAAACAGCTTCCCCAGCAAATTTCCATTTTGCTCCAACTGTCTCTAGTCTAATTGAAACTTGCATGACTGTTCTCTGAGCCTGTGCACTAGTCCCCAGTCAAGTCTCCCTGCCTCCATGTTTCCTCCTTCTGTCACTCAGTCATTCATTCATCCATCATGTATAGTTGTTGTTAAGTGCCATTGAGTGGGTACCAACTCATAGTGACCAACTCATAGGGTGCCAACTCATAGGGTTTCCGAGGAGTGGCTAGTGAGCTTGAACTGCTGACCTTGCAGTTCAAAGCAACCTTGCAGTCCAGCACATTAACCCACAACACCACACCAGGACTCCATCACACCAGGACTCTCTATACAGGACTGTAATCATATAGAGAGGTGCTACTATATACTATATGCCAAGCACTGGTGAGGCAGTACAGCACGTGGTTAAGAGGTCAGGCTCTAAGACCAAACTGCCTGGGTGTTCATATCCAAGCTCCTCTTATCCAAGCACACTAGCTATGTGGCCTTGGGTTAATTACTTAAACCTCTCTGTACTTCTATGTCTTCCTTGATACAATTGAGATTAAATTAGACTTTACTTCACAAAATTATGTTAAGGATTATAGGAATTGATATATATATTTATTTATAATTATAAATATAT
>NW_006408551.1:5147591-5149148 GCF_000296735.1 Chrysochloris asiatica | reverse complement strand
TGAACTGTTCAGAGATACTGATATATATATATTTATCTTAGAATAGTGTCTAGCACATAAAAACCTTCAATAAATAATATTAGTCTTGGAGATACATAGTTGAGTGAGTAATCTTGTCCTCAGAGAATTTACAGTCTAAAAAAGAAAGCAGAGGAGTCATCAGAGATTACAATATAGAAAGTGTTGTGATGAAAATTAGCACAGATAGTACAAGACATTTAAATTAGACTGGAAGTCTGGGTAAGCTTCCTACATGAGTTAACATTTGGGCCAATCACTGACCAAAAACAAAAAGTGCAGAGAAGACATTTCAGCCAGGGGGAACAAGACAATTCAGCATCTGGAAACAGAAGGCCAAAAATGTCTGCGAAGACCACCAAAGTGCAGCTGAGGGAGGAGCTGAGGCCAAAGGAGGGGACAGATGATGATGGACTTTGTGTACCAACCTAAGGAGTGTGAACTTTAAAAATAAAGCCGGAGACACCATAGAATAAGTTGTATTTAGGAAAAATCTTTATAGCCTTAAGGTAGAAACAGAAGATGTATCAGCAGCTCCAAATTTCGAGATCTTAAGAAAAGGATACAATACAATCATTCACAGCACTTTCTCTTCACTATCTTTTGTTATTGTACCTGATATATGTTTGCCAAGTATTCATTCAGTGCCCTCACGCTAAAGTGGGCTTATTACCCTTAATGATGTTTAGTAAAAATTAATAACTTTGAAATTACACATGTACACTCGGTTCCATTATGTGTGCTTCATTAAAAAAGAACTTCAGACCATCCATATTTGATCAGATCCACCAGAAAATTAGTAATGTGTAAGTACCCATTGTTCTATGAAATTTCCATTCATTCACGAGGTGAGGATCCTAACTCTATTTTTAACATACTATTCTTCACAAGTGAAAACAGGTTAATTGTATTTCAAAAGTAACCTTTTCCTGCCTTTAGATTGGTAACAGTGTCAAATAATTTCATAACGGATAATAACATTCCCATTAGTGTTATAAATTATATTCATTTGAATCTTCTCCAAAATCTTAAAATGTTTTGCCTGATAGTTTAACTGCCTTAAAATAATGTTGTAATGTACTTTTTTTTGTTCTTCTACTGTGCCTCCACCCAGATCACTCCAAACTAGCAATCATTATAAGTTCAAATTATCCTCTCTTATATAAAGACTTTACTATATTTGTCTAATGATCTTCTTATTTCTGTTCCTAAATATTCTGCACATCTCTTTACATTGAGAAAGCAAAACCTGATTTTCTTGTTATTTTATTTACGATTTATTTTAATGTTTTTTTTTTGTGAATTGAGTGAAAGTTTACAGGCAAGACCATCAATTTTACATTCAACAAATCATATACTTTGTTTCTAAAAGATTGCAATCCCTCCCTGCAACAATAGTTATCCGGCTCCCTCCTAGTGGTTTCTATTTTCATTCCACCCATCTTTCTATTCCTTCTTAACTTTGTACTTAGGTATATGCTGCCCTTTTGATTTTGAATGATTGACTGTCCCCCCATTCATGGTGAGCATACCTTTACT
>NW_006408551.1:5120891-5146271 GCF_000296735.1 Chrysochloris asiatica | reverse complement strand
TTCTCTGTCAATGTATGATTGTAGCTGTATCTGTATTACCTTTAGCAAAACTTTACTCTCTTGAGATATCAAAGAGATTAACTGATGATTTCCGCATTCGGTTGGATCACCTCTCTTTGGAATGGGCACAAATATGGTCAGTAAGCCCAGTCAATTATTATTTTTTTAAAATACTAATTTTGAATGCTATTCCACATATTCTGCCATTCTATTTGGGACTTTCTAATGTGGTAGTAGTAATTAGGCACCATCTAATTCTTCTGGTCTCAAAGTCGTAGAAAGTAATGTTCACATGTTTCATTAGTCTGTTGGACTAATTGGTTCAAAGCATCTTCAGTTCTCATCACTCTTCTTTCTTCTGCACATGGAGAGATCAATAGCTGAACCTTAGATGACCGCTCATGAGCTTTTAAGATCCCAGACACTACTCACCAAAGTAAGATACAGAACATTGTCTTTGTAGGCTATGTTATGTCAATTGACCATGGTGTCCCCTAAGACTATGATCCTGAGCCTTCAGTCCCAGCAACACATTGCCTTAAGATGTTTGACAATAGCTAAGAAATTTCATCACTTTGCCTGCTGTATGCTCCACCACATCCGTAGTTGTGTTTGCAGGAAAGGTAAATACTCATGTACCGATATCTTCTTTCATACTCTTATATATTTGTGGAATACATAAATATATATATTCCACTCTCCCTCCCATACCCATTCAGCATGTGTCTTTGTCCATGTATCGATCCACAGAACATTGTTGTTCCAAGGATGTATATGTAACACTATTTACCTCTATCCCTATTAACCCCTGTATACCTCCCTGGGTCTTTACCTGTCTTCATCATTCTTCTGCCAACCTCTTTCTTCTTGTTTATTATCCTTCCCTTTGTTGTTTATTGTCTTTCTCATCACCAAAGTTAAACTACTTATTCTCCCTTCCCTCCCACCCCTGGTAACCATCAAAGAATGCTTCTCTCTCTCTCTCTCTCTCTCTCTCTCTCTCTCTCTCTCTCTCTCTCCCTCTCTCTCTCTCATTTTAACTCTTACATATATTTGTGGGATGTGTGGTACTGCAAGATACTGCATTGGACTGCAAGATCAATTTGAACCAAAAGGTGGCAGTTCAAACCCACCAGCACTCCTCAGAAACCATACACGGGGTCACTATAAGTCAGAACTGACTCAACAGCACTCAACAACAACAACAATAAATATATAGATCTCACTCTTCCTCCCTCACCCATTCAGCCTACGTTTCAATCCAGGTATCTACTTCTCTGTGTCTTCCCATGTCTTCATCATTGTTTTGTCAACCACCCTCTTCCTATTTACTGTCCTTCACTATCTTGTTTATTATTCCCCCTCTAAGTAGTGAATTATTCTGGAATTCTTTTCTTAAGCTTTTACAGTAATGACCTCACACAATATTTGTACTTTCAGGATTGACTGATTTCACTCAGCACAATGAAATCTAGGTTCATCCACATGTTTCACAGATTCATCATTATTCTTCAGTGCTGCATTTTGTTGTTGTTGTTAAGTGCCGTCGAGTATTCCATTATGTGTATGTACTAAAGTTTGTTTATTCATTTTTCAATTGTTGGGTACTTAGATTGTCTCAATATTTTTGCTGTTGTGAAGAGTGCTTCAGTGAACATGAGTGTGCATATATTTACTTGTGTCCAGGCTCATATTTCTTGTGGATATACACTAAATAGAGGGATTCCTAGGTCATAATATTTCCAAATATCTGAGGAGGCTACATACCATTCTCCAGAGTGGTTGAACCATTTTAAAGTCCCACCAGCAATGTAGTAGGGTCCTCACCAGTGTTTGTTTTTTCTATTTTTTTTTTATTATTATTATGCTGTTAATGTTGGTGTGAGAGGATATCTCATTGTTGTTTTGACTTGCATTTCTGTAATGGCTAATGATTGTGAACATTTCTTCATATATTTGTTGGCTGCCTGGATGTGTCACTTGGTGAAGTGTGTGCATGTCATGTGCCCATATTTCAATTCAGTTGCTTGTCTTTTTCTTGTAGAAGTGTTATAGTTTTATATAAATATTAGATGTAAGTACCTTGTCTGATATGTTGTAGAGAAATTTTTTTACCTAGTCTCTGACCTTCCTTTTTACTCTATTGGAAAAATCTTTTATTGCACATAAGTTTCTAATTTTTATGAGGTTCCAGTCATCTATTTTATCTTCAACTGCTTTTGTGTTTTTTGTAATGTTTGATAGTATATGTATATGATAGCTGTGTACTGTTGTTGTTGTTGCTAAGTGCCGTCGATTTGGCTCCAACTTATAGTGACCCTGTATAGGGTTTCCAAGGAGAGGAGTGGCTGGTGGGTTTGAATCACCAACTTTGCATTACAAACTGACCTCGTGGTCCAGTGCATTATCCTGCAGCACCACACCAGGACTCCATGTATTAAAGTCCCTAATTTGTCCCTATTTTTTCATTGATAATCTTTATACTTTTAGGTTTTACATTTAAGTCTTTAATCAATGTTGAGTTTGATTTTGTATATGGTGTGAAATATGGGACCTGTTTCATTGTTCTGCGAATTGATTTCCCAATTTTGTCAGCACCATTTGTTGAAGAGATTATCTCTTCCACATCTAATGTGTTTTGAATGGATTTACTTCTGGGTTCTCTACTCTGTTCTATTGATATATATATTGTTTGTTGTACCAGGACCAGGCTGTTTTGACCACTGTGCCTGTATTCCTAGATTTTTGAAATCAAGGAGTGAGAGGCCTCCAACTTTTATTTTTCTTCTTAAGCAGTGCTTTGCTTATCCGAAGTCTCTTTCCTCTCCATATAAAGTTAGTGATCATTTTTTCCATATTTTTAAAAAATGATGTTGGATTGTGGATTGGCATTGTGTTCTCTCTATAGATTACTTTGGGTAGTATTGGCATTTTCACAATGGTAAGTCTTCCTATCCATGGTACATTCTTCCATTTTTACAGATCTTTTGGTTTCTTGTAGTAGTGCTTTGTAGTTTTCTTTAAGTATTTTGTTTCTCTAGTTAAAATTTATTTGTAAGTATTTCATCTTTTGGATGACTATTTTAAATAGTATTGTTTTCCTAATATCCTTTTCCTGAGCTGTGTTTATTAGCATAGAGGAAACCAATGGATTCTTTATTGATCTTGTGCTCTGCTACTTTGCTGACTCTTTCAATGAGTTACATTAATTATCATACTAAGTCTTTGGTATTTTCAATGTATAGGATCATCAAAGTTTTACTTCTTCTTTGCCATTTGATGTTGTTGTTGTTGTTAAATTCCATCGAGTTGATTCTAACTAACAGAGACCCTGTATAGAGTTTCTGAGGCTCTCTGGTTAGTTTGAATCGCCCATCTTGTGGTTCAAACCAAACTTGGTGTCCAGTGCTTATCCTACAGCCACACGAGTACCTTATAGTGACCCTTTAATTTCCTTATCTTGCCTTATAGCTCTGGCTGACTTACAACAGTGTTAAATAGGAGTGATGATAAAGGACATCTTTTCCCAGTTCCTGTTCTCAAAGGGAATGCTTTCAGTTTCTGTCCATTCAGAATAACTCTGGTTGTTAGATTTGTACATATGCTGTGATTTATGTTGAGGAATTTCCTTAAAATTCCTACTTTGTTGAGTGTTTTCATGAAGAATGGATGTTGGATTTTGTCAAATGCCTTTTCTGCATCAATTGATATGATCATGTGCCTCTTTTCCTTTTTATTTACATGCTAAATTATGTTGATTATATTTCTAATATTGAACCATCCTTGTGTCCCTGGAATGAATCCCATTTGGTCTTGATGTATTATTTTTTTGGTATGTTGTTGAATTCTATTGTCTAGGATTTTGTTGAGAATTTTTGCATGTATGTTCATGAGGAATATTGATCTATAATTTTCTTTTTTACTGATGTTTTTGCCTGGTTTTGGTATGAGGGTATGTTTGCTTCATAAAATATATTTGGAAGTTTTACATCCTTTTCTATATTCTGGAATAGTTTGAGTAAAATTGGTGTCAGCTCTTCTCTGAATGTTTGGTAAAAAACACCCACAAAGCCATCTGGGACTGGACTTTTTTGTTGTTGGGAGTTTTTTTAATGACCTGATCAATTTTCTCTTTTGTTATAAGTTTGTTCAAGTTTTCTATTTCACACTCTGTTAGTTTAGGTATGTTGTGTTTTTTAAAAATATATCCATTTTTTCTGTATTTTCATATTTGTTGGAATATAACTCTTCATAGCATTCTGTTATTATCCTTTTTATTTTTGTTGGTTCTATTGAGATGTCTCCCATATTGTTTCTTAAGCGTGTTATTTACATCTTCACCCTCTTTTCTTTTATTAGATTTTCCAGTGGTTTGCCAATTTTATTAATTCTTTAAAATAATAAAATTTTTGTTTTACTGATTCTTCGTATTGTTTTTCTATTTTCTAATTCATTTATTTCTGCTCTACTCTTTATTATTTCTTTTCTTCTGGTGACTCTAAGCTTACTTTTCTGTTCCTTTTCTAATTGTTGGAGATGCTGTGATAATGTGTTGATTTTAGTTCTGTCTTCTTTTTTGATGTGTGTGTTTATTACTATAAATTGCCCTCCAAGCACTGTTTTTGCAGTGTCCCAAAGTTTTTGGTAGTTTTTTGTTATTGTTCTCATTTGCTTCAAAAACATTTTTTTATTATTATTTCATTTTTATTTGCTCTATTACCCAGTAGCTTTTAAGCAGGATATATTCAGTTTCCATGTTTTTGAATTTGTTTCTTTGATCTTCCTATTGTTGATTCTAATTTTATAGCATTGTGATCTGAGAAGGTGGTTTATAGTACTTTGATTTTTACATTTTTTTCTCAAAAACATTTTCTAGCTCTGCTTCTTGGTTGTTTGTTTGAACTACTCTGTCTTGTTTCTTCATGTGAACAGAGCTTGTCCTTTGCTTTCAGTTCATTGCTGTTGTATTTATGTTAAGTTGATGAATATATGTATTCTGAGTCACTTACCCACTGCCTTCTGGTGGGTGTGATCAAGGAATGAGCTTGTTCACTGTTCGTACAGTTTAGCTCACGGTGAATTTAGCTGGCACTGGTTGCTGATGTTGATCCAGTGGATAGCAGTTGGTATTGACTCTAGCCCAACTGGTGGGTGGGGCTGAAGAGGATACAGCTGTGGCTGGCTGTATGGCTGCAGCTGCTGTCTCCTGTTAGGTGACACAAGAAGAGAAAGCACTCTCACAACAAGAAGAAGAAAATACAAAGCAAAAATTGACTATTCCTTCTTATCCACCAATATATGTAATATCTCTGTACCACCCTCTGGTCTCATTACTTCACAGCTGCCAGAGAAATTTCAAGATGGTCAGCTGTGCCTCTTTGACCTGAACAAACAGCCATTCCACTGCCCCCACTTTTCTTTACCCCACACGTCTGTTCAGTTGCCTGTCCAGTGAGAGCTAGGTCAGGCTGGCCAGGCTGGCTTTGCAGATTTGGAGCAGGGCCTGCCCAAACAGGGCTATGACTCTCAACATCAAGGTCACGAGGTTCTGCCCACCTGGAAAATGTGGCCTTCTATGGGGGTGTACACTGTAGAGGCCAACCTTGCCTCTGGTCTCCAAGGGAGTGCATGGAACCAGAGAAAAAAAGAAAAAAATGAAATTTCACCTTTTCCTCTGCAAGTCACAGGCAGGCTTCTGAAATGTGAACGTGTTTACTTAACTCTTTTTTTTTTTTTTTCTTTTTTTCTTTTTAATGCCTTTATTGTGAATTGAGTGAAAGTTTAAAGGGCAGATTATCAGTTTTACATTCAATAAATCAAATTTTGTTTCGCTGCAATAATTACAATCCCCTCCATGTACCATCAGTCAATGACATTTACCTTTATCCCCCCCCTCTTTTTTTCATATACACATACAAAACAGAAAATACATATTTGTTTAAATGTCCAAAGGGCACACTTTGCTGCCAGCCTCCTGTCTGCAGTCTCACAGCCTTTCTCAGTCCCTGGACCTAGAGTCGTCAGCTGATCTCTCTATGCCATCACCTCTGCTATTGTCTCTGCTGTCACCACTTTTGTGGCTAGGTTCCCATGCTCCACTCATGCTCTTCCCTCTTTCTGGTTCTAGGGTCCTCTGTTTCTGAAATAAAAGATTAACTACCCACCCCTTTTAGTTATTGCACATCATCTATATTTACAGTTGTGACAATCACAATTAGTCCTGATAACAATTACTCACAATTGTATCATAAAAGCCTATCCCATCCTCCCTATCCCCTTTTACCAGATCCATCTGGAAAAGAAGAAAACTATTTAGTGAGGATTCTACCTTATGGTCCTCATTCTGACACCAAGAACACTCATGAAAGCTTGTGAGCCAGCCACACTGTGTCTTTATAGCCCCCCATTTTTGAAAGCCAATGTCTAAATTGCCCATCCTTATCAATCCAGCATACTGAGAAAGCAAGCTTGATCCTTGATAAGAAGAATCCTTCCCTTTTGGTTGGAATTTTGAGCAACTACATGCATAAGCAGAGTCCTGGGGTGGCGCTGTAGATTAATGCGCCAGACTACAAAGCTGTTTGAACTGCAAGGTCGGCAGTTCAAGCTCACCTACTGCTCCTTGGAAACCCTATACAGGGTCACTATGGGTTGGCACCGACTCAATGGCACTTAACACACACACCAACACATGCATAAGCAAAGGTTCAGTTCATCAAACTGTAATAATTTACCTTTGCTACCTGTACCAACCTTCTTTATCTTCACCTGGTCGAGTTCTGGTCAGCTAGCCATCCAAGCTAGGTCAAATGGGTACTATCTGCAAGCTTAGGAGTTCTCACATGTCTCCCCCCCACTTCAGAACAGCTGACCACTTCACTCTCAACTCTAGTCCCCACTGGCTAGGTCGGTGTCTATGGGTTCAGGAGTTCCTGAACAACTCCCTAAACTTCAGACCAGTCAGACATTCCTTTTCATTTCCTCATCTTAAGGTCAACAGATGTCTATGGAACATGGTCAAACTCAGCCCATATCTTCATTGTTGCATTTCCCCCACTTCCATTCACAGGAAGACCAGAGTGGTCACTAGTGAACTTAAAGGGGGATTTACCCAGATTGACTGATTTTTTTTTTTTGCTTTTATGGCTCTAAAGAAAAAAAGCTTGCTTGATATTCTAACAGAAGCCAAGCAGTCTGCTTTTATTCTGCTGGTGTTTCTTTCATGAAATAGCTTCTGTCTGTTTAGCCATTCTGGGTTAGTTTGTATGTCTTTTCAAGTGGGTATGTCCCACTCCAGAAGGTTCTGGGTGAGACTAAGGATTTCACCTAAGGCCCCCCTACTCAACAAAGGTTTAAAAAGAAGCCTACTTCCCTGGGCAATTTCTAAATCCCCTTTTAGCTAATCTAATCAATTATAGGCTGAAGACTGGCTTACAAGCTTTTGGTAATTATTATTGTTTGTTGTTGTTGTTAGATGCCATAAAATCAGTTCTAGCTCATAGCAACCCTATGCACAACAGAAGGAAACACTGCCCAGTTCTGTGACAACCTCATATTCATAGTTACACTTGAGCCCTTTGGTTCTGCCATGGTGTCAATCCATCTCATTGGGGATCTTACTCTTTTTCTCTGACCCTCAATTTTACCAAACATGATACCCTTCTCCAGTATCCTGTTCCTCTTGATAATATGTCTGAACTATGAGAGACAAAGTCTGGCCATCCTGGCTTCCAAGGAGCACTCTAGCTGTACTGTGTCCAACACAGATCTGTTTTGTTCCTTTGGCAGTCCATGGTACTTTCACTGTTCTCCTCCAACTCTTTAAATAAAATGCATCAATTATTGTATGGTCTCCCTTATTCACTGTCCAACTTTCGCATGCATATGAGGTTATTGAAAATACTATGGCTTGGGTCAGGCACATTTAGTCCTCAAACTGACATCTTTGCTCTTAAACACTTTAAAGAGGTTTTGTGCATCAGATTTGTCCAATGCAATATGTTGTTTGATTTCTTGACTGCTACTTCCATAAATGTTGATGGTTGATCCAAGCAAAATGAAGTCTTTGACAGCTTCAACCCTTGCTCCATTTATATGAATATTGTTTATTGGTCCAGTGGTGAGGATTTTTGTTTGCTTTATATTGAGATGCAACCCATATTGAAGGCTGTGGTCTTTGGTATTCATCAGTATTTCGAACCCCTTTGCTTTCAGGAAGCAAGTTTTTATTATCTGCATATCACGGGTTGTTAATGAGTCTTCCTCCAATCCCGATGCCACAGTTTTCTTCATATAATCCATCTTCTTCAGCATACAAGTTGAATAAGTATAATGAAAGAATATAACCCCGGTGCTCACCTTTCCTAATTTTAAAACATTCAGTGTTCCCTTGTTTAGTTTGAACAACTGTCTCTTGGTCTATGTACAGGTTCCTCACAAGCACAATTAAGTGTTGCACAATACTCATTTTTTTAAAACTTTTTATTGTGAATTATGTGATAGTTTACATGGCAGAACATTAGCTTTACATTCATCTTATCATGTTTCATTTTGTTGTAATGATTATAATCTCCTCCATGCATCATCAAACCAAAGGGTATACCCAGCAAGCTTGCCCCCCAGCTTTCAGCACATTTCTCCCTTCCTGAGCCAAGAGTCCCAAGCCATTCCATCTCTCCATGTCATTGTCTCTGCCTCCATCTCTGGGTAGGGTCCTGCACTCCACTCTTCTCCCTTGATGGTCCCAGGGACCTCCGCTCCTGGACTACAAAATCAACCACACCCCTCCTTTTGTTACAAAATGTCTACCTTTACCTTTCCAACTCTAACAGTCAATCCTGATAGCAATTATTCACTACTGAACCACAAGAGTCTTATCCCCAACTCCTTTCAGCAGCCTTGTCCATACAGGTTGGAAACTACTCAGTGAAGATTCTATCTTCCTCTGCACCCTCTGAAACTAGACTCCCTCTTGAAAGCTTGTAAGCCAGTCACTTCTTGCCTTTGTAGTCCCCTCATTTGGGGTAGCCAATGTCTAAATTGCCCATTCTTGTCAATTCTGTGTACCAAGGGGGTGGGAATGATCCTCACGCTAAAGATTTGTTCCCTCTTTTGAGCTACTACATCCATAAGTATAGGTCAAATTTGTCAAATTGTAGCGGATTACTCTTCTTTTTTTCTTCTTTCTTCTTCGAGTCAAGTTCTGATCATCCAGCCATTGAAGCCAGGTCAAGTGGGTACCATCTGCAAGTATGGGTATTCTTGTGCATCTCCCCTCACTTCATATCAGCTGGATGCTTCACTCTCCACTCTAATCCTCTATGATCATGTCCCTGTCTCTGGACCAGGAGTCCCCAGGTCTTGCCATACTGCTGGCCAACCAGGTCTCAACTCGAGTTGACAGGAATCTATTGAACGTGGTCAGACTTAGCTCACAACTTCATTGCTGCTTTCCCCCCACTTTCCCTTATTGGTGACCAATGTGGTCACCAGCAAGACCACATGCCTGCTTGTGTATTTCCCTTGAGTCTTAGTCTTAGAAGGGGCAATACTGATTTTTTGCAATGTTATCCATAGCTTGTCATGATCCACACAGTTGAAAATCTTTGCATAGTCAATAAAGCACAGATAAACATCTTCCTGGTGTTCTCTGCTTTCTGCTTAGATACATCTGATGTCAGCAATGATATCCTTGGTTCCATGTCCTCTTATGAATCTGGTTAACCCTCTGGAAGTTATCTGTCAATATATTGTTGTAGCTATTTTTTTATCTATTTAGCTATTTTATGTTGTAGCTATATATTATCTTTAATAAAATTTTACTCGCATGAGATATCAATGATATTGTCCAATGGTTTCCGCATTCCGTTGGGTCACTTCTCTTTGGAATAGGCACAAATACACATCTCTTCCAGTCTGGTGACTTCCAAATTCTTGGCACTGATGAGTTAGTGCCTCCAGTGCCATATCAGTTTGTTGAAAGATTTCAATTTCAATTTTATCAATTCCCAATGCCTTGTTCTTTGCCAATGCTTCCTTCCATATCATTAGTTTTCCATCATATGCTACCTCTTGAAATGATTGAACATCAACCATTTCTTTTTGGTACAGTGAATCTGTGTATTCCTCTGTCTTCTTTTGATGCTTTCTGCATCATTCAATATTTTGCCTATAGACTTTTTCAATACTGCAAAGCTTGAATTTTTTCTTCAGCTCCCTCAGATTGAGAAATGTTGAGCATGTTCTTTACTTCTAGTTTTCTAATTCCAGATGTTTGCACATTTTGTTGTAATATTTGACTTTATCTCCTCAAACTGACCTTTGAAATTTTCTGTTCAGCTCTTATACCTTGCTTATTGCACCCCTCCGATTACCTGACCCCCAAATCAACATGTGTCCATCCCTTACCTGTGAGTTACTGTCCTCTCCCACCCACCCCTGGTAAGCTTCAAAAACTATTCTTTATTATAGAAATCTTTTCTTAAGTTTTTACATTAATGAACTTATACAATATCTGTCTTTTTGTGCCTGACTAATTTCACTCAGCATTATGTCCTCAAGCCTCATCCAAATTATGCAATATTTTTCAGCTTCATTGTTATTCTTCAAGGTAGCATAGTATTCCATTATGTCTGAGTACCAGAGTTTATGTATCCATTCTTCCATTGATGGACATTTGGGTAATGTTCAGTTTTTTGCTATTGTGAAAAGTGCTGCAATGAACATTGGTGTGTATATACACACACACACACACACACATCATACATACTTTCTGACTCGTATTTCTTGTGAGTGTATACCAAATAGAGGAATTGTAGGATCACAAGGTATTTCTATTTCCAGCATTGTGAGGAAATGCCATACCATTTTCCACGGTGGTTGAACCATTTTGCATTCCCACCAACAATGTAGGAGAGTCCTAGTCTCTCCACACCCTCACCAACATTTGTTGTCTTATGTTTTTTTGAACCTTGCTATTACTGTTGATGTGAGATGATACCTCATTGTTGTTTTGATTTGCATATTTCTAATGGCTAATGATCTTGAACATTTCTTCATATGTTTGTTTGCTGCCAGAATGTCTTCCTTGATGAAGTGTCTTTTCATGTCTGTGCCCATTTTTAAATTGGGTTATGTGTCTTTTCCTTGTAGATGTGTTGTAGTTTCCTATAAATTTTAGAGATTAGTCTGAGATGTCATTGCAAAAGATTTTTCCCAGTCTGTGGGTTCCCTTTTTACTCTTTTGGTAAATTCTTTTGATGCATATAAAGTTCTAATTTTTGGTATGTCCCAGTCATCTAATTTATTCTCTCTTGTTTGTGTGTTTTTTGCCATACTTAATAGTCTATATATGCCATGTACTACAACCCTTAAATTTGTCCCTATTTTTCATTGATAATCTTTATAGTTCCAGGATTTATATTTAGATCTTTAATCCATGTTAAGCTAGTATTCATATATGTTGTGAGGTATATATAGGTCTTGTTTCATTCTTTTGCAATTTGATTTCCTGTTTTGCCAGCACCATTTGTTGAAGAGACTTTCTCTTCCCCATCCAATTCATTTTGGCTCTCTGTCAAAGATCAGTCAACTGTATGTGGATGGATTTACTTCGGGGTTCTCAATTCTGTTCCATTGATCTATGTGTCTTTCATTGTAACAATATCAGGCTGTTTTGACCACTGTGGTCCTGTATTAATTCTTGAAGTCTGGCATCATGAGATATGTTTTTTGTTTTTTGTTTTCTATGAAGAATGCGACACCATTCCTCTTCAATTTGTCATTACTGGCAGAGTAAACCATGTGATTATCAGATTAAAAATGATCAATACAAATCCATTTCAGCTCACTAATGCCTATGATATTGATGTTTATGCATTCCATTTCGTTTTTGACAATTTTCAATTTTCCTAGATTCGTACTTTGTACATTCCATGTTCCGATTATTAATGGATGTCTAGCTGTTTTGGAGTCCTGGTGTGGTGCTGTGAGTTAACGAGCCAGACTGAAAAGCCAATTGAACTGCAAGGTCGGCGGTTCAAGCTCACCCGCTTCTCCTCGGAAGCCCTGTACAGGGTCGCAAACGGCTCGACTACACTTAACAATAACAACAACAGCTGTTTTGGTGGTTATGTGCCGTGAAGTTGCTTCCGACTCATAGTGACCCTGTACGTGGTTTCCGAGGCTGTAAATCTTTATGGGAGTAGAAAGCCTCATCTTTCTCCCTCTCAACTGCTGGTAGTTTCGAACTGCTGATCTTGAGGTTCACAACCCGATTCGTAACTGCTACGCTCCCGGAACTCTAGCGTTGTTGTTGTTGTTGTTGTTAGTGGTTACAAATATCTGACAAAACACTGTTCAACGTTGTCTCAGTAGTAAATATCCTGGTGTTGACTGTGTTCCCCTGCTATTCACATGGTTTTCAGTGACTAAATAGTCGGAAGTAGACCGTCTCTCTCCTTCTTCCTTCCCTGTCGTGTTTGGAAGCTCAGCTGAAACCTGTCTATGGTGAGTGACCTTGCTGATACTCAAAGTACCTGTGCCATAGCTTCCAGAATCACAGCAGCACACAAAGCAAGATGTATTCTTTCATTCTTGTCACCTCTTCTGTCACTCCAAATCGTTATTACCTGGTTAAAGGAACACTCAGAATTATCTGGAAAATCCTCACAAAGGGAGATAGGACTTGAGGCAACTATCACAATAATTAAATAAAATCGAAGTGGAACCCCAAAACATCTTTGCTTTAATAACTAGAAAGTTGAAGCATTTTTTGTTGTTTTAATAATGCAGACAAATAGACTTTTTTTGTTGTTGGGAAAAGAAACAATTAGAAGTATTTGTCTTCCAGATAAATATCTCAAGCATCTCCTGACTTTCCATATGTAGGTACAAGATGCTCAACCAGTAGTCTAAAGTTTGAACATTCATCCTCCTGCCTTCATTCCACTCTCTCAATATTCAACAAGCCTGCAAGATTCTCTGCTAGGAATCTGAGAAACCACAACAGGGAGTCATACAGGGATATTAGCGTTAAGCATTTATGTAATGGTGACTTTTGAAAATGAGCGCTCAATTTAAATGTATATGATACTAAATTAAATAAAAGATGAGCTAATAATGTAACTCCATTGAAATTATATAGATCAGTATTGACACACAGTGTTAAAAAAATAAGGCTGAAAAAAGGGTTAAATATGTATTTCACTCTTCTTTTAATTTGCTCATTTCTTCAGGATGTGTCTATATACTAGATACCTTGTATGTACAATGCTTAGTTCAGAATAAATGTGACTAAAATATTGTTCCCAAAAAATTAATTCAGCATGGAAAATCTACCAAAGGGATTCTACTTATTTTTTCCCCTCTATTTTCAAAACTAATAATGTCATCTTGCTTTCAAATAATATGGAATAGTCAGCATAGCCTTTCAAAGCAGACAGAGGGCTTAAAGTCACAATCCTACTTTCTGATACTGCTTGGGCTCTAACCTCTGAGCTATTCATTGCATGTTGAGTGATGGGGTAGTGAAGCAGGGCCAACCTGCACCACCACCACCCTGCCTGCTGTGCACCCTCAAGTACATTGCTTAACCTCTCTGAGCCCAGCTTTCTTTCATCTATAAAATGGAATGTAAATATTACCTCAAAGGTAAATACTAAATAATATAATGTACTTGAAGCATTTGGCACATATAGAACACTCAGAATTTAGAGCTATTTCTCCATCTATTAATCAACTAGTTGCTATGGGTTATTTCCAATTCATGGCGACCTCATGGGTATCAGAGTAGAACTGTGTTCCAGAGGGTCTTCAATGACTGGTTTTTAGGCAGTACATTGCCAGACTTTTCTTCAGAGGTGCCTCTGGGTGAATTTGAACCTTTAACCTATTGGTTAGCAGCAGAGCACATTTGTGGGAACCATGTTAGTTCATGTATAAAGAAATGCAGTTATAGTGCCAGGTGCTGAATAAATAGCAAGACATTTTTTTCTGGATGAATGAGTGAATTAATGGATTTGTGTAACAAGATGTTTAATCAGCACATACATACACTCACATGTGTTTGCATAAGTGAGTACATTTAATTTTATTTTTCAAACTATCATGTTGTTGTCGTTAAGTGCCTTCAAGTCAGTTCTGACTAATAATATATAGGGTTTCTGAGGATTGATTGGTGGATTTGAACCACCAACTTTGTGACCAGCAGTCCAGTACTTATTCTACAGTACCATACCAGGCCTTTTATCATACAAACTGGAAAATAACAAAATTATTACTTTGGGAAATGATCAAAATAAAAAGACCAGATTTATCATATGTCCCACAGCCTAGAAGTTTCACTAACCTAATAAGGTACATTTTAAATGGCATAATGAACGATGTCATAGAAAGCTCTGAAGTTGCTACTAACTGGTCACAACTGGTCACTACTTCCATCCCTCCTTCCATCTCATCTGTTTCCATGGCATTACCATCACACATCCTTTTCCTTCTCTTGGGTATTCAGGTTCAGGCCTATCTGCAGTTTCCTAAACTTATCAAGCAGTTTTCTTTCATTCAACTTTTCTATAAGGAGCTCTGGTTGTGATGTGGGCTGCTAACCACATGGTCAATGATTCCAACCCACAGCCACTCAGTGGGAAAAAGATGTCTTTGTTTGTTCTGAAAAGATTTTCTGTCTCAGGAACCCTATATAGGGTTTCGATGACCCAGATCAACTCAATGACAGTGGAGTTTTTTGGTGAACCTTTCTGTATAGACCAAATTAAAAATGATGTACGTTCACTAATATGAAACACCTAGAATAGGTGAATGCATTGAGATCTGAGTTTAATAGTGGTTTCTAGGGGTAAGAGAGTGGGGGAAACATTGTTTAGAAATCAGGAAGTTTCTGTGTGTGGTTTGGAAAATTTAACAGCAGATGTTGGTGATAGTCACTAAGCATGACTGATATAATTGATGTCACTGAAGTGTACATGCAAAAAAAAAATGTTAAACTGGCAAATGCATTATCTATATTTTTATAATAATAAAAAAATGATTCATGAGTATTTGTTTAATTTTAACAATAGGGTTTGAGATTTACTAAAACACTTTTGAGGTTAGTTTAAAATCGTTCCAAATTGCTAACAGGTCAGATCTTCCTTCTAAAGACTTCTTAAGAAAGCAGCATCCCACTCATCAGCAAGTATTCTTCTGAAAGCAGAATAAATTATATAGTTGATTGTCATTGTTCCAATGAAAACTGTCTGTATGGATTGAATTGTGTCCCTCACAAATCATGTGTCAAAAATGATAACCTCTATGCCTGTGCTTATAATCTTATCTGGAAATGGGTTGTCTTGGTTATATTATTGAGACAGGATTTGTGTATAATGTGTCTAAAATCCATCTCTCTCTCTTTTTTTTTTTTAGGATGATAGAATCAATCTCTTTTAAGATATAAAAGAGCCTAAACAAGTTAAAGAAGCAGAGATGAGGGAAGTAAGACGTCAAACCACATGAAGACTACGTAGGGCCTTCTTCCAGAACCAAGAAAGAGAAAGACTTTCCCTAGAGCCAGCACCCCAAATTCACACTTCTAGCCTCCTAAACTGTGAGAAAATAAACTTCTGCTGGTTAAAGCCATGTACTCGAGGTATTTGTCATAGCAGTACTAGAGAATTAAGACACTATCAATAATGCCCATTTCTTTCAATACAGACCTGATGTGAATGTAATGATTGGAACATACTTCAATATCTCATTTTTTATGTACTCATATATAATAAAATGAACCTTGATTTTTACAACTCTTCACTCTATTTCTCTTTGCTTTTGCTCATCAGGATATTCAAGTCATTGTTGTAAATCTACCCACCATAAAATATTTAGTATATAAGCAAGATAATTTTCCGATTTTGTTTTATCATTGTTGTATTTCAACAATTTTCTGAACTAATTTCTGATCTGAAAATAATCTTCCACCTTTTCTACATTTGTATTAGGAAATAGGAATATTTGACTATATGCTTCATAGACCAAACATAGCTGTATCTTAAGACAGAAATTCATTTATCAGGAGTCACAGGTGGTAGAAGACTGTAAAGACAGCCATGCTTTATCAAAAGGCCCATATTACTTCCTCCCTGTTGTTCCATTAGCCTAGATTGATGCCCTCGTCCACACAGATCAACAGGGTTCATCTCCAATCTGAGACTACCAGAAAGATGTTTATCTGTGCTTTATTGTCTATGCAAAGACTTTGGCCTGTATGGATCATGACAAACGATTGATAACAGTGCAAACCGGGGTATTCCAGAACATTTAATTGTGCTCATGAGGAACCTGCACATAGACCAAGAGGCAGTAGCTCTGACAGACCAAGCGGACACCAAGTGGTTTAAAATCAGGAAAGGTATGTGTCAGGTTTGTATTCTTTCACCATAGTTATTCAATATGTATGCTAAGCAAATAATTCAAGGAGATGAATTATATAAAGAAGAACACAGCATCAGGATTAGACTTATAGTAATCTGAAATACACAGATGATACAAGTTTTCTTTCTGAAAATGAAGAGGACTTAAAATACTGATGAAGATCAAAGACTACAGTCCTCGGTATGGATTGCACCTCAATATAAAGAAAAAAAAATTCTCAAAACTGAACCAATACATAGTATCATGATAAATGGAGAAAAGATTGAAGTTGTCAAAACCTTCATTTTTCTTGGCTCCACTATCAACACTCATGGAAGCAGCAGTCAAGAAACCAAATGACATATTGCATTTGGCAAATGACTACACAAGACCTCTTTAAAGTGTTGAAGAGCAAAGACATCAATTTGAGGACTAAGGTGTGCCTGGCCCAATCCATGGTATTTTCAATAGCTTAATATGTATGTGAAAGTTGGACAATGGGTAAGAAAGACTATAGAAGAATTGATGCTTTTGAGTTATGGTGTTAAAGGAGAATATTGAAAGTACCACAAACTGCCAAAAGAACAAACAAATCTATCTGGAAGAATTACAGCCAAAATTCCCCTTAAAAGCCAGGATGACGAGACTTCATTTCTCATACTTCAGACATATTATCAGGAGGGACCAGTCCCTGGAGAAGGTCACCATGCTTAGTAAAGTGGAGGGTCAATGGAAAGGATTCCCCCAATGAGATAGATTGTCACAGCGGCAGCAGCAATGGGCTCAAGCATGATTATGAGGATGGCCCAGAACCAGGCAGTGTTTCATTCTGTTGTGCATAGGGTTGGCTATAAGTCAGAACTGATTCAATGACACTTAACAACACCTCCAATCCAAAGCAGCAGAGAGTAAATGAGAAGGAGTCTTTAATGAAATCATGTTTCCAAATAGTTTATAATAGCCCATATAGTCATTCAAAGTAGACAGAGGACTTAAACCTCAGAATCCTGGGTTCAACTGTTAGATCATTCTGATATAGGACTTGGACCCTTGGCCGCTTGAATCTACATTTCAGAAGTTTTTCATTAGTCCCCTTATGTCTCATTAAAAAGATGAAAGATCCATTGGATGTATAGTCTTTATTCTAGGACCCAGATGCATAGCTAAAAACTAGTACTTCTATATTATAGTAGAAAAAGAAAAATATGAATATTGAAGGACAACTAGGGTCCCCACCATAACATTTTTTGAAAAATCTGGTGATAATGAGATAACTCTGCACAGAATTTTCTCTCAGTAAGGATTTCTGTAGGGAGGAAAAAAGTTAAACCTAAGGAAAAAAATCAAAAATTACCATCATGCATGGTAGCAAATTAATAAAATGAAAAGCACACACACACACAAAAAAGTTAAGCCTAAAAAGTTGAACTTTGAAAGCATCCCTCTTCAATCTCTTTTTTGATAATAATATTGAGTTTTCCAAAAGTTCATCTGTTCTTAAACGTCTACAAAACATCAGTTCTTCTGGGGTTTAGTTTCATGATTTGGGGGTTGGAGCTTTTTTTTTAATGTAACATTTTCCTAGAATGAGGCTTTTCAGGACACCTAAAGACCAGATGTACCTGCAGATTGAGCCTAAGTTTTGTAATAGATTCAATATAAACATCACTCCTTGGTATATATTATAGTTTACTATAACTTTGAGACACTTCACCACATTAAATATAAAAATATTTTGAAGGAAACTTGACCCAACTATTTTCCATCTGGAGGTGGCTAGTATAATGAAAAATATAATAGGTTGGGTTTGGGAGCCAAAGGCCCACACCCTGGTCTTGACTTTTCCACTCTCTAGTCATGTGACCTTCAGCAAGTCAAGTTGTCATTCTGTAATTAATAGTCATTTAATTGGTTGTGATGGAGCTGCAAGTGGAAAGTCAGGTGCTCAAGAATCTGACCTTTTTTTTTTTTTTTTTTGATGGATTAATGTAATATGGTGTCTAACAGGATTATTGATTTAGATACTACAGGGAACCTGCATGCACATTCAATAAAAACTGTCAATCTGATCATGCTATAATTAGCACAACAGAGTATCAAAAATATTTCCATCCCAAATGTGATTTTTAGCAGTGATTGTCTCACAAAACTGCAGATTGAATTTAGTGTTTACAATGAACTATACTTATGGCTGTTTTCCTTAAGGGTTGGTCATTTTCAAAGATGGGACTTCTTTGAATTGTTTCCTCTTTCCATTTAAAGCCTGAGAACTTATTAAAGATGTTGATTCTATTTCTAAAGCTGCTGTACACTCACAATCTGCATTGAAACATACAGTGGTACAATAAGCCTCAGAAGAGTAATCATTCATTCACAATCTTTCCATCACTAGACCTGCAGTTTGTCATACTGTGGTGGTTTGCACGTTACTCTGATGTTGGAAGATGTGCCACCATTTTTTTTAAAATACCATCAGGGTTGCCTATAGTGAACAGGTTTTAGCAGAGCTTACAGACTAAGAGAGACTAGGAAGGAGAGCAGGACTACTTTGTATGTTTAGCTACTGAAAAACCTTATGAATAGCAATGAAACACTGTCATTAGCTCCAGAATATTGAATACTGAAACAAGATGAATTGCACCAGAACATTGTCAGATATAGTGCTGAAAGATGAACTCCTCAGGTTGGGGAAGATATGCCTCCTCAAAATATAGATGAAAGTGATGACATGAATGGAGTTTTCAGGAACCTTATTTGCTGATAGGCACAACTCAAAATGAGGAGAAACAGCTGTAAACATCCATTAATCATCAGAATATGAAATGGACTAAAGTATGAATCAAGGCAAATTGAAAGTTGTCAAAACTGAAATGAAATGAATAAACATCGATATCCTAGGCATTAGCGATCTGAAATGGACTGTTATGGGCCATTTTGATTCTGACAATCACATGATTTACTAAGCCAAGAATGACAAATTGAAGAGTCATAGGGTTGCATTCGTCATCAAAAAAGAACCTATTAAGATCTATCTTGAATTACAATGCTGTCTATGATAGGATAATATCCATATGCCTACAAGAAAGACCAATTAATGCCACTATTGTTCAAATTTACGCACCAACAACTAAAGCTAGTAATGATAAAATTGAAAAATTCTACAAACTCCTTCAGTCTGAAACTGATTTTTTTTAAATGCAATTGAGATGTACTGATAATTACTGATGATTGGTACGCAAAGTAATTGGAAAAATGACCTTAGTGATAGAAACAATGCTAGCGATCACATGATAGAATTTTTCAAGATCAATAACTTTATTCATTGCAGACATCTTTTTAAACATCATAAAAGACCTGGACTTTAAACAACAAAGAACACATGGACCTCACCAGAAGGAATACACAGAAATCAAATTGACTTCATCTGTGCAAAGAGATGGTAGAAAAGCTCCATATCATCAGCCAAAACAAGGTCAGGGACAGATTGTGGAATACAACATCAATTGCTCATATAGGATTTCAGGCTGAAGATGAAGAAAATTAAAATAAGTACATTAAAGCCAAAATTTGACATTGAACATATCCCAACTGAATTTCAAGATCACTTCAAGAACAGATTTGATGCATTAGACACAAATGACCGAAGACCAGAAGAGTTGTGAGATGACATCAAGAATATCATATAGGAAGAAAGCAAAAAGTCATTGAGAAGACAAGAAAGAAGAAAAAGATCAAAATGTATGTCAGAAGAGACTTGAAACTTGCTCTACAGTGTAGAGATGCTAAAGCAAATGGAAGAAATGAGGAGGTAAAAGAACTAAATGGGACATTTCAAAGGGCAGCAAAAGAAGGCAAAGTCAAATATTGTAAGGAATTGTGCTAAAACCTGGAGTTAGAAAACCAAAAGGGAAAAATACACTCAGCATTTCTCAAGCTGAGGGAACTAAAGAAAAAAATCCAAGCCTCAATTGTACTGAAGGATTCTATGGGCAAATTTTTGAATAATGCAGAAAGCAGCAAAGATGATGGAAGATGATGGAAGAAATATACAGAATCACTGTCACAGAAAGAAATGGTTGATGTCCAACCATTTTAAGAGGCAGCATATGATCAAGAGCCAATGATACTGAAGGAAGAAGTCCAAGCTGCACTGAAGGCATTGGCAAACAAGAAGGATCCAGGAATTGTTGGAGGACAAACTGAAATCTTTCAACAAACTAATGCAGCACTGAAGATACTCATTTATGCCAAGAAGTCCGGAAGAAAACTATCTAGCCAACTGCTTAGAAGAGATCCATATTTGTTCCCATTCCAAAGAGATGTGACCCAATGGAATGTGGAAATCATTGGACAACATCATTAATATAACATGCAAGTAAAATTCTACTAAAATCAATTTTTAAATGGCTGCAGTAGTACAGTGACAGAAAACTGCCAGAGGTTCAAGTCAGATTCAGATAAATACTTGGTATGAGGGATATCATTGCAGATGTCAGATGAAACTTGACTGAAAGCAAAGAATACTAGAAAGATGTTTACCTGTGCTTTATTTACAATGCAAAGACTTTAAACTGTATGAATCATGACAAGCTATGGCCAATATTGCCAAGAATAGTTGTTCCAGGACACTTAATCATGCTCTTGAGGAACCTGTACATGGACCAAGAGGCAGTCATTGGATGTCTTAAAATCAGAAAAGGTGTGTGTCAATGTTGTATTCTTTCACATGCTTAATCAATCTGTATGCTGAGCAAATGATCTGAGAAATTGAATTATATGAAGAAAAACATGCATCAGGATCAGGGGAAGACTCATTAACAACCTGTGTTATGCAGATTATACAATCTTCCTTGCTGAAGGTGAAGAGGACTTAAAATACTAACTAATGAAAATCAGTGACTACTACAGTCTTCGATATGGGTTGACTCTCCAAGTAAGGAAAACAAAATTCCTCACCATTTAACAGCAAGGTAAATGGAGAAAAGATTGAAATTGTCAAAATCTTCATTTTGCTTGGATGCACTATCAATACTCATGGAAGCAGTAGTCAAGAAATCAAACAACATGTTGCAGCAGGCAAATCTGCTGCACAAGACCTTTAAAGTGCTCAAGAGCAAAAATGTCAATTTGAGAATTAAGGTGCACCTTGCCCAAGCCATGGTATTTTCAATAGCCTCATATGCATGTGAAAGTTGGACAGTGAATAGGGAAGAGCATAGAAGAATTGATGCATTTTGATTGTAGTGATCGAGAAGAATATTGAAAGTACCATGTCAGAACAAATAAATCTATGTTGAAAGAAGTATAGCAGAAAGTTCCTTATGTGCCAAGATGGCCAGACTCGTCTCTCATACTTCAGGCATATTATCACAAGGGACCTGTCTCTGGAGAAGGATACCATGCTTTGTAAAGTGGAGGGTTGGTGAAAAAGAGGAAGAATCCCAAAGAGATAAATTGGAATAGTGGCAACAGCAATGAGTCGAAAAATAACAAAGATTGTGAGGATAGTGCAGAATCTGGCAGTTTTCTTTTGTTGTATATAAGTACTCATACTTACTATGAGTAGGAACTGACTCAACAGCACTCAACAACAACAACTATTTATAAAGAGGTGACCATATGCCACACTAACAGTAACAGTAAACTAATTGTTTGGTTGCACAGTGGTAAAGTACTTGACCACTAGCTGCTCTGAGAGAGAAAGATGTGGCATTTTGTTATCATGAAGATTCCAGCCTTGGAAGCTCTATGGGGTAGTTCTACTCTGTTCTATAGCATCACAAATCTGAATCCCTCAACAACACACAACAACAACATATAAAGCATTGATCCTGTTTTTAAAGCGGTGACTGGACAGTGGGAGAGATCCTCACATATACAGAGAGTTAGAAACCCAAGCAAATGTTCAGTAAGGAAGAAAAACATTGAGGAGGGACAACGCAACTGGCCTGTGTGAGGAGAAGAGTCAGGGAAGCGATATAATAAGGTAATTGAAGGGCTTGGTCTCATAACAGAAAGACTAAAGTTGGAATCATGACTTTGTTGTGTAATAGCTGAGTGGCTGCCAATCACAATATTATGATCATCATTACTAGTAATAATCCTGGTAATAATCATATGCAACATATTTGTCTTTATTTTAATGTTCTTGAAGTACCATCAGATTTTCAAAACCCAAATGCATGCATAGTGCAGATGGGAAAGAAGCCTGTCTCAACTCTCTCTTACTTTTAAATTTCCAATCAGAACTCCTCCCTTTCTGTAGGTCTCTAACATGGTGCAGATGGTACCACTGCAATGAGAATAACTGAGATGGATGAAGGAATGACTAAAGACAGTTCAAAATCTCACCTAAGTCTTTGTTTTTCAGATGAAAATATGCAGGAAGAGCTGTCTTGACTATGGTATAAAATCCTTTTTTATTGGCAGATACTTTAAGAATTAAACAGAGATTAAATAGCTACCCTCCTTAGCCTCTTGCCAATAAGAAGCCGACAGGAAATTTTTGGGTATAGCCAAATGAGTCATGTACCAAGCAATATACAAAAGCTGAGTTGCTTGGTTTTATACCTTGTCTTAAAGTGACCTCACTTGTGAATGCCAGAGCTTGAATGAAGTAGAACTATCCTGTACTGAAATGCAATGCTCGAAGGAGAGAGAGTGGCTCTCAAGAATAAGCTTGTCCTTATGAAATAACCACTCTTGTGTAAGTCATTCTCAGGAGAACAGAATCTTATAATACCCTCTGTTTTTATCATTAGAATAATGGAAATTTGAGGTGAAAAAAACCACAGGCTTGAATCTGATACATTTTCAAATCCAGCCCCCCAAAATGCCAATTAAGCCATTTGTTTTACTTTAAATAACAATTTTTGGAAATATGTTCTTCTTAAGTGTGGACTAGTCGGTAGTCAGTTCTGACTTTAACAACACTGTATAGGGTTTCCGAGGAGCTGCTTGTGGATTTGAATCTGCAACCTTGCGGTTCAATCCTACAAGGCCACACCAGGAACTGTGAAAACCTGTCGCTGCTTACTTGGGTCTGACTCATAGTGAATCTGAGTGTTACCGAATAGAACTGCTCCAATGAATTTTTTTTTTTTTACTATAATCTGAAGTCCTGGGGTGGTGCTGTAAGTTCAGCACCGGACTGCTAACCACAAGGTTGATAGTTCAAATCTACCAACTGCTCCTCGGAAACCCTGTACAGGGTTATTATATTTCAGAACCAACTCCACAGCACTTAACAACAATCTTCACAGAAGCACTTTGTCTTCAGCAGAGCCACTCCTTTAGGTAAGTGGTTGTTGTTGTTAAATACAGTTGACTCATAGCGACCCCGTATACAGTTTCTGAGGAGCAGCTGGTGAGTTTGTACTACCAACTGGTGGTTCAAACCAACCTTGCAGTCCAGTGCTGATTCTGCAGTGCCACACCAGAACTCTCTTAGTTAGGTTAGCCAATCACAAACCATTTGCACTATGTGTTGGGGGTAGTTGTTAGAGTAACAGCCAGCCTGGACTCTAACACCTGACACTTGAATCAACAATTCTGGGAAACTGAATCCAGCACACCTTCTGAGATATAGAGCAGTGCTAGAAAAGGGTGTAAATGAAAAATACATGTAGCCTTGACCTTGCCACCAATCAGAATTAAACCCAAGGGAGCCCAACCAAAAACTCTGTAAAGAAGAAGAGAAAGAACTGAAAGCCAGCGCTCTTTCTCACTCGAGAGAGAGCTGCAAATTTACCCTCTTCTGAGAAGCTTAATAAACCTTGCTTGCTACTTGATGCTTTTTGTCAGTGTGTGCTGTTTGCAACAACCTCAAGTGGGTCCTGCTAGACCTGCAGAAGTCAAGTTACCTGACCCTGACAGTGATGTGTCATATAGGTCTATCCTGGCTCATAGCAATTCTGTGTAGGGTTTCCAAGGCTGTAAATATTTACAGGAGCAGAAAATCTCATATTTCTCCTGTTGCACCACCTAAGGACCTTGAAATATACATATATTGGGTAAAAATCTTCTAAACAGTTGTGTATGCAAATTTTTTATCTCTTTCTGCCAAAATTGTTTGGTCTTTGGCTCAAAGATCTGTAAAAGCTGGAACTTAAAGTGACTACCTTGTTTTTCTTGGTCTCCCATGTTATGTGCATTTGGTAGGGTACCATTTTACCACTTCTTATCTCTTCTTTTAGTAGAAAATATTTGGGTTTCCTCTCGGACAGATTTCTGCCTTACACAGGTTCTGGCTTTCACAGGTTTAAGGTACATATATAGTTTTATTTGACAATTCAAGTATAGAGAAGAAAAACTGCTTTGTCCTAACTTAATTTTACAATTTAGCCTATAAGTGGTGCTGTTGTTGCTGTTAAAGTGCCCTCGAGTCGATTCCGACCTATAGTGACCCTGTATAGGGTTTCCGAGGTGCAGCTGGTGAACTTGAACCTCGGACCTTGCAGTTCAAATGGCTTTGCAGTCTGGTGCATTAATCCACAGCACCACATCTTGCCTCCAAGTGGTGGTGTAGGTGATGGTAAAAGTGATGATGGTGAAGGTGATTCTGGATTCTAATAAATGAGCTATCTTTGATATTTTAAATTTTGATGGCTAGAAAATAGAAAATGAATCAGAAGCCAACCAGTAGTACTAGGCTATTTATGGAATATTTTGCATTAGAAAAGTTCCATCAAAACTGGAAATCTAGCCAGAAAATGGTCTTTGAGGCCCCAGAACATGGTATTCCTATGAGTAATGCAGATGAAATAGCATCTAAGGAATAAGATATTACAAAGGGACCTATGCCACAATTGTACATATTTAATACCTGTGTGATCTTTTTTTTTTTTCATATAACTTGTTTAATTACATTGATTATAATCCCCTCCATATACCATCAGTTAAAAGTATTTCTCTTTATCCACTTTAGCTTTTTTTAAAAAAACACACAAACAAAAAAACCCACTCAGGCATATATAATAA
>NW_006408551.1:5115502-5117626 GCF_000296735.1 Chrysochloris asiatica | reverse complement strand
TATTTGATTAGCTTTTGTTCTGTCCTACTTAGTTCATCACCTCATCATTAGATCAATCAATGTCTGCCCTCAAGTAGAAAAAATTAGGTATGACTTCTTAATAACATATGAAGCTTTAGTCAGAGTCACTAATTTGGAATTTTTTTAAAAAAGTGATTTTTGGTGTAAATAACACTTCTATTCTATCCCTTTTCAAGAGAAAGAATGCCTCATCTAATAACCTGTGTCTCTGAGATAAATGAATGCATTAAAGCTCTTAACACCCCTTTGATGGACTACAAATGGTCACAATACAGGACAGTATTTGAACAATAATGATTTGTGCTTTCTTCTTAAGTGTAAGCTGATTGCAAAGGCTCCTAGGCTGCGTGAAGTAAATAGCTAAAGGGGTCATGAATCTTAATAGCTACCAAATCAGAAAGATCTGCAACTTATATGCTCTGACTGGAGTGTGAATGGAATGTATAAATATTAATAGGTCTGCCAGAGCCTCTGCAGACAAGCTGTCTAAAATTTCACAGTGGGAAGATTGAAGTTGCAGTCTACGGAGCAGACGTGAGGTTCCCACCTGGAAATGAACTGTCAGCGTGTGTGTAAATACATTTTTCCTGAAGCGATATTTAACACTCGGTGCTGCCCTGGCACCCAGCAACACTGTGCATTGATTATTTATTGAGTCCATTATTTAACATTGTGAACATGCACACCGGGCTCATCTCTGGAAACACTAAGACGGAACACCCTGTTCAGAGAGTCTCAAAATACCACTTTGAAAATAGCATTATATTCCTGGAAGATTCTAAAATAATGCTTAATCCTATAACCCTGTGACTTCCTAGCTGCTGAGGCACAATTTTGTTCTGTAACATTCCAAGACAGTGATTTCATTCTGAAAGGACAAGTTGTGTGTGGATATTGATTGGTCTGATCAAGACAGACAGATGTCAGCTTCGCTTTCTAAGTAATGCAGTGAACTGTAAACAGTAAACATCCTAAAATGATATTATACAGGAGAAAATGGGTCTTTAAAATGAAGTAGGTCTATATTGAAAGGTGACAAGCTTCTGTCTTCTTTAACCCAGTGTTGTTGTTGTTAAGTGCCGTCAAGTCAGTTCCAACCCATAGCAACCCTTTATAGGGTTTCCGAGGAGTGGCTGGTGGATTTGAACCACTGACCTTGCAGTTCAAACCTACATTACAGTTGAGTGTTTATCCTACAGCACCACACCAGGACTACATAGCATCCTGATAAGAAAAAAAAACAAGTTTTCTAACTTTTCTCTACTTTTCCTGTCAGCAGAAGCTTCTTACAGAAGCACGTGTGTGAAATACACCGCATTCATAATTGAAAGGAAGGCAAGAATGAACAGAAAGATTAAGTGCTCCTGTTGTTGTTTGTTGTTGTTATGTGCCATGGAGTCAGTTCCAACTCATAGCGACCCTGCATAGGGTTTCCGAGGCTGTTAATCTTTATGGGAGCAGAATGCCTCATCTTTCTCCTGTGGAACAGCTGGTAATTTCCAATTGCTGACCTTGAGGTTCGCAGCCCGATTCGTAACCACTACGCTACCAGAACTTCTTCAAGTAGCAAAGAGATTTGGGCCAAATAAGAAAATAAGCTTATAGTTTCAATATTTGTGAGAGAAATGGAAATGCACAAGGGCATTAATTTTTGTATTGGTTTAAGTATGCTTTTTCTTTGTTGTTGTTGGTTTTTGTGACAGGATGTAGACATTGATTTTAATGTTTTCCTGACTTTTGTTCATATTGGACTAAACCAAAACCAAAAAAATTCTCCACCAGCCATTCTCCTCCCCTACCTCTAAGAAAAACTGTGATCATTATTTGCCCTCAAATGAAAGAGAGGTGATGAAGCTGTCAGGAAAATGACAATTTCATTAGGGTGAAAGATTTATGGTTTTGATTCTTATTTAAAATTTATCAAATATTTGTCTTGGCCAATTTAGGATTTCCCAGAGAAATTACTTGAGAATTGGTCGATTTTTTAACCAAAAGTTGCCCATGGGCAATAAACCCAACAAAGCCCCATTTACTACATTTACACACAATGGCAATTTAAAAAAATTATTATTTCCAAAGAATTCAAGCTGAATACAAACAACA
>NW_006408551.1:5101906-5113361 GCF_000296735.1 Chrysochloris asiatica | reverse complement strand
TTGTTGTTGTTGTTGTTGTTGTTAAGTGTCAAGTTGATGCATACTCATAGAGACCCTGGGTAGGATTTCCAAGTAGCAGCATAAATGAACTCCTGGAAAACCAGGCTCATGTCAAATCTGCTCTTTCCATCTAATTTCAGGAAAAATTTTGTTTTCATTCCCCAAAGATCTTTCATCATGGATCATCCTTAACTCTTTAGCTGTAAGTTCCTCTGTTTTTCCCTCCCTGCCCCCTGCCTGTTGGAACCCAAGGAACTTGGCTCTGAACCGTGAATAAAACTGTTCCAGGTTATATGCATGCTCTATGTTTAGAATTGTTTAAGCTGCTATATGCCAGTGTGAATGTTTAGCAGTGAGTGTGGAATGTCATTTCCCAAGAAAACCCCAAATGTACTAGAAAAAGGGGAGTGCTGTAGGAACATAGAGCTCACTTGGTATAATCCTGGTTAACCCTCATTCTCAATCAAAATCCTACAGTGATTAGCACCTCAGTCATCTTCAAAATTACAGAAACTGGCCCAAACCTATCAGATTAGATCTGCATTCCAAAGCTGTCTGCCTTCAACCTGCAGCCTGCTGATAAAAGAGCAGTCCTCAGAAGTCAATGTGGAAGTCTTGACGTGTTAATTGCAGCGGACCAGGGTCAGAAAGTCCCTCTGGCTTTTTATATTTCCAGTCAAACTTTATTTTTGAAATGCTTGCCTTTATCCTCCTAACTTCTGAAACGTGTTTCTTTCTATTTGAGTGATGTTTAGGACACAGGTGTCATTTTTATCCCCAGGTTTAGTCTTCCGGACTCTACAAAGACAACTTTCATTTCAACTTTATATGTGGCCTCTTTCAAGGTGTATCAGTGCCCTTGTTCATGATGTGATTGCTGGAGTGAAGATTTGTGGTTAATAAAAATCTCTATTTCTTTAAAAAACAAAAATCAGTGGTCCATCAGCACAGAATTGTATTTCTGAGATTTATGATTGCTGGTTTGTTTATTTCAAAGGTTTCCTTGTCCAGGGCAAATCTGTGGAGAATCACCCTCAACTGAATGATATACTGTTTACTACTACTCATGAAGGATGCTTTTGTAGGTGGGGCTTGCACGGATGGTTATAAGTAGTTAAAAGATTAAAAACCAGTGAGCCCACAGGTTTGTCCCACAGTGAAAATGATTTAGAAACACTGAATAAGCAAACTACCCTCCTCTCCCCCCATCCATCCACTAATCAGATTGATTGGAATCTTAAAATTTGGGGACATTCAAAGGGCTGCTCAATAGAGCTGACAAACTCTATTACTTTCTGTTACCTATTTTCCTGCTATAAATTGGCCAGAATTCAGGTGAATGTCATTAGCATTCCCCAAAGAGTCCTTGGAGTTAAGATACCAGAGGACTTCTAAAGGTTCTTGGAAAAAATTCCGATTTTCCGTAAAGTTTTTGAAGCTCCCTCATGCAGAATTATGTACTTATATGTGGACAGGGGTTTCCATAACTCTCCCAGGTTAGCATAAAACTCACTGGGGTTCTCCTTCCAGCTGCCAGTTCTCCTAAAAAACTCCAAAGTTGGTGAAAAAGTAACTTACTGAAAATTGATTACAATTACACACCTCAACATTTTTAGAACCAATTTCAACCAGAGTTTCCAAAATCAGTCTACCTCTTCTTCTTATTTTTCAAAATACACACATTAAAATACATTTTACAGGATGCTTTCAAGCATAATGTTCAAGCATTGGTTTCCTAGAAGCCATGAAGATAGCCCTTAAATGGCTAGATGATACTACAGGGTTTATATTTACATATAAATTAAACCCTGAACATCAAACAAAACTGTCATGACTTAGATACAGTCGCTGAATTCTGTTTAATAACTTAATATTCTTCACTTTGATAATTAGCATGCCCAAATCTACACTTACTCTAATAAGATACTTTTTCAAATAGTTTTATTTATCACTATTTTTTGGTTGAATATTACCTCTCATCCTTGGAGCTTAAGGTACTTTTGCAAAACGTAAAATATATTCATTTAACTATATTTTTGTAAAGGAGACACTGATGTGTTTTTGTTATTGTTGATGTTGTAAGATATTTAAGTTGTTGATGTTGTACAATATTTAAGTAGTCTCTCCTCCCCTTTGAACATAGCATGATTGTTTGGTGGCTTACTCACATTTTTAAGTTAAAAGCACAAAATAGTTCATTTCATCCCCATTTTGCAAGGAAGGAAACTAAGGCTCAGAGATAAGAAATTCCTTCTCCATGGGCACATGGTTAAGAAACGCAGAGCAGAAACTAAACTTTGATCTATCTTCTACTCCAATTTGGTGTGTTTTTTCACCATGTAAATTGCCTCCTCAATTCGATTTACTCTGCCGAAATAGCCAAATGTATGGAAATACAAAAACGGGATAATTATTTCCAAATGAAGCTTGGAATTCTGACTTCATCAAAATTTTGAGAAGTAGACTGCCATATCTTTCTTCCTGGTGTTTATCTGGAAGCTGTGCTGAAACCTGTCCATTTGGTTGGCCCTGCCAGTATTTGAAATACCTATGACATAGTTCTTGTAATCTAACAACATGTAAGCTACCACAGAACAAGTTAATAGCTCGACCTCAAGGTTGGTTTAAATCTCAAGGTCAGTGGTTCAAACTCACCAGCCCCTCCATGGGAACCCTATACTGGGTCGCTATGAGTCAGAACTGACCCAATGGCACTTAACAACAACAACAAGCTACCATAGTAAAACAAGGTGATAGATACATGATGGTAACTTGTCTTGTTGTTGTTATATGTCATCGAGTCGATACTGACTCATAATGACCCTATGCACAACAGAACAAAAAACTACCCGGTTCTGGACCAACCTCACAATTGTTGCCACACTGGAGCCCATTGATGCCACCACTTTGCCAATCCATCTCTCTGGGGGTCTTCCTCTTTTCGCTGACCTTCCATCTTACCAAACATGATATCCTTCTCCAGTGACTGGTCCCTCCTGACAATATGTTTGAAGCATTAGAGACAAAGTTTGGCCATCCTGGCCTCCAAGGAGCACTCTGGCTACACTTCTTGCAACACAGATCTGTTGGTTCTTTTGGCAGTCCATGGCACTTTCAATATTCTCCTCCAACACCATAACTCAAATGCATCAATTTTTCTACGGTCTTCCTTATTCACTGACAAGCGTTTGCATGCAAATGAAGTTATTAAAAATGCCATGGCTTCAGTCAGGCACACCTTAGTCCTCAAACTGACACATTTGCTCTTCCACACTTTAAAAAGGTCTTGTGCAGTAGATTTGCAAAAGCAATACATCATTTGATTTCTTGACTACTGCTTCCATGAGTGTTGATAGTTGATCCAAGAAGAATGAAGTCCTTGACAACTTCAATCTTTCCTCCATTGATAAGAATGCTGTTTATTGGTCCAGTGGTGAGGATTTTTGTTTTCTTGACATTGAGATGCAATCTATACCAAAGGCTGTGCTCTTTGATCTTCATCAGTAAATATTTTAAGTCTTCTTTACTTTCAGCGATCAAGGTTGTATCATCTGCATATCACAGGATATTAATGAGTCTTCTTCCAATCCTGATGCCATGTTTTTCTTCATAGAACCCAGCTTCTCGTATTATTTGCTCAGCATACAGTTTGAATAAGTATAGTGAAAGAATGCAACTTTCTTGTCACACACTTTTCTTAATTTTAAACCATTCATGTGTTCCCATGTTCAGTTCAAACAGCTGCCTCTTGGTTCATATACAGATTCCTCATGAACACAATTATATGTTCAGGAATATTCATACTTCACAATGTTGTCCATAGCTTGTCATGATCCACACAATTGAAAGCCTTTGCATAGTCAATAAAGCACAGGTAAACATTTTTCTGATATTCTCTGCTTTCAGCCAAGATCCATCGGACATCAGCAATGATATTTCTCATTCCATGTCCTCTTCTGAATCCAGCTTGAATCTCTGGAAGTTCTCTGTCAATGTATACTTGCAACCGTTTCTGTATTACCTTTAATAAAACTTTACTTACATGGGACTTGTCTTAGGGAAGATAATTTCAGGAAGTTTAAAGTATGCATTCCCTCAACTCAGCGATTATACTTCTAAAAATCAATCCTAAATTAATAATTTTAGTTTTGAAATAAAATAATTTAAACACAAATGTTCATAACATCTTATCTGTAATACTGAAAATTTGAATGCAACCTAAATAGCTAAATAAGAGATAATGGTTACATAAACTAAAATACATCTAATGTGTGGATTATGTTGCTAGCAAAATGGTAATTTGTATATTGCATTTGTTGTTGTTAAGTGCCTCGGTGCTGTCAAGTTCGGTCCAATTCATAGTGACCCATTCACAACAGAACAAAACACTGCCTGATCCTGCACCATCTTCCCAATTGTTGCTACACTTGAGCCCATTGCTGTTGTCACTGTGCCAACTCATCTCCTTGGGAGGTCTTCCTCTTTTTTTGCTGACCCTCCACTTTGCCAAGCATGAGGTTCTCCTCCAGGGATTGGTCCCTCCTGATAACATGTCTGAAATATGAGAGCTGGAGTCTCATCATTCTGGCTTCTAAGAAGCATGGCTCTACTTCTTCCAACACAGATTTGTTGCTTCTTCTGGCAGTCGACGTTACTTTTAATATTCTTCTCCTATATCAGAGCTCAAATGCATCAATTCTTCTACATTCTTTGTGATTCAACTTGCACATGCATATGAGGCTGTTTAAAACACCATGACTTTTGGTCAGGTGCACCTTAGTCCTCAAACTGATAACTTTTCTTTTAAACACATCAATTATTTTCAATTGAACACTTTAAAGCATAATGCATAATAACACAAACATGCATAAGATATATGTTAAATTATTAAGAATATATCAAAACCATACATACAGATGGTTTTATAATCTATAGTATGTAATATGAAAGTTATGAAGTGAACAGACTGGAAAAATATATAAAGATATCATTAAAGAGAGAGTTTGTGAAACATTTTTCTAGACTTCTTTCTACTTTTAGAAACTTAGGAATTTTCTGAAATGGTCACTATTTCTTTGAAAATGAAAAATGAAAAAAAAAAAAAAAAGGAACGATATATTTCACGAATAGTATGGAGGAGTCCTGGTGTGGCACTGAAGGATAAAGCACTGAACTGCAAAGTCGGTTTGAATCTCAAGGTAGGCAGTTCAAACTCACCAGTTACTTCTCAGAAACCCTATAGGTCACTATGAGTCAGAATTGACTCAACAACACTTAACAACAACAACAATGGAGGATTATGAATGCAACCATGTCATTTGAACCAACTCTTTCACTGAGGAAAATAAAATTTGGATGAAATATTTTTAAAAATCTGCTTGAAGACTTGAACAAAATAGGGATGACTGGTGTTGAATCTTGGAAAATACAATGAAATAAACTTCTTTGAATTCACTTCAACACAAAGACAATTTCAGAAGAGGCAGCTAAAACCAAGCAGTGTTGATAACAGTCTCACCACCTACTGACACAAAATGTAGGAGCATAGGTAAATCCCTAATATTTTGGGATGAGGTCTAGACTTGCATTATATACATATATAAAGGAAAACAAGAGTGAGCCATCCCGCAAAGGAACAGTAACCCATCTTTAAATCTTCTACGTGGTCCAGGAAAAAAACCTCAATCTTTGAAACTAGATCAAGATGATCCTAGATTATTAGTAACCCTAGGATGCAGTAGAAGGAAATTCTCTCTGGACAGAGACCTTCATTTTTGTTGTTGATGTTAGGTGCCATAGAGTCAGTTTCGACTCATAGGGACCCTATGTATAACAGAACGAAATACTGCCCCTTCCTATGCCGTCCTCATAATTGCTGCTATGTTTGAGTGCATTGTTGTTGCCACAGTGTTAATGCATCTTATTGGGGTCTTCCTCTTTTTCATGGATCCTCGACTTTTCCAAGATTGATATCATTCTTCAGGGACTGGCCCCTCCTGACAACATGTCCAAAAACCAAAAGACAAAGTCGTAAAATTCTCACTTGCCAGGAACATTCTACTCTACTTCTTTCAAGACATAATTGGCACTTCATTATATTTTCAATACTCTTTGTCAACCTCATAATTCAAATGCATTGATCTTTCTTTGGTCTTCCTTATTAATTGTCCAATATTCACATGCATATGAGGTGTTTGAAAATACTGTGACTTGGATCAGGCTCACTTTAGTTCTTAAACAGACATCTTTGCTCTTCAACAAATTAAAGAGGTCTTTTGCAAGAGATTTACCTAATGCAATATGTCCTTGATTTCTTGGCTGCTGTTTCCATGAGCACTGATTGTGGATACAAGCAAATGAAGTCTATGACAACTTCAATCTTTTCTCCTTTTATCATGAGGTTAGTTATTGGTCCATTGGTGAGGATTTTCACTTTATTTATATTGAGGTGCAACTCATACTGAAGGCTGTAGTCTTTGATCTTCATCAGTCAGTATTTCAAATCCTCTTCACTTCCAGCAAGCAAGATTGTATCATCTGCATACTGAAGGTTGTTAATGAATTTTCCTTTAATCCTGATGCTACATTCTTCTTCATACGATCCAGTTTCTCAGATTGTTCACTCAGCATACAGAGTGAATAAGTATGGTGAAATGATACAACCCTGGCACACAGCTTTCCTGATGACTGCCTCTTGGTTTATATGTAGGTTCCTCAGGAGCACAAATAAGTATTCTGGAATATCCATTCTTCCCTAAGTTACCTATAGGTTTTTCAGGATCCACATAAAGTCAATAAAGCACAAGTAAACTTTTTCTGATTTCAGCCAAGATCCATCTGACTTCAGCAATGAGTTCTACTGTGGCACTATAGGATAAACATTGGACCCCAAGGTCAGTTTGAACCACAAGGTCGGCAGTTCAAACTCACCAGCCAATCCTCTGAAATCCTATACAGGATTGTTATGGGGCAGAGCCAACTGGACAGCACCTAACAACAACAATAATGCCTAGTTCCATGCCCTCTTCTGGATTTGGCTTAGATTTTTGGTATTTCCCTGTCGATGTACTGCTGCAATCATTTTAAAATTATCATCTGCAAAAACTTTACTTTCTTGTGATAATAATAATATTATTCAATGGTTTCTACATTCTGATGGGTCACTTTTTTTTAATGGATCTCTTCCAAATAGTTGGCCAAGCAACTGTTTTTCAATATCCTTGGCATAAATGAGTGAGGGCCTCCAGCATTGCATCAGTTTATTGAAACATTTCATTTTGAATTGATCAATTACTGAAGCCACGTTTCTCGCCAATGACTTCAGTGCAGCTTAGATATCTTCCTGCAGTACCATCTGTTCTTGATCATATGTTACCTCTTGAAATTATTGAACATTGACCAATTCTTTTGCCACAATGACTGTCTATTTCTGCCATCTTCTTTGAAGCTTCATGCATCATTCAATATTTTGCCCATAGAATCCTTCAATATTGTAGCCTAAGGCTTGAATTTTTTCTTTAATTCTTAAAGCTTCAGAAATGCTGAATGTATTCTTCCCTTTTGGGGTTTCAACTTCAGGTCTATGTACATTTCATTGGAATGCTTCACTTTGTCTTCTCAAACTTTGACATTTTCTGTTCAGGTCTTTTACTTCCTCATTTCTTCTAGTTGCTTTAGCTTCTCTACATTCAAGAGCAAATTGTAGAGTTTCTCTGACCTTCATTGTTACCTTTTTTTTTTTTTTTTCCCTATGTCTTTAATGGCCTTTTGCTTACTTCATGTCTGATGTTCTTGATGTCATCCAACAACTCTTCTGGTCTCAGTCATCGATATCTAATGCATCAAATCTTTTTTTGATACAATCTCTAAATTCAGGTGGAATATACTTAAGGTCATATTTTGACTCACTTGGACTGATTTTTATTTATTTCAGCTTCAGACTGAACTTGCATTTGAGCAAATGATGGTCACTCCTAGACTTGTTTTGGCTGATGATATTCTCTCGATCATCTCTTTTCACAGATACAATCCATTTGATTCCTATATATTCCATCTGATGAGATCCACATGTAGAGTTTGTGTATGTTGTTTAAAAAAAAGATATTTTCATCGAATAAGTCATTGAAAAATTGTATCATGTGATCTCCAGCATCATTTCTATCACTAAGGTCATATTTTCTAACAACTGATCCTTGCTCTTTGTTTCCAATTTTTGTATTTCAATCGCTAGTAATTATCAATGTGTCTTGACTTTGTGTTTGTTCAATTTCAGACTGAAGAAGTTGGTGGAATTCTTCATTTTCATCACTACTGGCTTTAGTGGTTGATGGGTAAGTTTGAATGATAAATAGTGGTATTAACTGGCCTTCCGTGTAGTTGTATGAATATTATCTTATAATAGATAGCATGGTACTTCAACATAGATTTTAAATGCTCTTTGAACTGCGCATGTGACCTCTCATCATTCCTCTTCAATTTGTCATTCCTGGTATAGTTAACCATACGATTGTCTGATTCAAAATGGCCAATACCAATCCATTTCAGCTCAGTAATGTTTAGGATATTGATCTTTAAGTTTTCCATTTAAATGTTGTTTTTTTTAAGTTTTTTATTGTGAATTATGTGATAGTTTACATGGGAGAACATTAGCTTTACATTCATCCTATCTTATATCATTTCATTATAATGATTACAATTCCCTGCATGAATCAACAAATAGCCAAAGGGTACACCCCGCAAGCCTGAGCCCTGGCTGACAACACACAGACCCTCTCCCTCCCAGAGTCCAGAGTCTCCAGCCACTCCATCTTTCAAAATCACCGTCTCTACCTCCATTTCTGGCGTCCCTGCTTCTCTAGGTAGGGTCCTGCACTCTGCTCTTCTCCCTTGATGGTCCCAGGGTCCTCCACTCCTGGACTGCAAGATCAGCCACTCCCCTTCTTTTGTTACAAAATGTCTACATTTACATTTGCAACACTCACAATCAGTACTGATAGCAATTATTCACTATTGAACCACAAGAGTCTTATTCCCAGCTCCTTTCACCAGCCCCATTCAGACAGGTTGGAAGCCACTCAGTGAAGATTCTACCTTCCCCCATACCCTCTGAAACTAGGCTTCCTAGCTTGTAAGCCAGTCACTTAGTGCCTTTATAGCCCTCTGCTCCCACCCCCCACCTCCCATTTTGGGTAGCCAATGTCTAAGTTGTCCATCCCTCTTAACCCTATGTACTGAGGAGGTGGGGATGATCCTTGATGAAAAGCTTCATTCCCTCTTTTGAGCTACTACAACTACAAGTATCACTCAAGTTCATCAAATTATAGTGGATTGCTCTTTTTATCCTCTTCTTTCTTTCTCTAATTGAGTTCTGGTTATCCAGCCATTGAAGCCAGGTCAAGTGGGTACTATCTGCAAGTGTGGGTGTTCTTGTGCATCTCCCCTCACTTCATATCAGCCAGACGCTTCACTCTGCACTCTAGTCTTCTGTGGCCATATCCCTGACCCTGGGTCCAGGAGTCCCTAGGTCTCATCGTACTGCTGGCCAACCATATCTCAACTCAGGTTGACAGGAGTTTATTGAACATGGTCGGACTTAGCTCACAACTTCATTGCTGTTTCCCCCACATTCCCTTATCAGTGACCAATGTGCTCAGCAGCAAGACTGCTTGCTATTCCCCTTGAATCTTAGTCTTTGGACAGTATTGATATTTCACAATGTGAGTCTTCCTATCTAGGCTCATAGTATATCCTTCCATTTTTGTAGGTCTCTTTTGGTTTCTTGTAGTAGTGTTTTGTAGTTTTCCTTGTATTGGTCCTTTGTTTCTCTGGTTACATTTATTCCTAAATATTTCATCCTTTGGGTGGCTATTGTAAATGGTATTGCTTTCCTAATGTCCTTGTCAGCGCTGTTATTGTTACTATAGAGGAATCCAACTGAGTTTTATATGTTGATCTTATACCCTACCACTTTGCTGAATCTTCCAATGAGGTTTAGTAGCTTTTTACTGAGTCTTTGGAGTTTTCTATGTATAGGATCATATGCATAGAACATGATCTTCAAATAGAGAGTGTTGTACTTCATTTTTGCCAATTTGGATGCCTTTAATTTCCCTATCTTGCCATACAGCTCTGGCTAAGACTGCCAGCATAATACAGAATAGGAATAGGGACAAATGGCATCCTTGAGAGTAATGTAGGCTGTTGGTTTTGAATCTATCTTCTTAATTATGTTGAGGAATTTCCCTTCAATTTCTACTTTGTTGAGTGTTTTTTTTTTCAGGAATGGATGTTGGTTTTTTTTTCAGATGCCTTTTCTGCATCAATTGATATGATCATGTGGTTCTTTTCTTTTTTTCTAATTTATATGATGGATTACATTGATTATTTTTCTGATGTTGAACCATCCTTGCATCCCTGACATGAATCCCACTTGGTCATGATGTATTACTTTTTTTTGATGTGGTGCTGGATTCTGTTGGCTAGGCTTTTGCTGAAATTTTTTGCATCTATGTTCACGAGAGATATTGGTCTATACTGTTTTTTGGGGTTTTTTTTTAGTGATGTCCTTCCCTAGTTTTGGTATGAGGGTTATGCTTGTTTCATAAAATGTGTTAGGAAATTTTCCATCCTCCTCTATATTCTGGAATAACTTGAGTAGAATTGGTGACAGCTCTTCCCTGAATATTTAATAGACCTCACCCATGAACCCATCTGGGCCTGATTCATTTAATTTTTGATGACTTCTGATTTTCTAGAATTATATTTTGTACATTCCACATTCCAATTATTAATGGATGTTTTCAGCTGTTTCTTCTCATTTTGAGTTGTGTGCCATCAGCAAAGAAAGGTCACAAAAGCTTTGCTCCCTTCATGTCATTAATGTCAATTCTACTTTGTGGAGAGAGGCCTTCCCCAATCATATAGAGATTACATTCTCACATGAGGAGCTCATCTTCCGGCACTATATCAGACAGTGTTCCACAGGTATTCATAAGATTTTCTGTGACTAATCATTCAGAAGTTTTCTGCCTCTCCTTCCTTGTTGTTGTTGTTGTTAGGTGCCATCGAGTCAGTACCAGCCCATAGTGACCTTATGCACAGCAGAACGAAACACTACCCAATCCTGGGCCAACCTCACTACTGTTACCATGGTTGAGTCCATCGATGCTGTCACTTGGCCAATCCTTCTCGCTGGAGGTCTTCCTCTTTTTCTCTGACCCTACACCTTACCAAACAATAGCCTTCTCCAGCAACTGGTCCTCCTGACAATATGTCCAAACTATGAGAGATGTTGTTTGGCCAAGGAGCACTCTAGCTGCACTTCTTCCAAAATGGATCCATTGGTTCTTTTGGCAGCCTGTGGCACCTTCAATACTCTCCTCCAACACCATACCTTAAAAACATCAATTCTTCTATGGTCTTTCTTATTCACTGTCCAGCTTTCACATGCATATGA
>NW_006408551.1:5097808-5099636 GCF_000296735.1 Chrysochloris asiatica | reverse complement strand
GCAACAACAACCATGGGATTTACTAAAATATTTAGGTACAGATTTTAAAATAAATCTTACTATGTTCAAGGATATGAAGGGCAAGATTATATTTGATTCAAAAGTTAGAAAATAAAATTACAAAGCATATTTGAACTAATAACAACCAAAGATAATGAACCATAGTTTTAACAACAGATCAGAAATTAACCAAAGAAAAATTAATGAAGTAAAATATAAATTAGAAGAAACTAAGCAGAATGAAACACAGAGAGATAAAATGATGGAAAATACAGAAGAGAGGGTAAGAGACATGAAAGATAAACATGAAATTTCAGAAGGAAAAGAGATAATAAGACAGAAGCAATATTTGAAGACATAATAATAAAAAAATTTTTCCAAAACTGATGAAAGATATGAATCCCAGATTTATTAAAACTATCAAAAACTGAAAGGAAATTAAAAGTATCGATTGTTTGTTGATTCAACTTTTCTATCAATGAGCTATATGACTTTGAGCAAGGCATTTAATTTCCCTGGATATCTCTTCCAGAATTTTTAAAACAAATTTATTCTCAATAAGTCTTTGTTGTAAGGTAATCTTATAGGCATATGAAAACTACTGCACAAAAATACACCATCTATCAGTCAGCAATGTTATGAGTCTACATTTCTACCAGTCTTAAGAGTCCTTCCATACATAACTTTGGATTTTTCACCAAGCCAGATCATTTCATCATAAAAGATATTATTAAAATATGCATGTGACATCTGATAGCTGACATGAGGGAAGAGCAACTCCCAGCTTTTAGATGACTAACATAAATTGGATTTGTTTATTTTATCACTGTCTATTGAGAAAGAATTATGGTAATTTGCCGATAACAATTTAAATAAATCACTGAATATAACAGATCATATAGCTAGGAGAGCAAATATAATAAAAACAGAAAAATTATTATTAAATGTTCTAAATTTATCTATATTATGATAAAAGCCAACTCAATTTAATATAAAATTATATTTGCCAGAGTATCGAATTATTAACTAAAGTTGTGAACACAGTATCAAAATCTGAAATCTACCAGGTCAGCAATGATTCAACACCCAATTATTTAGAACATTTCCTTTGATCTTTAAATCATTCATTATTTTTAAAATAAAAGGAGGGGATGGAAAAAAAATCAACAGGGGAAGCCACAAATAAATTACATTAATTTTGCAATTGCATACCATACCTAACATGGGTTGTTTAATATGTCTATTCAAATGGGAAATGTGCCTCATGAATTCCCCATATTCATGAGCTATAGACAAGTCATTCTATTTCTATTACTGTTGATACAAGCTGAATAACTTTTCTACTAAGTTAGATACAGCATTCACTAATTGGAGTCCTTTTTTAAAAAAGCACTGAAACCAATAAGATAAACTGGGCTAAGGTATTTTAAAGTCATTTATGTAGAATGTGATTTCCAAACAAATATAATTTGTGAAAACCCAAATGTAACCTTAACATTACAGGATCAGCAGCATTCAGCAAATACAAACCCAAATTACTCTTGTATATTCCAGAAAGATGTTTACTTGTGTTTTACTGACTATGCAAACGCTTTCAACTCTGTGGATCATGACAAGCTGTGGACAACACTGCGAAGAATGGGAATTCCAGGACAGTCCACTTGCTCATGAAGCGCTTGTACATAAAGAGACCTAGAGACAGTCATTCGAACACAGCAAGGGCATACCAAATGATTTAAAATCAGGAAAGGTGTGCGCCAGCACTGTATTATTTCACCATACTAGTCCTGGTGTGGCACTGTGGGCTAATGTGTCAGACTGCAATGTC
>NW_006408551.1:5094020-5096318 GCF_000296735.1 Chrysochloris asiatica | reverse complement strand
TTCCAACACAGATCTGTTGGTTCTTTTGGCAGCCCATGGCACTTTCAATATTCTCCAACTGCCTAACTCAAAACATCAATACAAACAAATATGATCTGTAGAAACCCCAGTTTTAATCCTCCATGATCAGCCACACAACGAGTTGACAGTTAGTCACTACAAGCCCAATGTGGTTGTTCTACAGCTCTCATTATGTACTTTATACTTCAGTGCCAGGACAGGAACATTTTCAAGGAAAGCACTTAAGGAAACAAAGGTTAGTGATAGGCCCTCTCAAAGAACAAAAGTCATTTACTGCCAAGTCATTTCCAACTCATGGTGACCCCACATGTGTCAGAGTAGAAATGTGCTTCATAGAGTTATCAGTGGCAAATTTTTCAAAAGTCGATCACCAGAACTTTCTTCTGAGACTCTTCAATGTGGATTAAAAGCTCCAAGTGAGCATTCAGGTTTGTTAACTGTATCCTCCAGACACTCGATGCTAACAACATATTGCTGTTTCTTTTTAAAACCAGTACACAATGACTTTTTTGTCACCTGTAACCAATTGAATCTCAAATACCATAGTATGGAGTAAGTTAACAGGAATAAAAATGACACTGTGATTGCCATTAATATTTAAGAGTATGTTTTTGAATCTATGTTGTTGTTAGGAGCCATCGAGTGTGTTCTAACTCATAGTAACATCATGCACAATAGAATGGAAATCTGTGTCAGCCTCACAATTGTTGTGTTTGAGCTCATTGTTGCTGCCACTCTGTTAACCCATCTCATTAGGGGTCTTCCTACTTGTCAGTGACTCTCCACTTTAGCAAGCATGGTGTCCTTTTCCAGGGACTGGTCCCTCCTAACAAAATGTCTAAAAAACAAGAGGTTAAGTCTTGCCATCCTTACTTTTAAACAGCATTCTGGCTGCACTTCCAAGATAGATTTGTTTGTTCTCTGACAGTCCATGTTCTTTTAATATTCTATCTTTTAATATTCTATCAATTTAATATTCTTTTAATATTCTATCAATATAATGGGTTTGCTGTATGATAAGCACTGAACTACTAATAGTTGGTGGTTCAAACCACTAACTGCTCCTCAAAACTCCTATACAGGGTCAATGAGTCAGAACTGACTCAGTTATCATTAACTGAACAACAATTCTAGTTGGTTATTTTGATGTATAATTTTTCATTAATGTACACAATACAGTTTATTAAAATATTAAAACAGTAGATGTCCAATAAACATTTATTGAATAAGTGTAAAATAAGATTATAAAATGTATTTAAAACAACTGCAGCAGTGAAAAAACCAAACTTTGGTCACCTGTTGTTAAGTGCTATCTAATTGGTTCCTACTCATAGTGATCCTGTAAAGAGTTTCCAAGGAGCCTCTGGTGGGTTTGAACTGTCGAGTTATGATTAGTAGTCCAGTGCTTATCCTATAGCACCATGCCAGGACTCTTAGACATCTAATATTCTAATTTTACTGATATAAATTTAAAAAGAGATAGTCAAAGATCAAAGATATACATGTATTGGTCACATATCTAGAAAATTCTTTTGCATGAATGATTTCCTTTCCCAACATTGCTGAATAAACAAAGTATTCTTCTAATTTAAAAGACTGAAGTTTGACAAACTGATTTTATTAGATACATGCAGAGCTTTAGGAAAAAGAGTGTATACGGCGATTGTACAAGTATATAGGAAAATACACTCAAATAGTTGCTACTATCAAAATAGTGAGTTGCTAATAGAGTATTTGGACTAAATCTACTTTGAACTGTCTTTTCCTGGCTAGGCATAGGTAAATAAATTGCTTATGGCTAAATCTATTATCTAAACAAAAGACCCTGAAACTTAATTTTAAATATTAAAAATATGTGTTATAAAGAAAAATTATTTCTTGCTGAATAGGGTTTAACTTCTTTTAGTTAAACACCATGAGATTTTAGAGACAATTTGTAAGTTATGAGAAGTTGACTATAGAAGTTTTTAATATGGTAGCATCAAAACAGTATCATATTTTCACAGAGCACAAAACAACAAATCTGTGACAAAGTTAAAAATGGCTTTTGCCAGTAATTCTGAATTAAAAAACTAAAACCCAAAGGGAAAAGTATTCTCTTATCTAGTTTTTTATTCTTATACTTGTTGTTTTGTTAAAACACAGGTTGCTACGCCCCACACTCAGTTTCTGATACAATACATCTAAATGAGACCCTAGAATCTGCATCTTTAATATGCTTCGGTGGTGGTGGTGGTGGTGGTGGTGTGCTGTGGAGTTGGTTCCCACTCATAGTGA
>NW_006408551.1:5080515-5093855 GCF_000296735.1 Chrysochloris asiatica | reverse complement strand
GATTCTGACCCATAGTGACCCTGTATAGGGTTTCCAAGGAGCAACTGGTGAGCTTGAACCACCGACCTTGCAGTTCAAATGACTTTGCAGTGTGGCGCATTAGCCCACAGCGCCACACCAGGACTCCTCTAACATTTGTTGTTGTTGTTGTTGTTAAGTGCCATCAAGTCAGGTCCAACCAATAGCGACCCTTTATAGGGTTTCCAAGGAGCAGCCAGTGAGCTTGAGCCGCTAACCTTACAGTTCAAACAGCTTTGCAGTCTGGCACACTAACCCATAGAACCACACCAGGACTCCTTAGGTGATGCCAAAACTGCTGGTCACAAACCACACTTTGAGAACAACTAGCAGTTGTTGCTAGCAGTTTATTACAAGAAAGTGATTTTCTGAAATATTATCCAGATTAAGAACACTGAGAAAGAACCCACATTTACTTAACAGCAGAATTTTTTAAATTGATATAGAAATTTTCTTTGCATATTTCCAATCCATTATAACATGCCCTTATAGAAAACATTCACTGCTTTGTAAAAACCTATGTTGGGTTCTGTTGTGAAGTTAAAAATCCTTTAGAAAATCAAATAATCATCTGATAGAGAATTTTATGGACAGAAGTATATTTTAACTGATGGGATAGACAAATCTAGATTTTTATATATTTGCTGTTGGTGGTGTGTGTCATCTAGTCAATTACAACTCAGAGACCCTGCACAGGGTTTCAAGATCAGCTGGTGGGTTTGAACTGCTATCTTTGCAGTTAACAGTCTGGTGATTATCCTACAACATTAACACATTTTTCTAAAATGTTTTCTCCCGACCCATAACATTAAGTAGCCAAAGTCATTTTTAGTGATGACCTCCTGAGTCTGAGGTTTTCTTCTGTCCTCTAATTTTACCTATACTTCAGCCACAACAGAATTTTAATTCCTGGATTGTCTATTTTTTTGATATTTTTCAGCTTCTTTTGGTTTCAACTCCTTCTTTCCAGCTCTATGATGGATTCTTTCAATCACTCCTGCAAGCAACATTTTCCCAGCTATACTGTCTCCGTGGCCAGGGTCACATTCTTTTAGCAAAAGCTCCATTCTGGGTCACACCAATCATCTAGTCTCTCCACTTCAGTTTCACTTACAACCTGGGGGGAAGACACACACACACACACACACACACACACACACACACACACACAGCAAGTAGAAAGAAGTGCTCTTTCTGCACATTTTGGTTTCCCATCTCAACTATACTTGTCTTTCAGATTCACCATTTTACAAACAAAAGGGCTGCCTTTTCCACTATCTTGAGAGGTGATTCCAAACTTCCTCATCAATTCTTTCTCCCACCTCTCATACTCAGAAAATAACTGTCCCCTACTTCACTGAGAAAACTCAGGCAGTGGGGACATGAAGTCAACTCTCTCTACTTACTCCTCTTTCTCTCACACTTCTTTTTCATAGACAAGATTTTCTTTTAAGGGTCTGAGATAACCTCTAAGATGAACCACAATGATCCTACCTTCTGATATTGATACTTTTATAAAGTCCCATCCACCACTTGTCTGACAGTTTGTCATACTGTGTTGGCTTGTGAGTTGCTGTGATTCTGGAAGCTATGTCATGGGTATTTTAAGTACCAGCAGAGTCACCCATTGTAGGCAGGTTTCAGATGAGCTTCCAGACAAAGACAGACTAGAAAGAAGGAGAGATGAGCTGCTTTTGAATATTTAGTCACTGAAAATCTTTTGAATAGCATGCAAACACTGTTAGATACAGTGCTGGAAAATGAGCCCCTCATGTTGGAAGGCACTCAAAATGCAACTGGGGAAGAGCTGCCTCCTCAAAGCAAAGTTGACCATGATGAAGCAAAAGGAGTAAAGCCTATGGGAGTAAAGCCTGCGGGACCTTCATTTGTTGATGGGGCACAACTCAAAATGAAGAGAAACAGCTGTAAACATCCATTCATTATCAAAACATGGACTGTATGAAGTATTAATCTAGGAAATTGGAAACTGTCAAAAATGAAATAGAACACATTAATGTTCCATAAATGAAACACATATCTTAGGCATTAGTGAACTGAAATGGATTGGGATTGGTCATTTTGAGTCTGATAACCATGTGGTTTACTATGCCAGGAATGATAAATTGAAGAGGAATGATGTTGCATTCATCGTCAAAAAGAACATATCAAGATCAATCATAAGGTACAACGCTGCCTGTGATAGGATAATATCCATGCGCCTACAGAGAAGAGCAGTTAATACCACTATTATACAAATTTACATACCAACCACTAAAGTCAGTGAGGATGAAATAGAAGAGTTCTACCAACTTCTTCAATCTGAAATTGATCAAACATGCAATCAAGATGTATTGTTCAAAGGTTAGAAACAAAAGTTGGAAAATATGGCCTTAGTGATAGAAATGATTCTGGATATCTCATGATAGAATTCTGCAAAACCAATGATTTGTGCATTTCAAATACCTTCTTTAGACAGCATAAGAGATGATTTATACACATGGACCTCACCAGATGGAATACATAGAAATCAAATTGACTACATCTGTGGAAAAAGACTGTGGAAAAGCTCCATATCATCAGTGAAAACAAGGCCGAGGACAGATTGTGGAACAGATCATCAATTGCTAATATGCAAATTCAGACTGAAGCTGAAGACAATGAAAACAAGTCCACGAGAGCCAAAATATGACCTTGAATATATCCCGCCTGAATTTAGAGATCATCTGAAGAACAGATTTGATATATTAGACACTAAAGACCAAAGACCAAAAGAGTTATGGGATGACATCAACAACATCATGTAGGAGGAAAGCAAAAAGTCATTTAGAAGACAAAAAAGAAGAAAAAGATCAAAATGGATGTCAAAAGAGACACTGAAACTTGAGTGTAGAGATGTTAAACCAGATGGAAGAAAAGAGAAGGTATAAGAGCTGAACAGAAAACTTCAGAGGTCAGCTCAAGAACACAAAGTCAAATATTAAAATGAAATGTGCAAAGATCTGGAGTTAGAAAACCAAAAGGGAAGAAAACACTCAGCATTTCTCAAGCTGGGAGACTGAAGAAAAAATTAAAGCCTAGACTTTAATTATTGAAGGATTTTTGGGCAAATTATTGAATGATGCAGGAAACATCAAAGGAAGATGGAAGGAATACAGAGTCACTGTACCGAAAGGAAATGGTTGAGGTTCAACCATTTCAAGAGGTAGTATATGATCAAGAGCCAATGATACTGCAGGAAGAAGTCCAAGGTGCATTGAAGGAACAAGGCACCAGGATTTAATAGAATAAAAATTGAAATCTTTCAAGAAAGTGAGGCAGCACAGGAGGAGCTCACTCATCTATGCCAAGAAATTTGGAAGAAAATGATCTGGTCAACTGATTGGAAGAGATCCGTATTTGTGCCCATTCCAAAGAGAGGTGATCCAAGAGAATGTGGAAATTATCGGACAAACTCTTTGATATCCCGTGAGAGTAAAGTTTTACTAAAGGTAATACAGAAATGACAGCAAGCATACATTGACAGAGAACTTCCAGAGGTTCAAGCTGGATTCAGAAGAGGATGTGGAATGAGGGATATTATTGCTGATGTCCAATGGATCTTGGCTGAAAACAGAGAATACCAGAAAGATGTTTTCCTGTGATTTATTGACTATGCAAAGGCTTTCAATTGTGTAGATCATGACAAGCTGTGGACAACATTGTGAAGTATGAATATTCCTGAACACTTAATTGTGCTCATGAGGAATCTGTACCTGGACCAAGAGGCAGTTGTGCAAACAGAACATGGAAACACTGAATGGTTTAAAATTAAGAAAGGTGTGTGACAGGGTTGTATTCTTTCACCATACTTATTTAACCTCTATCCTGAGCAAATAATCTGAGAAGATGGGTTATATGAAGAGAAACATAGCATCAGGTTTGGAGTAAGAGTCATTATCAACTGTTATATGCAGATGATATGACTTTGCTTGCTGAGAGTGAAGAGAACTTCAAATACTTACATATGAAGATGAAAGAGCACGGCCTTGTATGCATTGCATCTCAGTGTAAAAAAAACAAATATCCTCACCACTGGACCAACAAACAACATTCTTATCAATGGAGACAAGACTGAAGTTGTCAAGGACTTCTTTCTTCTTGGATTGACTATCAACACATAGAAGGATCAGTCAAGAAATCAAATGACGTATTGCATTAGGCAAATCTGCTGCACAAGACCTTTTTAAAGTGTTGAAGAGCAAAGATGTCAGCTTGAGGATTAAGGTGCACCTGACCCAAGCCATGGTATTTTCAATAACCTCATATGCATGTGAAAACTGGACAGTGACTAAGGAAGTTCCTAGAAGAATTGATGCTTTTGAGTTATGATGTTGGAAGAGAATATTGAAAGTGCCATGAGCTGCCAAAAGAACAAACAGATCTGTGTTGGAAAAAGTGCAACCAGAGTGCTCCTTGGAGGCCAGGATGGCCAAACTTCATCTCTCATACTTCGGACATATTGTCAGGAGGGACTAGTCGCTGGAGAAGGATATCATGTTTAGTAAGGTGGAGGGTCAGAGAAAAAGAGGAAGACCCCCAGTGAGATGGATTGGCAAAGTGGCAGCATCACTGGGCTCCAGTGTAGCAACAATTGTTACATTGGCCCAGAATTGGGCAGTGTTTCGTTCTGTTGTACACAGGGTCACTGTCAGTTGGTACCGACTTGATGGCACCTAACAACAGCAAAAAAAAAAATGGCGTCCCTTCCCATGTTGTTTGTCTATGTGCACAGTAGAACACAACAGAAATGATAGTATTTCCATCGTTCCAAATCTAAGTCATAAGAGATGCTGCAGCCACTTCCAGGGGGGCTTTACTCTCTCTTGTGTCATTCATTCTTTGTGAACCCTTGCTATGAGCTGCCCTACTAGAATGTTCATATGGTGAAAAAATGAAACTTAACAGCAGAGGATTTAGCTTGGATGTGGTTGCTACATCTTATTTAATTATTCAGAGATAGTATTCTTAGCCAACAGCTTTACTGCAACCTCTAAGAGACCCTGAACCCCAACCACCCAACCAAGGAGCTCCCAGATACCTGATGCTCAGAAATTTTGCAAAATAAAAATGTTTATTATTACAAAGTGCTATTTTAGATCAATTTGTTACTCAGTAGCAGGTAAACATTGCAAGTCTAAGCCTAAACCACTTACCTCTTTTCATCCCTTCTGAAACATTACTCAAACATCTTTTTCTCTTATTTCAAGCTATATTATTCTGTCTCTTTTTCCAGATGAACTTGGTCAAGACTCATTTTTCTCAAACAAACATACAGTAAAAACAACTCCCTTGATCCTGTGACTTCTCTTGCTTTCCCTTGCCTCTCTCTTCCCCTTCATATCAAATTTCCTGAAAGCAGTGATTTTCTAGCCACAATTTATAACTGCCATTCATTCCTTGACCCTCAGCACAATTCTACTGAAACTTTTCACTAAGGCTTCTAATGAGCTCCATGTTGCCAGTGGGTGATGGTAGGGAGTTTGGATTTTATTCTAAGTGCCATGAGATGCTAACAAGAGACTGCAGATTGCAATGGTCAGGAGCACACAGTCCAGGGCCAGGGTGTCCAGGATGTGAAGAGATCAATTAGAGGTTATTGTAGTGGATGGAAGAGAAATGATGGTGACTATCTCCCAGGTGGTAGCAGGGGAGTTGGAAAAAAAAAAATCAGTGTTTTTTTGTTTTTTGTTTTTTGTTTGAAATTTAAACAACAGTACGTGTTATGGCTTGTATATGGGAAAGAGAATAAAGAATAATTGAAAATGACTTTTAAGTTTGAACTCGAGCAACTGATGGCTGGTGTTGATTTTATTGAGATGTAAGTGAGTCAGAACCAACCACACGGCACTTAACAACAAACAACAAGATTTGTGGGGAATAGGTTGTGGGAGAAGGGTAAAAATTAAGAGTTTTGTTTTGACATTAATTTGATATCCAGCTGGAGATATCATGAAATAAAATAGAATCTATGGAATGCTATACTGAACACTAATTCCTGTCCATTTAAAAAAATATATGACAAATTTTAAAACATCTATCAAAAGCTGTGCATTATTTGCATATTTTAGGAACTATAGAGAAACTACTTTTCATAGTTCAGCAGTTCTTGAAATCCTCATTTACAGAGTTCAGTTGGTGTTTCTTGAAATTAAGGCTCAACCAGGGTTTAATATTACATGAGCAGTCAGTCACAGCAACAGAGTTCAAAATCTGTGACTTGCAGAAGCAAAGTCTGCAGGGATTGTAGGCTTCTGGTTAAAATATGTAGACAGCACATACTTTAGGGTTAAGTTCATCTCATGTTCTGCTCCCATAACTTTAGCCCCTGAGGAGAAACAAGACTCAGCATATTAAGTATCCATTAGGGAGTCTGGATACCCAAGATCTCATTTGAGTGTGTCTGTTACTGGGTCACCATGGCCTAACACTCATGTAAATTCATTTAAACTCTCCTTTTCTGTATTAGAAATATAAGCACAGTACAACTAGAAAAAAATAAAATAAAATTTAAAAATAATGCTAGATGGAATTACAATAATAAGAACTACTCCATGAGCATATTATCAGGAGGGACCAGTCCCTGGAGAAGGACATTATACTTGGTAAAGTGGAGGGTCAGCAAAAAAAGGGGAAGACCCCCAACAAGGTGGATTGGCACAGTGGCAGGAGCAATGGGTTCAAGCGTAGGAACGATTTTGAGGATGGTGCAGGACCGGGCAGTGTTTCATTTTATTATGCATAAGGTCCCTATGAGTTAAAACTGACTCGATGGCACCTAACAACAACAACAAAAATGAAGGTCTCTTTGTCCAGAGAGCAATCCTGGGGTTGATAGTAATCTAGGATCATCTTGATCTAGTTTCAAAGATTGAAAATTCTTTTCCTGGACCATCTAGAAGATTTAAAGATGAATTTTAGTTCCTGTGAGGGATAGCTTACTCTTGTTTTCCTTTAAGTATATACATAATGCAAGTCTTTAGGATCTAGTCCCAACATATTAGGGATTTACCTATGCTTCCACATTTGGCAGGCTGGCTTCCAAAATTTGTGTCAGTAGGTAGTGAGACTGGCATCCATATTGCTTGGTTTCAGCTGCTTCTTCTGGAATTGTCCTTGGATTAAAGTAGATTCAAAGGAGAAGTTTGTTTCACTGGATTTTCGTATTTTCCAATATTCAACCATAGTCTTCACTAAGTTTCTGATGCCTTCAAGCAGATTTTTAAAATATTTCATCTAAATATTTTACTTTCCTCAGTGAAAGAGTTGGTCAAAATGACCCACCTGCATTCCTAATCCTCCACTGATAAATGTGAAATGTATCTTTTTTTAAAAAAAAATTTTTAATTTTCAAAGAAATAATGACCATTTCAGAAAATTTCTAAGTTCCTAGAAGTTGTGCATAAAGTCACTATTAGTTGGCACCAACTCGGTAGCACCTAACAACAACAATAACATTCAAAGAAATAACAAAAATCATTTTCAGTCATCAGAAATTCATTTTAAAGTATCAAAATTTACATACATACAAAGTGTTGTTGTATACATATATGTATATATGAAGGGGCTTCAAAAAGTTTATGAAAGATTGGATTTAAAAGATAACGTAATTTTTTTCACGAACTTTTTGCAGCCCTCTTATAAATGCTTAATAGATTGCCACTGAGCTAATACAAAGGACATCAATCTATCCAGCTGAACTAGTCACAGCAAAGACAGTCTTACATAAGAAAGGTACCTGATACACTGAAAGTGCAGTGTTGTTCTTAGGTGCCTTCGAATCAGTTCCAACTCATAGTAACCCTACACACAACAGACATTGTCTGATACGGCACTATCTTCAAAAATATTATATTTGAGTCTCTTGTTAATTTCACTGTGTCAGTCAATCTTGTTGGGGGTCTTCCTCTCTTTCATTGACCTTCCACTTTTCCAAATATGATATACTTCTCCAGAGACTGGTCCTTCCTAACAACATATCCAAAATATGAGAAACAAAATGCTTCTAAGGAGCACTCTGGTTGTACTTCTTCCAACACAAATTTGTTTGCTCTTCTGGCAGCTGATGGTACTTTCAATATTTTTCTCCAACACTATAATTCAAATCCATCGGTTCTTATTTGGTATTTCTTATTTATTGTCCAAATTTCACATAGATATGAAGCTTGGAACAGGTACACCTTAGAATTCAAACTAACGTCTTTGCTCTTAAACACTTTAAAGGGGTCTTTTGAGGGAAATTTGCCTAATGCAGTACATCATTTGATTTCTTGACTGCAGCTTCCATTAATATTGATTGTTTTGTCCATTAATAATGACTGACAATTTCAAGCTTTTGTCCATTTATTATGATGTTATTTATTGGTCCAATTGTGAGGACTTTTGTTTTCTTTACATTAAGATGTAATACATACTGAAGGCTCTAGTCTTTTTTTTTTTTTTTTTTTTTCTTTATCAGTAAGTATTTTAAGTTCTCTTTGCTTTCAAGCAAGGTTGTGTCATTTGTGTATCACAGATTGTTAATGAGTCTTCTTCCAATGTAGATGCCACATTCTTCTTACAATCCTGATTTTAAGCCATTCAATGTCCCCTTGTTATATTCTAATGACTGCCTCTTTGTCTATGTACAGCTTCCTCATAAGCATATTTAAGTGTTCAGGAATACCCATTTTTTTCAATGATACCCACAGTTTGTTATGATCTATATAGTCTAATGGTTTTACATAGTCAATAAAGCACAAGTAAACATCTTTCTAGTATTGTCTGCTCTTAGCCAAAATCCCTGTGATGCCAGAAATGATATTCCTCATTCCATGTCTTCTTCTGAATTAAACTTGAATGTCTGGCAGTACAGTTGCAAATGTTTTTAAAGTGTCTTCAGCAAAATTTGTCTCGCATGTGATATTAATGATATTATTTGATGATTTCCGCATTCTGTTGTATCACCTTTCTTTGCAATGAGCACAAATAATGATCTCTCCCAATCTGGTGGCCAGGTAGCTGTCATCTAAACTTCTCGGCACAGATGAGTGAGAGTCTCCAGTGCTGCAAGTTTGTTGAAAGATTTCAACTGATATTACATCAATTCCTGGAGCCTTTTTTTTTTTTTTTTTCACTAATGTCTTCAGTTCAGTTTGGACTTTTTCCTTCAATATCATAAGTTCTTGATTATATACTACCACTAGAGATAACTGTAAACTGACCATTTCTTTTTGGTACTGTGACTGTGTATTCCTTCCATCTTCTTTGGATGCTTTCTACATCAAGCAATATTTTATCCATGTTGTTGTTAAGTGCCGTCGAGTCGGTTCCGACCCATAGCGACCCTGTACAGGGTTTCCGAGGGTGTAAATCCTTACGGGAGTAGAAAGCCTCATCTTTCTCCCGCGGAGCGGCTGGTAGTTTCGAACCGCTGACCTTAAGGTTCGCAGCCCGATTTGTAACCACTACGCTAAATCCTTCAATATTGCAAGGTGAAACTTCATTTTTTTCTTTAGTTATTTTAGCTTGAGAAATGCTGAACATGTTCTTCTCTTTTGGTTTTCTATCTCCAGGTCTTCGCATATTTCATTCTAATACCTGACTTTGTCTTTTTGAGCTGTCCTTTGAAATTTTCTGTTTAATTCTTTTGCTTCCTCATTTTTTTCATTTGCTTTAGCTTCTCTATGTTCCGGAGCAAATTTCACAGCCTCTTCTCACATCCATTTGGTCATTTCTTTCTTGTCTTTTTAATGAGTTTTAGCATTCTTCTTGTAAGATGTTCTTGATATCATCCCACAACTCTGGTCTTCAGTCATAAGTGCGTAACACATCAAATCTGTTCTTGAGATGGTCTCTAAATTTAGGCGGGATATGTTCAAGGTCATAGGTTGGCTTTTGTGAAGCGGTTTTAATTTTCTTCAGCCTCAGCCAGAACTTGCATATGAACAATTGGTGGTCTGTTCCACAGTTGACTTGGGGCATTATTTTGACTGATGATATTGAGTTCTCCAGTATCTCTTTCCACAGATATAGTTAATTTGATTCCTGTGTGCTTCATTTGGTGAGATCCAGGTGTACAGTTAGTTACCTTTTGTGTTGTTGAAAATTTTGTATTTGCAAACAATAAGTAATTGATTTTGCAAAATTCTATCATGTAATTTCCATATTTGTTTGTTTCTATCACAAGACTGTGTTTTCAACCTACTGATCCTTCTTTTGTTTTCAGCTTTAGCATTCTAATCACCAGTAATTATCAATGCCACTTGGTTTCATGTTTGATCAATTTCCAAAGAAAAAAATTGGTAGAATTCTTCAATTTCATTATCACTGCTTTTAGTGCTTGGTGCACAAATTTGAGTAATAGTGGCATTAACTGGTCTTCCTTGTTGTTGTTGTTGTTGTTAAGTGCTGTTCAGTTGGTTCTGACCCATGACAACACTGAATAGGATTTCTGAGGAGTGGCTAGTGAGCTTGAACCACTAATCTTGCAGTTCAAACCAACTTTGCAGTCCAGCACATTAACCCCCAGCACTATACCTTGTAGACATATGGATATGATCTTATTACCAACAATATTGTGTTTCATGACAGATCATGAAATGTTCTTTTTTTGATGATGAATGTGATGCCATTCCTCTTCAGTTTGTCATTCCTGGCATAAGAAATCATATGTCTGTCCAATTCAGATTGTCAATACCAGCTCATTTCAGCTCACTACTGCCTAGGATATCAATCGTTATGTGTTCCATTTTACTTGGCCAGCTTCTAGTTTTCCTAGAGTCATTCTTCATACATTTCATCTTGAAATTAATAATGGATGTTTGTAGTTGTTTTCCCTCATCTTGAGTTGTGTCCCATTAGCAAATAAATGTCCCAAAAGCTTTGCTTCATCAACGTCATTAAGGTCAACTCTACTTTGAGGAGGCAACTCTCTACTCAGTCATATTTTGAGCATCTTCCAACCTTAAGAGTTCATCTTCCAGCATTATATCAGTCAATGGTGCACTGCTATTCATTTAGCTTTCAGTGGCTAACCATTCAGAAGTGGTTTACCACTCTTTCTTCATAGTCTGTCTTATTCTGGAAGCTCTGATGAAGCCTGTTCACCATGGGTAACCTTGCTAATATTTAATATACTAGTGGCATCGTTTCCAGCACTATAGCCACACCCAAGACACCACAGAACAACAAACTGACAGATGAGTGGTAGGTTCTTGAATGTAAACATGCTAAAGTGACTGGAAGAAATAAGTGCTGAACAGAAAAATTCAAAGGGCAGTTCATAAAGACAAAGTCAATGAGATGTGCAAAGACATGGAATTAGAAAACCAAAAGGGAGGAACATGCTCAGCATTTCTCAAGCTGAAAGAACTGAAGAAAAAATTCAAGCCTCGACTTGCAACAAACTGACAGACAAGTGGTGGGAAGCAGCAGCAGTGCCCCACATTTGTATATTGATTTACTTAGCGCTTTGCTCTACATCGTTTCATGCAACATGGCTGTTCAAGTCACTAAGTTGCACAGAAGGATCAAAGGGGCTCTTGCCTTACACCCGCAGTGTGTGTGATCATATTGTTGTTGTTGTTAAGTGCCATCAAATCACTTCTGACCCACAGCAACCCTGTATAGGGTTTCTGAGCAGCGGCTGGTGAGCTTGAACTGCCAACCTTGTGGTTCAAATAGACTTTTCAGTCCAGCTCCTTAACCTACAGCACCAAACCAGGACTCCTTTGGACCATAGGAGAGAATCAACAGTGAATGCCCATCTACTCCAATGAAATGATGCTTGAACTCTTACCCCTCCACCACCATTCTCAACTTTGTGATTCAACAGTCATTTGCATAATTGGAATCTGTTCTCCTAGCCTGTGAAATAAGAACAATACTATCCATCAAAATGTTACTGAGACATTCAAGTGAGTAACAAATTAGAAAGTAGTTTCAAACTGTAAAGCACTGTGTAGCTATAATGTAATAGAATTGGTCTTCCTACTTCAGCTCATCAAGAACATCACTCTATCATTGCTTGAGAATGTTCTTCTGTGTTGCTGCTGCCTTTATCATCATCATCACCCTACACTACTGCAGCCAAATATCTTACTAAGAATGTGGCAGCCCCCTGACACCAGGTATCTCTAGATGCTAGCACCCAAAGGAAACCAGGGAGACTTGGAGATGGGGATGAGGCTCACATGACGGTGGAACAAAATCTTCCAGTCAGACTAATCTGTGACTTCTCTTCATGTTTCAACTAGATGATATGTTTAATAATAAAACTAAATTTTGGTTATTCCCATGTTCAAACTTTAAAAGTAACATGCTGAAGAGATAACATTTAAAAGCAGACCTGAAATCTGAGACACTGTCAGCCACGAGCCAGAATTTATATTTTTCAAAAATTATAAAATGTAACTCTTACTGCTTTTCTATTCTTGCACTTCTTCCTTCCTTTATCCATTCTTATCCCCAGTAAATGAGTCCACAAAGACAGGAACTTAATTTATTTTAGTAGTTAAATTACTTACACACATAGGAAAGAACAGCTACACTATGGAATGGTGGTGGTTGTTGTTGTTAAGTGCCGTGGAGTCGGTTCCGACTCATAGCGACCCTGTACAGGGTTTCCACGGATGTAAATCTTTATGGGAGCAGAAAGCCTCATCTTTCTCCCAATGAACAGCTGGTAGTTTTGAACTGCTGACCTTGAGGTTCACAGCCCGATTCATAACCACTACACTACCAGAGCTCCTTACACTATGGAATGGCTTTTTAAAAATTGTAATTGTAGTATTCATCCATGGATTATTGTTCTTGTAAAGTCCTGTCAGTTGGCTCTAATTCATAGCAACCCAGTATAGGCTTTCCAATGAGTGACTGATGGGTTTGAACCACTGATCTGGTGGTTAGCAGTCCAGTCCTTATCCTACAGTGCCACATCAGAATTTGTGTCTGAGGAAAATGCTTACAAATTGGCCAGCCAATGATATCTTACTGAGCAGAAATCTCAATTATCTTTCCCCAACCAGTTTATGTTGTTGTTGTCTTTAGATGCTGTGGAGTCAGTTCCAACTCATAAAGACACTAGGCACAACAGAATGAATCATTGTCCTGTCCTATGCTATCCTCACAGTTGTTTCTGCATTTCAGTCCATTGCTGCTGTCACTGTGTCAGTCCATCTCCTCTTTATCACTGACCATCCAAACATAATTACCAAGCATAATGTTCTTCTCCAGGAACTGGTACCTCCTAATAACCTATGTGAAATATGAGAGATGAAGTCTTACCATCCTGACTTCTAAGGCAG
>NW_006408551.1:5078362-5079485 GCF_000296735.1 Chrysochloris asiatica | reverse complement strand
TCCCCATTCCATTGGATCACCTTTCTTTGGAATGGGCACAAATAGGGAACTCTTCTAATCAGTTTGCCAAGTAGCTATCTCCCAAATTCCTTGGCATAGATGAGTGAGTGCTTCAAATGTTGCCTCTGTTTGTTGAATGATTTCAATTTGTATTCCATCAATTCCTGGAGCCTTGTTTATTTGTCAATGCCTTCAGTGTTGCTTGGACTTCTTCCTTCACTGCCATTGGTTTTTGATCCTATGCTACCTCTTGAAATGGTTGAAAATTGATCATTTCTCTTTGGTACAGTGATTGTGTATATTTCTTCCATCTTCTTTTGATTGACGTTTTCTGTGTCATTCAATATTTTGCCCGTAGAATCCTTCAGTATCATAAATAGAGGCTTGAATTTTTTTCTTCAGTTCTTTCAGCTTGAGAAATGCTGAGTATATTCTTCCCTTTGCTTTTCTCACTCCAGGTTTTTGCACATCTTAATATAAGACATTACTTTGTCTTCTAGAGCTGCCCTTTGAAATGGTCAGTTCTTCTACTTCCTCATTTCTTCCATTTGTTTTTAGCTCCTCTTGGCTCAAGAGCAAGTTTCAGAGTCTCTTCTCACATCCATTTTGGTCTTTTGTTTCTTTCCTATACTTCTAATGACTTTTTTGCTTTCTTTCTGTATGATGTTCTTGATATCATCCCACAACTACTCTGGTCTTCAGTAAAATAATGTCTAATGCTTGAGATTAGACTTGAGATTGTCTCTAAATCCAAGATGGATATACTCAAGGTTATATTTTGACTCATAGAATTGTTTTAATTTTCTTCAAATTCAACCTGAGCTTGCATATGAGCAATTGCTGGTCTGTCCCACAGCTTACCAGTGGCCTTGTTACGGCTGATGATATTGAGCTTTTCCCACAAATGTAGTCATTTTGATTCCTGTGTATTCCATATGGTGAGGCCCATGTGTTATTGAAAATAGCTATTGCAAAAGTAATGGTCCTGAAAATTTCTACCATATAATCTCCAACATTATTTCTATCACCAAAGCCTTATTTTCCAATAACTGATCCCTCCTTTTTTTATTTTAAGAATTTATTTTATTTTTGTGTTGCCTTTCAGAATATATGCAGTAGAACA
>NW_006408551.1:5072133-5073087 GCF_000296735.1 Chrysochloris asiatica | reverse complement strand
ACTGCGCACCACAGGATCTGCAGTTTAAGTCCACCAGCTGCTCCTTAGAAACTTTATACAGGGTCACTATGAGTTGGAACCAACTCTATGACACATAACAATAACAATGGGCAAAATATTGAATGCAGAAAATCTCAAAAGAAGATGAAAGGAATACAATCACTGTACCAAAAAGAAATGGTTGATGTTCAGCTATTTCTAGAGGTAGCATATGCTCAAGAGATAATGGTACTGAAGGGAGAAGTCCAAGTTGCGCAGAAGGCCTTGGCAAAGAACAGGTCTCTGGAAATCAATGGAATACAAAACAAAATATTTCAATAAATTGATGTAGCACTGGAGGCATTCACTGATCCATGCCAAGAAATTTGGAAGACAACTATCTGACCAACCAATTGGAAGCGATACATATTTGTGCCCATTCCAAAGAGAGGTGTTACAATGGAATAAGGAAATAATCAGACAATATCATTATTATCAAATGCAAGTAAAATTTTGCTAAATATAATTTTTAAATGGCAGCAACAGTACATTGACAGGGAACTGCTAGAGGTTCAAACTGAATTCAGACAAGGACATGGAACAAAGGATACTATTGCTGACATCAAATGGATGTTAACTTAAAGCAGGTCATACTAGAAAAATGTTTACTTGTGCTTTATTGACTATGCAAAAGCTTTTGACTGTGGATCATGACAAGCTTTGGGTAATACTGTGAAGAATGGGTATTCCAGAACACTTATGGTGTACATGAGAAATCTGTACATAAACCAAGAGGCAGTTATTAGAACAGAACAAGGGGACTCTGAATGATTTAAATTCAGGAAAGATGTATGCCAGGGTTGTGTTCTTTCATCATACATATTCAATCTATATGCTGAGCAAATAATCCAAGAAACTGGATTATATGAAGGAGAACATGACATCGGGATTGGAGGAAGATTCATTAACAACTTT
>NW_006408551.1:5070232-5072019 GCF_000296735.1 Chrysochloris asiatica | reverse complement strand
TCTGCTGGTATTTAAAATGCCAGTGGCATAGCTTCCAGCATCAAAACAACATTCAAGCCACAACAAAGTGACAGCTTATGCTCACATATCGTTAACACAAACATAACCATACCCATCACCTCCTGAAAAATTCTTCTAGGCTCTTCACTGCTTTTTTAAAAACATTCAAATTTCTTAACATGTTTTTTAGGTGCTGCATGACTGATACCTCACCAAACTTAGCTCTCATCACTTCTCCTCTTGTTTTATGATCTGGTCACACTGAACTCTAATTTTCTCAGTTATACCATGATTTCCTTCACTTCCATATCTTCTGGCATACTGTTGCAGCTAACACAATTTTCTCTGGTAAACTCCTATTAATCCATTGGATCTCAGCTATATTGCCACTTCCTTTGGGATAACCTCTCTGACGCCTCCCACTAATACCAAGAATGGCTAAGGTTTCTATCTTGTTCACTCCCATAGGATCCTGTACTATGTTCAAGTACTTATACTACAAGTACTTACACTACTTTGTTGTTGTTAAATGCTGTCGAGTCGGTTCTGACCCATACCAACCCTGTATAGGATTTCCGAGGCTGTAAATCTTTACGGGAGCAAAAATCCTCATCCTTTTCCAATGGAACCGCTTGTGGTTTCGAACCACTGATCTTGAGGTTAGTAGCCTGACTCGTAATCACTCAGAGCTCCTTATACTACTTTGCAGTTACCTATATTCATCACAAGATGCAAGTTCTACAAGGACAGCAACTGTGCCTGTCTTGACTCACAGTTATATCCCCTAAAATAATTAAATATATGTGTTATATGAATGAGAGAAAAGGGAATAAATATTAAATTGCCTAGATACAAGCAGTGAGAAAAATTTAACAATGACTTTGCCCCTGTGGGAATTGAAGTCTAGAGTAAAAGACACTAAAAGTAAATAAACAAATATAAAATTATGAGGTAGTGTGAAGAAAATAGTCTGCTTTGAGGAAGCAAAATTATGTACACAGAATCTGAAGGAAGACATATTTTGAATCAGTGAATAAGTAAGGCATTACTATGCTATAGCGCCTAGTGTGGGCACAGCAGCCAAAGCTGAGAAGAAGATGACTATGTATGGGTCACATAGAGGAAGTATAGACATCCGGAGGACAGCAAAGGAACAATTGCAGTTCTCCAGGTTAAAGATAATAATGACTTTTTGGAAGCAGGGAGAAAAAGAAGCAATGTCTGAAACATTAAAGTTTGCTAAAGATTTTCTTGTGGAAAGAAAGGGAGGCAAAATATTTCTAGATAAGTCCCAAATTCTTGTTTGATCTATAGGAAGGATGTGTTTTGTTGTTGTTGTCAAGTCAGTTCCAACTCACAGCAACCCGATAAAGGTTTCCGAGGAGCAGCTGGTGAATTTGAACGGCCAACCTTGCAGTTCAGACAAACCTTGCAATCTAGTGTTTATCCATTAGCAGCACACCAGGATTCCATAGGAAGAACAGTAGCAATTTAATATGTCTAATAGGCATCTCAAAATAAAAATATCCAAAATGAAACAATTTCTCTTGGAAACTCTTCTTCAGCTCAGTATATAATGTTACTGTAGGAAGAACCGCAGCATTATATAATGAGATGAAGAAGAATTTTCTGGGGAAATTGTTTCATTAGGTTTCATTTAGGATATTTTTATTCTGAGATGTTTATTAGATATATTAAGGAACCCTGATGGTGCTATAGGATAAGCACTGTACTGTTAACCTCAAGGTTGGCCGTTCAAATCCACTAGCCACTCTGCTGGAGAAAGA
>NW_006408551.1:5066719-5070132 GCF_000296735.1 Chrysochloris asiatica | reverse complement strand
GGGCAGTGTTTCATTCTGTTGTGCATAGGGTCACTATGAGTCATTACCCTCCCAATGGCACCTAACAACAACAACAATTATCACTCATGGAAGCAGCAGTCAAGAAATCAAACAATATGTTGCAGGAGGGAAATTTGCTGCAAAAGATCTCCTTAAAGTGTTCAAGATTAAACAGGTCGGTTTGAAGACTAAGGTGTTCCTGACGCAAGCCATCATATTTTCAATTGCGTCATACATGTAAAAGTTGGACAATGAATAAGGAAGCCCATAGAAGAATCGATGTATTTGAATTATGGTGTTGGAGAAGAATGTTAAAAGTACCATGGACTGCCAGAAGAACAAATACATCTATGTTGGAAGTACAGACCGAACGTTACTTAAAAGCCAGGATAGCGAGACTTCGTCTCTCATACTGTGGATATGTTATAGTGAGACTTCGTATCATACTTTGAACATGTTATCAGGAGGGACCTGTCCCTGGGAAAGTACATCATGCTAGGTAAAGTGGAGGGGCAGCAAAAAAGAGGAAGACCCCAAAACAGATGGATTGGCACAGTGGTAGCAGTAGTGGGCTCAAGCATAGCAAAAATTGTGAGGATGGCACAGGATCAGAAAGTGTTTTGCTCTGTTGTTCATAGGGTCACTATGAGTCGCAATTGGCTCAATGGCATTTAGCAATAATAACAACAGTGAAATGAGACTTACTAAAATAATAATAGTGGTGGCCTCTGGAAGTAGGAGGAGATATTTAAGACCAAGGGCAGTCTTTATAACGAAGTTCCATTCCTAAAGAGGCAGCAATGTATTATTAAAAACAGAAGTTTGGTACTGGATGTGTGGATTCACATCTTGGTTCTATCACTCTGTGTTTCTTAGTTTTCTCAAATGTAAAGTTTATCTAATACTTTCTCCTACCCAATAGGACTGTTTGATGATTTGATAAATTAATGCATGTAAAACATTGGTGCAGTACCTGGCACATAGTAACAAGTCAATAAAGAAATGGTAGGTTTTATATTTTAGTTAAGAATTTCAAAAAGCTATAAATGGAAGGTGAGAAACTGGAGAAAGAATGCATAGGCAGCTCTTCAGAAAGGTTTGGTCAGGGAATTTATTTAAAATTGGACATAGTCTAATGTGTTAGTAAACTAATGAAAATATCCAAATGACAGGTAAAGATTGATGGTGTGGGAAATTTGCAGACCATCTCAAAAGTAGATTTGACCAAAGACTAATGACCAAAGACTGGAAGAATTGTGGGATATCATACATGAAGAAAGCAAAATGCCATTAAAAAGACACGAAAGGAAAAAAGAAAATAGACCAAAGAAGAGACTCTGAAATTGAAGCTAAAAAAACAAAAAGGAAAACATATTCAGCATATCTCAAGCTGAAATAGCTGAAGAAAAATGCAAGCCTCAAGTTGCAATATTGAAGGATAGCATGGAAAAAAATTATTGAATGATACAGAAAGCATCCAACAAGATGGAAGGAATACACTAGTCACTGAAATGAAAAATAATTGGTTGACATTCAACCATTTCAGGAGGGAGCATATGATCAAGTACCAATGGTACTGAAGAAACAAGTTCAAGTGCACTGGCGTTATTAGCACACACACACAAAAAAACCCTCCGAGAATTGACAGAATATCCATTGAGATGCTTCAAAAATCAGAAGCACTCACTCATTTATGCCAAGAGATTTGGAGGACAGCTACCTGATCAATTAACTGAAACAGATTCATATTCATGCTCATTCCAAAGAAAGGTGATCCAATGGAATACACAAATTATTTTACAATGTAAGTAAAATTACACATGCAAGTAAAATTTCACTGACTTAAAAAACAATCGTGGCAGTACATTGAAAGGAACTACCAAAAATTTAAACTAGATTCAGAAAGAGATGTGAAAAAGAGAGCTATCATTGCGAATGTTAAATGGATCCTGACTGAAAGCATGGAATACCAGAAAGATGTTTACCTGTATTTTATTGACTATGCAAAATTATAATAAATTATGGATAGCATTGCAAAGCATGGGAATTTCAGAACACTTAATTATGATCATGGAAAACTTTACACAGAAAAAGAGGCAGTTGTAAAAACAGAATAAGGGAATAATGTATGGTTTAAAATCAGAAAAAGTGGGCATTAAAGTTATATCCTTTTACCATACTTATTCAATCTGCATGTTCAACAAATAATCCAAGAAGATTGTGGTATCAGGATTGTAGGAAGACTAAATAGCAACCTGTGATATGCAGATGGCACAACTGTACTTTCTGAAAAAGAGGATTTGAGGAACTTACTGATGAAGATCACAAACTACAACCGTCAATATGGATTACACCTCAACATAAAGAAATCAAAAATCATCACAACTGGACCAGTAAATAACATAATGATAAATGAAGTAAAAAGAGAAGTTGTCAAGAACTTCTCTTTACTGGGATCCACTGTCAGTAGCAGTCAATAAACCAAATGATATATTGCATTGGGCAAAACTGCTGCAAAAGACCTCTTTTAAGTGTCCAAAAGCAAAGATGTCACCTTGAGAACTAAGGTATGACTGACCCAAGCCATGGTATTGTCAATAACTTCATATGCATGTGAAAGTTGGACAATGAATAAGGAAGACTGAAGAATTGATGCTAAAAAGATTTATAGTGTTGATCAAGAATACTAAATATATCATGGACTGCCAGAAGAACAAAAAAGTCTGTCTCAGAATTATAGTCCAAAAGTTCTTTAGAAGCGTGAATGTTCTTCATCTCATGTACTTTGGACATGTTACCAGGAGGGACCAGTCCTGGAGAAGGATATCATGCTGGGTAAAATAGAGGGTCAACAAAACAAAGGAGGATCGCCAATGGCAATGACTGTGAGGATGATGCAGAAATGAGGAGTGTTTCATCCTGTTGTACCTAGAGTCCCTATGAGTCAGACCAATTAGACAGCACTAAGCAACAACTACTAGTGTGTTGGTAAACTAATGAAAATATCCAAATGAAAGGGAAAGATTAGTAGTCTGGGAAAGAGGAAATAAGCAAAATAAGGAATCTTTGATACGGATAGAAGAGAGAAGGTATATAGAACATTTAGAAAAATAAGAGGAAAAATGAATCCCTCAATTATTTCAGGAAGGAAAAAGGAGAAAACAGTATAGACATAGGAGGTTTGGCAGGAAAGGCTGATGGAGGCCCCGTCTTGATTTTTATCTGCTTGATGAATGCGAGCCAAGGCCTTCATCGGAAGTTTGAGCAGTGTGAAGATACGAAAGAGTCCACCTGGATAATGAACGAATGAGTGTACTAAAATCAAAGCAATAGGATGGTGAGTTAATATCGATTTCCTGTTTAAGGTGGTCATCATAAATTTACACTAACTAGGTATTACACGAAGGAAATCT
>NW_006408551.1:5064917-5066619 GCF_000296735.1 Chrysochloris asiatica | reverse complement strand
TACCCTCTGGTTGTTTGATGATAAATGTTGGGAATTGTAGTCATTGCAATGAAATGAAATAAGATAGGTTGAATGTAAAGCTAATGTTCTCCCATGTAATCTATCACATAATTCATAATAAAAACTTAAAAGAAATAAAGAAAAAAATGTACAGTCAGAAACACTATAGAGTTGTTATGAGTCAGGACTGACTTGCTAGCAGTGGGTTTGGTTTATTAGACATATAAGATTTTTCTGTGATGTCTATCAGAGACACAAATTGTATATACTATAAGATATATCATCTGGAGTCAACACTATAAAATTAAGAGTTGGTGAGCCATTTCCCTGAAGTCTTCTTAAAACCAAACAATAATTTAGTTTAACTAGTTAAACGTGTCTGCCTTCAGAATTATACTCTTTTAACATTTACCGACATGGGATCAAATTGACAGCAGAAACTCAAAAACTTAGATAGTTACCTTAGAGGATAGGGAGTTTCTGCTAAGGAGGAGGAACAACACAGTAAAGGAGGGGGAGAAAGGTTACACAACACAAAGAATGTAATCAGTGCCATTGAATTGCACATGTAGAAACTGTTGTATTGATGTATGTTTTACTGTGTATATTTTCAACAGCAACAACAGAATACAAATTTTAAAATCAATTAAAGTATTTCCTAAAAAAGAGTCCTAACCATTGGAACTTAATGAGATTATTAGATAAAATGTATATACAGAAAAAACAACAGGATGTGGGACACCCATTATGATGCATTCCCACTTTAGAACTGAAAAATATAGTCACTAATTTAAGAACTCAATGTATGAGATAAATAGCTAAAGAACTAAACAGTTAGCTTTATAGGTTAGACATAGCTGAAGAAAGAATTAAGCAATTGAAAGATAAATCTAAGGAAAAAAATTTTAAAGCTGTAAAAAAAAAAAATGAAAAGTGTGAGAAAAAAATTAAAATATGGAAGACAGTATAAGTACGCCCAACAGACATCTAATAGGAAGATCAAAAGAGATAATAGAGTCTACGGGAGAGATAATATTCAAAGAAGATTAAAAGAGTAAATAGAGTTCCAGACAGGATATAAAAACTATGAAATTCATAGTTATAAATTCCTTTCTTCAGCTGCAACGTTTAAAAGATATAAATGAGACCTGGAAGAAAACTTTTAAATTAAGAGAAAGGATTTGCTACATACAGTGAAAGAATTATTACACTAACTGCTTATATCTTACCTGAAACAATAGATTTCCTAAAATTAATACAACAGTTTCAAAGTTACAGGAAAAATAACTCAATCTAGATTTTTAAAATCCATCTAAATTAGGCAAAAGGAGTATATCTGAACTAAAAACATTTTCAGAAAACTGAAAACTCAGAGAATTTATATTCACAGGTTCTCTCAGAAAGAACTACTGAAGGATATATATCAGCAAAAAGAATAAAAGAGAAGCCCAAAAGAAAGAAAAAGAGAGTCAAATAGAACAGTAAAAAAAAATTTAATAAACATGTGAGTAAATATAGATAAGAATTGACTAATTTGGGCTGGGTGTAAAAACAAGACTGAACTAAAACAATAGGCAAGATTTACATGGACAGTAGGTAAGGGAGTCTGGAAGATGGAGTTAAATTTTCTAAGATTTGGCCAGCGATGATGAAATTGAAGAATTCTACCAAGTTCTTCAGTCTGAAATTAATCAAACATGCA
>NW_006408551.1:5056862-5060177 GCF_000296735.1 Chrysochloris asiatica | reverse complement strand
TAAAGATTTACAGCCTCGGAAACCCTGTACAGGGTCGCTATGAGTCAGAACCGACTCCACGGCCCATCACAGCAACAACAGCTATTACACAAGTATTACTGACAGAACTTGTTGCAGCCATCCACTAACCACAAAGACATGTTTAAACATGTTTTGTTGAAATAAACCTGTGCATGTATGAACTGTAACCTTAGTAGCAATATTTTTTTACATACCCTCATAATAGATAACGTTGTTGTTGTTAAGTGCCATCAAGTCAGCTCTGACCCATAGTGACCCTGTACATGGTTTTTGAGGAGTGGCTGATGAGCTTGAGCCACCAACCTTGCATTTCAAACTGACTTTGCAGTCCAGCGCATTAACTCACAGTGCCACACCAGGACTCCAGTCAGACACTAGGATGCACAGTGTGTAGTTTTGAAAATGGAGCAGTGGAGAAAATATATATCTGGGTTGAAGTGAAGAAGAGCTGGTCAAAGCATTGAAAAGCCAGAGTATCAGTTAAATGGTTGTTGGAAACATTATAAAGGAGTAGATAGAATACTAAAATCAAGTTTGTATTTTAAGAGTATTCTTCCAGCTACAATGATTAAAAGAAAACAAGACTGGAGAAGGGGAGATTATTGCAGAAAGCCTATGATCATGGATCATGGTGGCTCAGATTAAGGAAGTGGTGATGAGGATGGAAAGAAATGTAAATTTCCAAAAGATAAAAGAGTTAATTAAAAAAAAGGAACTTTGTGTTTTGTGGTTGCAAATGTGGATGGAAAAGCAGTCAAGTTATCAACATCACTTGTTGACTGAGGTAGATGGTACCATGTTTCTCTGAAATAGGAAAAAGCGAAGGAAGAGTTAATCTGGAGACCATTGAAACCACTGATAACAAATCACCTAACCAATATAGACATAAATATGCCACAGAAATGACAAAATGTTATAACTATATTAGAGTCCTGGTGTGGTGCTGTGGGATAAAGCGCTGGACTGCAAAGTCAGTTTGAACTTCAAGTTCGGTAGTTCAAACTCCCCAGCCACTCCTTGGAAATCCTATACAGGGTTGCTATGAATTGGAACCAACAACAACAACAACAATATCTAGGTTAAAATTCCAGATAAGATTTATAGTTTGAATGTTTTTAATTCATTTCAGTGGAAGCCAGTGATTTGATATAGTTTATATAACAGCAATAGACAATGAGGTCTTAAAAATCTAGAGGAAAAATTAAATTATTAACAATTTGGTTTCAATAAAATTGCTTTGCCTGAATATTAAAGGATCCCAAATCATAATAAAGATTAAATATCAAAATAAATTATTATAATTTCTTAATGGATGTAGTAATATCCAGTTTGAAATTTTGCATTTAAAACATCAGTTTAAAAACCATAACATCAAAACTTGGTTGAACTAAGATTTTGGAAATCTCAATAGAAAAATAACATTGTGCTCCATAATGAACAATTTAAATATTAAAAATATTTAACAAATGATTATATAATTTTGTCACATGTTATGCTTTCCAGTGGCAACTTCATGTTCACTGTGAGTACAGTTTTTGGAAAAAGCTATTTTTTTCTAAAAAGTTACTTTCATGTATCTTCACCTTTTGTTTGCTGAATCTCAACCTTCTAAATCTCATGGAAAAGTCAACAGACCAACCTGAATAGGAAGAATTTGTGTTTCATTCAAATCATAACCCAATAGCCATGCTAATTACTTTGATTTAATTATGTTATCTTCCCCATTTCCAGAATATTTATGAATTTATTCTTTGTGTAATCCCAAGGTACATTATTAATGCATATCAAAGGACATAGATTAGTTATAAATATTAATGACCCACACAAAGTAACTTTGGGCAGAAATTTATGACACAGTCAATTTTTCTCTTTAATTTCTCATATTGCTTGATTATAAATGAGTTGCAATTAGGTTTGAGTATTATTCTATCCTTTTTAGTAGAAGGTTAGAAACGCAGTTCTATACTCATCAAACTTTTAAAAATACAATATAATGACAGTTCTTTTTTTTTTTCATTCACTTGTAAAATATGTGTTCCTGTAATAATTAAGTACAAAATGAATTTAAGGTTGACAGAAGAGTTGCTTTATATAATTTACAAGAGGCAATTTACATTACAGAACGGAAACAAGAAATCTTTAGCATAAATATAATTAGAATCTATTGGTACCTTTTTCTATTAGTCTTTTAAAAACAGATTTCTCTAAAACAATTTTTTTCTCAGTATTTATTAAGGAAATGTACTACCTACTTTCCCTACTTGTAGTATAACTGTTTCAGAATATCTGACATTCTTAAGGCACTTTATTTTCAGTCTTATGTAACTAATTATAACTGTACATAGACCAAGAGGCAGTCCTTCAGACAGAATAAGGGGACACATCATCTCGTGTACTTGGAACATGTTATCAGAAAGGACCATTCCCCAGAATATTATGAGTGGCAAAGTGGAGAATCAATGAAAAATAAGGAAATCCTCCATAAGATAGAGTGATACCATGCCTACAACAATGGAATTAAACTCAGCAGTAATTGTGAGAATGTCACAGGACTAGGCAGTGCTTTGTTCAGTTGTACAAAGTGTTGCTATGAGTCAGAACAGGCTCAACAGCACCTAACAACAACAACCATTTATAGCTATTATTGTTTTAAGAATTTATAATAATTTTCCAATTATTAGTTTAAACAACATAATCTTAAACATAGAAACACACTTCAAAAAGTCTCCAGGTAAAGATTGTGTAACAGTTTACCATATGGAGTGAAAGATTTAATAAAGATCTCAAGGACTTGAAGACTCTGAGAAATAAGTAAAAGTTGGTTAATAACAGTAACATGCATTTGAAATTCTATTAGTTAAACTTTTGACCATCTTTATCATTCCTTTCACAACTAGAGAAATATATAAATATTGTTATAAAAATCACATTCATTGCGGACTTACAAAATGCTAAGGTCTGTATGGATCATAACAAATTATGAATAGTATTACAAAGAATGGGAATTCCAGAACACTTAACAGTGCTCATGAGCAACCTGTACACAGAACAAGAGGAAATCCTTTAAATTGGGAATGCTTCATGATTTGAAATCAGAAAAGGTGTACATTACAGTTGCATCCTTACAGTTTTATCCTTTCACTGTATTTATTCAACCTATATGCTGAGCAATTAATCCAAGAAGCTGGATTATAGGAAGACAAACGTGACATCAGGATTGGAGGAAGACTTATTAACAACCTGTGATATGCAGGTGACACAAATGTAGTTGTTGAAAGTGAATATGACTTGAAT
>NW_006408551.1:5052490-5055446 GCF_000296735.1 Chrysochloris asiatica | reverse complement strand
TTTTCCTTATTTACTGTCCAACTTTCACATGCATATGAGGTTATTGAAAATACCATGGCTTGGGTCAGGCACACCTTAGTCCTCAAGCTGACATCTTTGCTCCTCAACATTTTAAAAAGGTCTTGTGCTGCAGATTTGCCTAATGCAATCTGTGGATCGAAGTCAATAATAATAAGAGAGTTCACAATCAATATGATGAAATGAGAAACGTGTGATGACTTTGTCTCATGAACCTTTATGAATACCACCACTTTGAATATGTGGTGATAAGCACTGGACCACTATCTGCAAGTTCAGCAGTACAAACCCACCAGCCACACGTAGGAAATCCTACACAGGGTCACTTTGAGATGCAATTGACTCCATGTCACTTCACAACAGCAACAAAAACAAAAGCCTCTAAATGTCTGACTATACCTTCTCACAGCTGGATACAGCCTCCTTGAGAAAGGGGCACTAATTCTAAGATTTAGTAGAAACAGGTCCACTTTTGCAGGTATTTTCCATTAATCTGGAAAGCACTAGAGATTCCACTAGTTTCATGACTGCTATTTTTTTCTTTCTGTCCTTGTAAAACTATCTATTACTTTTAGAGTCAAAAAGTTAGAAAAGTCTACGAAGGTCATCTGCATAACAACTTCAACTCCAGGTAAAAATACCTTCCTCTGTGTCTCTGATAACTGTGTGGCAGCCCACATGCAAACCTTGCTGGGAGCCAACTAGCAATGAGTCCAGTCAACTTATAGAATGAACTACTGGAACTTAGAGCAGCGCTAAGTATTCGCCTTCTTATTCTGAGTTATCACCTGTGTCCCTGTAATTTCCAATCACCACATCCAAGTAAAGCTCTCACCCAGGATTAGTCCTTCTACTTTTGGAGACAATAATCAAATCTCTTTTCTGTCTCATATGCTCCAACTAAACCCCAATTCTTATAGACATTTTGCATTTGGCATGCATAACTATGTTGTTGTACTTAAGTGCCATCGAGTTGGTTCATAGCAACTCTGTTATAGGGTTTCTGAATAGTGGCTGTGGTTTTGAATTAATGATTTTATGATTAACAACCATCCAGTTCTTATCCTACAGCACCACCTCAGGACTGCTGCATAGCTACATCCTTTATCAATTCTGTTAATACTTCCTTAAAATGTGCCCCCTTCCCCAAATTCCATTTTGTTGTTGTTGTTAGGTGCCATCAAATTGGTACCGACTCATAGCGACACTATGTACAACAGAACAAAACAGTGCCCTGTCCTCATTTAATGAGAGTCAAGTACAATGGTAGTAAAATTCCCATGTAATTTGGGCAGCATGCTTTGATGGATGTATTAGAGTCTGAAAGCAGACATATCACACAGGTCTGAGCCACTGAGCTTGCAAACTGTTTGCCATGTAATTGTTCACAAAGACAATGTTCTACATTATGGTGAGCGGTGACTAGGGTATTAAAAGCAAGCGATCAGCCATCTAAGGTACAACTATTGATCGTTCCCCATCTGAAGGAAAGAAGAATGAAGGCAAGCTAAAGATGCACAGAAACAATTAGTCCAAAGGACTAATGGGCTACAAGAGCCTCAGCCTGAAACCAGAAGAACTAGATGGTAGCCTAGCTACAGCTATCAACTGCTCTGAAAGGGATCACAATAGAAGTTCCTAGATAGAGTGGGAGAAAAAGATAAAACAAAACTCAAAATCATAAAATGAAATTTTAAAACTTAGGTTTACTGGTCTAACAGAAATTTGTAGAACCCCCAAGACTTTGGCTCTTAATCATACTTCAAGTCTGGATCTGAACTCACCTCTTTGGCTCAACTTTCGGCCAAACAATAGACATGCTTATAAGGTGAGCCATAACACCTGGGAGGTACATACTCCTTAGAAAACAATTAACCATATGAGACCAAAAGAGCAACTTTGCCCAGGGATAAATCTCAGAAGACAAGAAGGGCTAGAAAAGGAGGATGGATAGAAACAGTTAACACAGGGAGGAAATGGGAAGAGTACTACTACATTGTGGGAATTACAATCAGTGTCATGAAATAAAATGGGTATGAATTTTTGAATGGAAAACCAATTTGCTTTCACTTGAAGCACAATAAAAAGTTAAAACAACAAAACCGAATGTTTGCCATGAATTCATGTTAAGGTATTTAAAGCTAATTTGTTATTAATGTGTTGTTCATTACTAATAAATGAAGCATCCCCCAATTCTATAGCTAATACATTCTTACACAAAATTTTATTATTTTATCATACAAATGACTAGAATCTTGCTGCTTTTTAAAAATTTATTTCTATAAAGTAAAATCGAACATATATTGAGCTCTTACTATGTGTGGGCACTGTTACAGGCTTGACCTTCCACTGGCCCCAACAGGATAGGCTCGATCTCATCACATCTGTCGTTTAGTCCTGGTGTGGAGCTATGGGTTAATGCATTGGACTGAAAAGTCATTTGAACCACAAGGTCGGCAGCTCAAGCTGTACAGGGTCACTATGGGTTGGAACTAACACGACAGCACTTAGCAACAACAACAACAACAAGGCTTAGAGGGATTAATTGAGTTGTCCAAGGCCACAAAGCTAGTTAAGTGGCAAAGTCAGGATTTGAACTCAGTTATGTCAAAGGCCCCAAAGCACCACTAATCTCATTCTGTTTCTACCCTACTTATGCTGTCCTCAAACATGTTCTGTTATAGTTATTTATTCCCCCTTTCCACTCAGTTTCATCTTAAATAAATTCCTCTGGGTCCATTTGGAGATCTGCGGAGCTCTTCTCTAATCCACTGGGAATTGTATGAAAATAAGCAAAAAGCCAACTTGGGAAAGATTAGGTCACCACTATGAAATGAACATCTCAATTGGGTTAAAATACAGTTAATCCACATAAAACTATATATAACAAATTATAAGCAGTAAAGAGAAAAGTACTAGTATTAATACTGCCTATTGT
>NW_006408551.1:5046728-5047988 GCF_000296735.1 Chrysochloris asiatica | reverse complement strand
CCTTTGAGTTACTTCTGATTTGTAGTGACCTTAAGCACAATAGAATGAACACTGCCCGATCCTATGCCATCCTCACAATTGTTGTTACTCTTGAGCTCATCGCTGCCTTCATTATGCAAATCCATCTCTTTAGTGATCTTCCTCTTTCTATCTGGCCCTCCACTTTACCAAGTGATGTCCTCCAGGAACTACTGCCTCCTGATAACATGTCCAAAGTATGAGAGACAAAGCTTGCCATCCTGACTTCTAAGAAACATTCTGGCTCTATTTCTTCCAATACAGATTTGTTTATTCTTCTGATACTCTATTGTACTTTCAATATTCTGTTTAACACCATAATTCAAATGAATCAATTCTTCCACAGTCTTCCTTATTCATTGTCCAACTTTCTCATGCATATGAAGTGATTGAAAATACCATGACTTTGGTCAGGTACACCTTAGTCCTCAGGACTTTGCCCTTGAACACTTTAAAGAGGTCTTGTGCAGCAGATTTGCCTAATGCAATATGTCTTTGCCCTTGAACACTTTAAAGAGGTCTTGTGCAGCAGATTTGCCTAATGCAATATGTCATTTGATTCCTTGATTGCTGCTTATATGAATGTTGATGGTGGATCCAAGCAAGACTAAATATTTGACAACTTCAATCTTTTCTACATTTATCATAATGTTATTTATTGGTCCAGTGGTGAGGCTTTCTGCTTTCTTTACATTGAGATGCAATCCATACTGAAGGCCGTGGTCTTTGATGTTCATCAGTAAATATTTTAAGTCCTTTTTGCTTTCAGCAAGCAAGGTTGTATCATCTGCTTATTACAGGTTGTTAATGAGTCTTCTTCCAATCCTGATGTCACATTCTTATTCTTATAATCAAACTTCTCATTATTTGCTCAGCATACAGACTGAATTAGTATGCTGAAAGGATGAAACCTTGGCACACACCTTTCCTGATTTTCAACCATTCAGTACCCCCTTGTTATGTTCTAACAGCTGCCTCTTGGTCTGTGTACAGGTTCCTCCTGATCACAATTAAGTGTTCTGGATTACCCATTTTTCACAATGTCATCCATAGTTTGTCCTGATCCACAAAGTCAAAAGTCTTTGTGTAGTCAGTAAAGCTTAAGTAAGCATTGTTCTACTTTCAGATAAGATCTACCTATCTGACATCAGTAATGATATCCCTAGTTCCAACTACTCTTCCGAATACAGCTTGAATTCCTGGCAATTCTCTGTCAATGTGATGTTGCAACCATTTTTTTAA
>NW_006408551.1:5040082-5044874 GCF_000296735.1 Chrysochloris asiatica | reverse complement strand
GATAGATATTGAAGAATTCTTTTTGACCATGAATATGATGTCATTCCTCTTGAATTTGTCATTCCTGGAATAATAAGCCATATAATTGTCAGATTCAAAATAGCCAATGTCAGTTCATTTCAGCTCACAAATGCATAGGATACCAATCTTTACACATTTTATTTCATTTTTGACAACTTCCAATTTTCCTAGATTCATACTTTGGACATTCAATGTTCCAATTATTAATGAATGTTTGCAGCTGTGTCTCCTTATTTTGAGTTATGACCCATCAGCAAATGAAGGTTTATCAAAAGCTTTGTTCCATTCCTATCATTATGATCAACTCTACTTTGAGGAGGCAGTTCTTCCCTAGTCATAATTTGAGTGCCTTCCAACCTGAGGGACTTGTATTCCAGCACTATCTCTCACAAAGTTCTGCTCCTATTAATAATGTTTTCATCTTCTGGTACTATAGCTTGACATTGGTCCATGGCTAGTCATAAGGTTTTCAGTGGCTAAATAATCAGAAGTAGTCTGTCTCTCCTTCCCAGTCTGAAAACCCCTTTAAAATCTGTCCACCCTGGGTGGCCCTGATGCCATTTTAAATACCACTGACATCGTTTTTTTCTTCACAGCAACATGAAAAGCCACCATAATATAACAAGCTGACAGACATATGGTGGGGGGAAAAGTCAACACATACTTCTGTATATTAAACTCAACATCTTTGCTGATGTCAGAAACCCAGAGTTTTGATAGTTTGACCATTTTTTCCTCAATGTCCATGTGGGCTACTTGCATATTGTGCGATGATAAGAGTATATTCTCATTCAATCCCTGTACCCTCCTCTTCTCCTGACAAACTGCACACACCACACTAAAATCCATAGCTACTATGGCACAAATCAATAGAGCATCATACTGGCAATGGATGATTGTTTGGGGAGGATGATAAGCATGCACTTCCCATTTTTTTTGGATAATAGTATCCTGGTGTTCTTTTATGGAATTACTTCTGTACTATTCGGATCAGTGTAGTGAGATCAAGAAGCCTTAATGTCCCTAGCCATAGACTGTAGGGAGGAAGAAGTTGTGCAATCAGATACCCCTCCCTGGAATTTGAACCTCTACTGTAGTTAGGTGCCATCCGATCAGTTCCGATTCATAATGACTCTTTTGTAAAACAAAATGAAACTCTGCTCAGTCCTGCGCCATCCTCACAATGATTGCAATGTAACAGCCAGTTGTTGCAGAGTAATGGAAGGCTTACTCTTTTTCTCTGACCCTCTACTTTACCAAACATGATGTTCTTCACCTTGGACTAGTCCCTCCTAATAACATGTCCAAAGTATGTGACACATAAGACAAATTCTCACCATACATGTTTCTATGGAATATTCTGGTTCTACTTCTTCCAACACATATTTGTTCATTTTTCTGGCAGTGCATGATCTATTCAATATTCTTCACCAACATCATAATTCAAATGCATCAGTTATTATTCAGCCTTCCTTATTCATTGTTCAGCTTTCACATGCATGAGGCTATTGAAAATAGCATGGCTTGGCTCAGTCACACCTTAGTCCTCAAGGTGACATCTTTGCTTCTGAAATCTTTAAAGAGGTTTTTCACAGTAGATGTTCCCAATATTTGATTTTTTGTGTTTGACTTATTTCACTCAGCATTGTTCTTGTTGTTAAGTGCATTCAAGTTGATTCTGACCCATAGTGACTCTGTATAGAGTTTCTGAGGAGCAGCTGGTGAGCTTGAACCACTGACCTTGTGGCTCAAAGTGACTTTGCAGTCCAGTGCATTAACTTACAGGGCTACACCAGGACACCTGACTCAGCATTGTTGTTGTTATGTGCCATCGAGTCACTACCAACTCATAGCGACCGTATGCACTGCAGAATGGAACACTGCCCAATCCTGGACCAATCTCACTATCGTTGCCACGCTTGAGCCAATTAATGCTGCCATTTTACCAATCCACCTCACAGGGGGTCTTCCTCTTTTTCTCTGACCCTCCACCCTATCAAACTTATCCTGATTCAGCGACTGGTCCCTTCTGACAACATGTATGAAGTATGAGAGATGAAGTTTGGCCATCCTGGCCTCCAAGGAACTATCTGGCTACACTTCTTCCAACACATATTTGTTGGGTTTTCTGGCAGCCCATGGTACTGTCAATATTCTCCTCCAACACCATAACTCAAAACCATCACTTCTTCTACGGTCTTCCATATTCAACTGTCCAGCTTTCGCATGCATATAAGGTTATTGGAAATACCATGACTTGGGTTAGGTGCACCTTAGTCCTCAAGGTGATGTCTTTGCTCTTCAACACATTAAAAAGATATCGTGCAGCAGATCTGCCTAATGCAATATGTCATTTGATTTCTTGACTGCTACTTCCGTGAGTGTTGATAGTTGATCCAAGAAGAATTAAATCCTTGACAACTTCAATCTTTTCTCCATTGATAAGAATGTTGTTGATTGGTCCAGTGGTGAGGATTTTTGTTTTCTTTACATTGAGATGTAATCCATACCGAAAACTGTGCTCTTTGATCATCAGTAAATGTTTTAACTCCTCTTCACTTTCAGCAAGCAAGGTTGTATCATCTGCATATCGCAGGTTGTTAATGAGTCTTCCTCCAATCCTGATGCCACGTTTTTCTTCATATAACCCAGCTTCTCGGATTATTTGCTCAGCATACAGGTTGAATAAGTATGGTGAAAGAATACAACCTTGTCACACACCTTTCTTAATTTTAAACCATTCAGTGTTCCCACGTTCTGTTCGAACAACTGCCTCTTGGTCCAGGTACAGATTCCTCACGAGCACAATTAAGTGTTCTGGAATACTCATACTTCACAATGTTTTCCATAGCTTGTCATGATCCACACAATCGAAAGCCTTTGTGTAGTCAATAAGCACAGGTAAACATCTCTCTGATATTCTCTGCTTTTAGCCAAGATCCATAGGACATCAGCAATGATATCCCTCATTCCACGGCCTCTTCTGTATCTGGCTTGGACCTCTGGAAATTCTCTGTCAATGTATGCTTGTAGCCATTTCTGTATTACTTTTAGTAAAACTTTACTCGCATGGGCTATCAAAGATATTGTCCAATGATTTTGCATTCCGTTGGGTCACCTCTCTTTAGAATGGGCACAAATATGGATCTTATCCAATCAGTCAGCCAGATAATTGTCTTCCAAATTTCTTGGCATAGATGAGTGAGTGCATCCTGTGCCACCAAACTTTCTCGAAAGATTTCAATTTTTATTCCATCAATTCCTGGTGCCTTGTTCTTTGCCAATTCCTTCAATGCACCTTGGACTTATTCCTTCAGTATCATTGGCTCTTGATCATATGCTACCTCTTAAAATGCTTGAACATCAACCGTTTCCTTTCAGTACAGTGACTCTGTGTATTCCTTTCAACTTCTCTTGATGCTTTCTGCATCATTCAATAATTTGCCCAGAGAATCCTTCAATAACAAAAGTTGAGTTTTTTCTTCAGTTCCCCCAGCTTGAGAAATGCTGAACCTGTTCTTGCTTTTTGGTTTTCTGACTCCAAATCTTTGCACATCTTGTGGTAATATTTGGTTTTATCTTCTCCAGATGATCTTTGAAATTTTCTGTTCAGCTCTTTTACCTCCTCATTTCTTCCATTTGCTTTAGCATCTTTATGCTGGAGAGCAAGTTCAGTGTCTCTTCTGAATTCCATTTTGATATTTTCCTTCTTTTTTGTCTTCTTAATGACTTTTTGCTTTCTACCTCCAAATTCATCCATGTTTTGTTTCACAGATTCATTATTTTTCTTTATCAATGAGTAGTATTTTATTGTATCATGTACCATATTTTGTTAATCCATTAATCTGTTTATGGGCTCTTATGTTTCCATCTTTTTGCAATTGTGAATAATGCTACAATTAACATGAGTGTGCATGTGTCTATTCATTTCATTGCTCTTTTATCTTAGGATATATCCCTAAGATGGGATTGCTTGATCATAAAGTATTTCAATTTCCAACTTTTTGAAAAAGTACTCTACTGTTTTCTATAGTGGGTGTACCCTTTCACAATTCCATAAGCAGTGTATAGAATTCCAATCTCACCATGATCTCTCCAGCATTTGTTATTTTATGGGTTTTTTTGATCAGTGCCATTTTGCATCGATGAGATGGTATCTTACTATAGTTTTGATTTGCATCTCTCTGTGGCCAGAAGAATGAACAAATCTATCTTGGAAGACATATAACCAGAATGCTTCTTAGAAGCCAGGATGGTGAGACTTTGTCTCTCACAGTTCAGACATGTTATCAGGAAGGACCAACTCCTGTAGAAGGACATCATGCTTGGTAAAGTGGAAGGTCAGGGAAAAGAGGAAACCCCCAAAAGAAATGAGTTGGCACAGTGACAGCAGCAACAGTCTCAAGCATGACAACAATTGTGAGGATGGCGCAGGATAAGGCAGTGTTTCTTTTTGTTGTGCATAGGATCTCTATGAGCCAGAACTGATTCGATGTCACATAACTAAATGATCTAATGATCACTAGTACTTTTTAATACATATAATAGCTGCCTGAATGTTCTCTTTGGTGAAGTGTCGGCTCCTGTCCTTTGCCTAGTTTTCTATTGGATTTGTTGTTGAATTATTGATGTTTTCTACAGAGAGATTAGACCCTGGACCCCTAGCTTTGTCCCTGTGCTATCTTCAGAGAACTTTGTAGTTTCAGCTTTGGCATTTAGGTCTTTGACCATTTTAAGTTAGTTTTTGTGTATGAATCCTGATTCACTTTTC
>NW_006408551.1:5010501-5039337 GCF_000296735.1 Chrysochloris asiatica | reverse complement strand
ATGGCTTGTATAAGCAGTATACTATCTTCTGTTTTGTGTCTATTTCTGCAGTGCCTTTTTGCTATGTATGCAGCATGCAATGACCCTCTTGGTAAAGGATACTCCCACCTTTGATTTATACTTTCAATAAGCCACTGTTATTTGAATTCTGAGTTTGCTGTTCATTTGTCCCTCATTCTGGAAAGGAAAACCAGTGCTTTCAAATCAACTCCAATTTATAGTAATGTCATGTGTCAGAGTAGGACTGTGCTCCATAGGATTTTCAATAGCTGATTCTTTTCAGAAATAGATTGCCAAGGTTTTCTGCTGAGCTGCCTTTGGGTGGACTAAAGCCTCCAAATTTTGCATTAGCAATTGTATGCACTGACCATTTGCACCAGATAGGGACTCCTCTGGAAAGGAAATGAAGAACAAAAGGAAAGCAAGAAAAGTTTATGGCAGGTACAAAGGAGATTAAAAGAGCCCCTATGTGGAACAAGATATAAGATATGAAAGGTAAGAATACACTCTTATCTGTATAATTTGTTTCCAACAGCCTAAAGCTTTTAAGCATTTCCAGCCAGGCTAAATGTTTTAATTATCAAGATAATCTTTCCAAGTTACGGATAAATATAAACAAATATTTATAGTCTTTCTAGTGGTCTTCTTACCACTATCTGAGTTTGTAGAGACTTCACCCTAAGTTTATTCTAAGAGACTGGTGTCAGAAGTCACTTGACCTGGTGTAAGAGAATTTATCATTCACTGCCACTCTATTTTATGTGTGTCAGATGTTTATATTCATTCAGTACTATTTCCTCCATGTTAGAGAAATGTCAAAGCCAAGAATCCCTTTTATTAATTTGGTGTGACTTGTATTTCATCTTTTCCCTCACACTTGAAACACCTGATGTCAGTTTATATTTCTACTGCCTCATGTGGAAAACCCTTGCCATTTGTAGAATGCAAAGAATCCATATCCATGGTCTTATAAAGTAAGCCTCTTTTACTCACTTGAGTATTTCTCTACCTCACTCGTATAAGTTTGGCAGAAATATGGCATGAGTATTGCAGTATAATAAGGCAATTAATAATACTAGAGGCCAGCAAGAGATGTAATATAATGTTATGCTGCTTTCACCTTTAAAACATTAGGTTTAAGCTGTAAAATATGAACTATGGTTGTCTTTATCTTTACACCACCAAAGAAACCCATAAAGATAAAGAATGACAACATCTGAAAAGAGTTGGCATTTCCAAAGTTACCTGTCATTTCAAATGGCAGGTGAAACATAGAACCAGATTTGAATGGAAGCCAGCATGCAGAAAAATAGAATTGAAAGGAAAATCTGATGGCCCTCATTTCTTCAACAGAATGCTTATTTCTATTATATTTCATTACATTTTATGTTCATTACAAAGTAAATTAGAACAATATGCCTTTACCATAAAAGGAAGAAGGAGAGCAAAAGAGACCCGGAGGTAGAAAGAGACCAGAAAGTAATCTGAAAAGACATACCACAGATGTTCCTGAAATAAAGGATGAAAACACCAGCTTCTGAAACTCCATGATTTCTCCATCACCTTCAGTGCTCATAGCCACCTATGTACAACAGAATGGAACACTACCTGGTCCAGGGCCAACCTCAAAATTGTTGCCACGCTTGAGCCCATTGATGCTACCACTTTGCCAATCCATCTTGCTGGGGGTCTTCCTCTTTTTCTCTGACCCTCCACCCTACCAAACATGATATCGTTCTCCAGAGACTGTTCCCTCCTGACAACATGTCCAAACTACGAGAGACAAAGTTTGGCCATCCTGGCCTCCAAGGAGCACTCTGGCTGCACTTCTTGCAGCACAGATCAGTTTTATTGGCAGCCCATGGCACTTTCAATATTCTCCAACACCATAACTCAAACCATCACTTCTTCTACGGTCCTCCTTATTCACTGTCCAGCTTTCACATGCATATGAGGTTATTGAAAATACCATGGCTTAGGTCAGGCATACCTTAGTCTTCAAGCTGACATCTTTGCTCTTCAACACTTTAAAAAGATCTTGTGCCGTAGATTTGCCTAATGCAATACGTCATCTGATTTCTTGACTCCTCCTTCCATGATTGTTGATAGTTGATCTAAGAAGAATGAAGTCCTTGACAACTTCAATCTTTTCTCCATTGATAAGAATGTTGTTTATTAGTCCAGTGGTGAGGATTGTTGTTTTCTTTACATTGAGATGCAATCCATACTAAAGGCTGTGCTCTTTGATCTTCATCAATAAATATTTTAAGTCCTCTTTGCTTTCAGCAAGCAAGGTTGTATGTATCATCTGCATATCACAGGATGTTAATGAGTCTTCCTCCAATCCTAATGCCATGTTTTTCTTCATATAACCCATCTTCTCAGATTATTTGCTCAGCATACAGGTTGAATAAGTATGGTGAAAGAATACAACCCTGTTGCACACCTTTCTTAATTTTTAACCATTCAGTGTTCCCATGTTCTGTTCAAACAACTGCCTCTTCTTGGTCCATGTACAGATTCCTCATGGGCACAATTAAGTGTTAAGGAATACTTATACTTTGCAATGTTGTCCATAGCTTGTCATGATCCACACAATCGAAAGCCTTTGCATAGCCAATAAAGCACAGGTAAACATCTTTCTGATATTTTCTGCGTTCAGTCAAGATCCACCGGACATCAGCAATGATATCATTCATTCCATGTCCTCTTCTGAATCCCGCTTGAATCTATGGAAGGTCTCTGTCAAGGTATGCTTGCAGCTGTTTCTGTATTACCTTTAGTAAAACTTTACTCGCATGGGATATCAAAGATATTGTCTGATGATTTCCGCATTCCATTGGGTCACTTCTCTTTGGAATGGACACAAATATGGATCTATTCCAATCATTTGGCCAGATAGTTGTCTTCCAAATTTCTTGGCATAGATAAGTGTGTACCTCCAATGCTGCCTCACCTTCTTGAAAGATTTCTATTTATATTCCATCAATTCCTGGTGCCTTGTTCTTTGCCAGTTCCTTCAATGCACCTTGGACTTCTTCCTTCAGTATCATTGGCTCTTGATCGCACGCTACCTCTTGAAATGCTTGAACATCAACCATTTCCTTTTGGTACAGTGACTCTTTGTATTTCTTCCATCTTCTTCTGATGCTTTCTGCATCATTTAATAATTTGCCCAGAGAATCCTTCAGTAATCAAAGTTGAGGCTTGAATTTTTTCTTCCGTTCACCCAGCTTGAGAAATGCTGAGTGTTTTCTTCCTTTTTGGTTTTCTGACTCCAGATCTTTGTACATTTTTAAACAATTTTTGACTTTCTCTTCTCGAGCTGATCTTTGAAAATTTCTGTTTAGGTCTTATACCTCCTGGTTTCTTCCATTTGCTTTAGTATCTCTGTGCTGGAAAACAAGTTTCAATGTCTCTTGTGACATCCATTTTGAGCTTTTCCTTCTTTCTTAATGACTTTTTGCATTCTTCCTGTATGATATTCTTGATGTCATCCCACAACTCTTCTGGTCTTCAGTCTTTAGTGTTTAATGTATCAAATCTGATCTTCAGATGATCTCTAAATTCAGGTGGAATATATTCAAGGTCATATTTTGGCTCTCGTGGACTTGTTTTCATTTTCTTCAGCTTTAGTTTGAATTTGCATATGAGCATTTGATGGTCTGTTCCACAATCTGCGCCTTGTTTTGACTGATGATATGGAGTTTTTTCATCGTCTTTTTCCTCAGATGTAGTCAATTTGCTTTCTATGTATTCCCATGTGTATAGTTGTCTCTTATGCTGTCTAAAGAAGGTATTTGAAATGAACAAATCATTGAATTTGCAGAATTCTATCGTGTGACCTCAAGCATCATTTCTATCACCAAGGTCATATTTTCCAACTGCTGATCCTTCACCTTTGTTCTCAACCTTTACCTTTCAATCATCACTAATGATCAATACATCTTGATTGCATGTTTGATCAATTTCAGATTGAAGAAGTTGGTATACTTCTTCTATTTCATACTCACTGGCTTCAGTGGTTTGTATGTAAATTTGAATAATAGTCATATTAACTATTATTCAAATTGGCATATGTTTATATATGTATACATACAGGGAAATGGCTTAGACAGTTGCAGAAGCAGGCCAGTTCCAAGTCCATGGGTCAGATGTCATGCTGGAGGGTTCTGCTGACTTACATAGCTCCAGGCTGATGAACCCAAGAACAGCAGGTCAGATAGCAGAGTTCTGGCTACCGCGGCAAATTTATTCAAGGCAAGTCAAATGGATGTCTGCTGACGAGGACCATGATTGTCAGAAGAACCAGAGGTCAGATAACAAGCTGGATACATGACCCAGTCCCAGCTGAAAGCAAATCAGCTTTCCCACAAAGTCCACAGAGACTGGAATAGGTTACATCTCTAAGGAAGCTTTCTTTCAATTAATCAACTGCTCATAGCAAATCTTATCATGGGGGTCTACCCCATCTTAACTGCCAAGCCAATGAGAATCCTGGCCCAGCCAACTTAGCACAAAACCTTAGCTATTACAATTAGTGTATGTATTTCCTAGTCCTCGTTTGTAGGCCTTCTACTCTGATACTTTCTATTTGGAAAAGTTGGAGTAAAGTTTGAGATTAGAACACATCAAGAGATGTGCCACATTGTATATCCTAGCTCATTAAGATTTATAGCCTGGCAGCTACCCACCCTTTTCTCCAAGACATCATCTATATAACTAAAATATGCAAATGAAAAAAAATGTCATATTCTTATAGCAGAAAAAGCAGTATTTAGTGGAAATTTGAGTTCTGTGGATCAAGATTCCTTCCTTCTTTTCTTATGTGTGAAGAAAATAAGAAACAATCACATGTGGAATAGCTTCATGCATGTTGGTGAACATATAGTGACTCCCGGAAAAATAAATACCTGTTCATTCTAATAAGCATGTTACCTGTCTCTATATTCAGACCATGGCCATCTAGCAACTTCTCTTCTTTCTCTTCTCCAGTATGTATAACATTTATGTTAGAAGTTATCATCTAATTAGTATGGCTAGACTAGTGAAATATTCAGTATCAATAATGTGTACTACACTAACAATATATACTATACTATACTATACTATACTATACTATACTATACTATACTATACTATACTATACAGAGATATGCCTTTGCCTTATAGTTTGACTTCTTTTAACTATTTAGTAGCTAAATCTAGTACATTATAATCATTCTCTGCATTTTACACTCCCTTTTTGAATAAGTCATCACTGTATCAGTACTCTGATAACTCAAAAAAAAAAAAAAGTAAAGAAAAATTATTTCTAAGTGCAGTTCTTCACTTCAAGTAATATACCAGGTTGAGTCAAAAATTATCCACACTCTGACTGTATAATTTATTTTAGTCAACTTCTAGAAAAGAGATATATACCATTTTTTCAATATAATCTCCTTGCTTTTCAATACACTTTATCCATCAACAAGTTTTCATATTCCCTTGTTTAAGGATGTTTTTAGACTGAAATGTGAGTCACAAGTGCATTACCATCTCCACTTCTTCATCAGAGGTGAATCTTCATCCTAGAAGGGCTGCTTTTAAAAAACAAAGTTTTCGCAGTGTCAACAGTGTGGGTAGAGGTGTGTGGATGTGCATTGTCATGCAAGATCACAATGCTCTTGGATCATAGTCCTCTGTGTTTAATCTGAAGGTTAGGCTTCAGCTCTTCTGTGAGCATCTCACTGTGACAAACACTGTTGACTGTTCAAACTTTTGTTCTGATAGTGTTCCAATACTGGCCCTTGAGAATCTCAGAAAATTGTAAGCATCCATTCTCCAGCTGATGGCTGACTTTTGAACTTTTTCTTGGTTGGCGATTGAGGATGTTTCCATTCCATACTCTGTCATTTACTCTCAAGCTATCTAAGAGTATTGTGATCTTGTATGAAAATACATGTCCATACATCTCTGTCCACGTTGTTGACATTCTACAAAAACTTCATCCTAGGTGTTAGAGCATCCACCCTATAATCCTAATCTTGCTCCACTGGACTTTCACCTGTTTGGTTTCTCGAAAGCAGCCCTTTGAGGATGAAGATTCACCCTTGATGAATATGTGAAGACAGCAATGCATTTGTGGCACACAGCTCAGGCTAAAACATTTTTTAATAAGGAAATGCAAAACTTGTTGACAGATGGATAAAGAGTATTGAAAAGCAAGGAAAAGGAAACTATGTTGAAAGATGATGTATTTGTCTTTTCTAAAAGTTGGTTACAATCAATTCTACAGCCAGATTGTGGCTAATTTTTGACTCACCATCATATAATATAAAAGACCACTTCCAAGTTTTAGAAATACACAAGCATACATTAACAAGGCCATCTAGATCAGTGGTTAAAAAGCACAGGCTTTGGTGATGAACAAGCCTGGGATATAAATCAAACTCAAAGGAACTCTGGTAGCATAGTGGTTACAAATCAGGCTGCTAACCTCAAGGTCAGCAGTTTGAAACTACCAGCCATTCTGCGGGAAAAAGATGAGGCTTTCTGCTCCCATAAAGATTTACCACCTCGGAAACACTGTGCAGTGTCACTATGAGTCGGAACCGAATCCAGCAACAATCACTTGCTAAAACTAGATGACAAGTTACTAAACTTCCTTAAGCCTTTGTTTCCTTGTTATTAAAATAAACATGATAAGGTACAGCAAGGTTTAAATGTAATACAAGGCCTGGCATCAAGTAAGGGGTCAGTGGTGGTAGCTGTTTATGGAATAAGGTAAGAGAACCAGAATCATACCCAGGATACCTGGTCCTTTTCTTTGTCCCACATTGGCTGAGAGCACAATCTTAGCTTTCTTATGTTATAAGTGAAAAGGGTTCGGCTAGATAGTGTCTATGGGCTCTTCCAGGACTGACAAATTTATAGTTTTATTATATCAACATATATAAACTGGTTTGTCTGTATCCTCCCCTTAGATGATTAGCTTCATGCAAGCAGTTATTTTTCCTGCTTGTTCACCATTTTATTGCCAATGCTAATAGTGTCTGGTACATAGCAAATGCTAAAGAAATATTTAGTGAATCAATAATATCATAACTATTTATAAACCCAAGAATGAAAGCCCATGTCACAAAATATTTCCATAAAAATGTTATCACCTTTATTCAGAAAAGCCAAAACCCAGAAACAACCCAAATGTCCATCAACAGGAGAATGAACAAATTATTTCTATTTTCAAATACTAAAAAAAAATATTTTGTATATTATAAGCAATCAAAGAGCTGGGCTATTTTAATTATTATACACAGTACACATTACTGAATACCTTCCTTTCAATCTGAATGCCTACATATAATGCCCATTTATATCACAGAACTGCAGGCTTGGGGAAGCCCTAGCAACATAAAGTGCTAAGAGTTCCACAGCTATTGACAGGGTCAAGGCAAGCACTCAGGCTTTCTGGTTCCTATTTCAGTGTTCTTTCCATGGCATCAATCTCTTTGCTTCTCCAAGAGATGATGCAATATTGTTGTTGTTGTTGTTGTTATGTGCTATGGAGTCAGTTCCGACTCATAGCAACACTGTACAGGGTTTCCGAGGCTGTAAATCTTTACAGGATTAGAAAGCCTCACCTTTCTCCCACGGAACAGCTGGTAGCTTTGAACTGCTGACCCTGAAGTTAGTAGCCCAATTCATAACCATTACGCTACCTGAGCTCCTTAGAAACAATATTTGTTGTTGCTGTCATGTGCCATCGAGTCAGAACCGACTCATAGCAACCCTATGCACAGCAGAAAGAAACAACGTCCATTCCTGGGCCCACTTGATGCCATCAATGATGCCACCTGGCCAATCCATCTCATTGGGGGTCTTCCTCTTTTTCTCTGACCCTCCATCTTACCCAGCATGACATCCTTCTCCAGCGACTGTTCCTTCCTGACAATATGTCCAAAGTATGAGAGACCAAGTTCAACCATCTTGGCCTCCAAGGAGCACTCTGGCTGCACCTCCAGTGGACCAAAAATCAAATCCACTGCCATTGAGTTGATTCCAACTCATAGTGACCCTATATGAGGTTTCTGAGACTGTAAGTCTTTTTTTTTTTTTCCAATGTTTTATTGTGAATTATGTGATAGTTTACATGATAGAACATTAGTTTTACGTTCATCCTATCATATATCGTTTCATTGCCATGGTTACAATCCCCTCCAAACATCATCAACGAACCAAAGGATATATCCTGCAAGCCTGTTTCCCCACTCCTGCCACCTGGTCATCAGCACACAGCCCCTCTCCCTCTCTGGGTCTTAAGTCCCCAGCCATTCTCCCCGTCATCCTCTCTGCTTCCATGTCTGGCATCACTGCTTCTCTGGGTAGGGTCCTGTTCTCTGCTCTTCTCCCTTGATGGTCCCAGGGACCTCCGCCTCCACTCTTAGACTGCAAAGTTAAAAACTCCACTCATTTTGCTACAAAACATCTTCCTTTACATTTCCAAACCTCACAATCAATCCTGATAACAACTATTCACTATTGTATCACAAGAGACCTTTCCGCATCAGCCCCACCTAGACAGGTTGTATACTACTCAATGGAGATTCTACCTTCCTCCATGCCCTCTAGATCTAGGTTCTCTCTTGAAAGCTTGTAAGCCAGTCACTTCTTGCCTTTGTAGCCCCCCCTTCCCCCTCCCCATTTTGGATATTGAATGTCCAACTTGCCCATCCCTGACTACTCTGTGTACGGAGGTGATGGGGCTGATCCTTGTTGTAAAGATTTGTTCCCTCTTTTGAGCTACTGCATCCATAAGTGTAGGTCAAGTTCATCAAATTCTATCAGATTACTGGGTTTTTTTGTTGTTGTTGTTGTTTTTTGCCTCTTTCTTGCTTCTTCTAGTTGAGCTCTGATCATCCAGTCATTGAAGCAAGGTCAAGTGGGTATTATCTGCAATTGTGGGTGTTCTTATGCATATGCCCTCTCTTCTTATCAGCTGGACACTTCACTTTCCACTCTAGTCCTCTGTGGCTATGTCTCTGACTCTGGGCCCAAGAGTCCCCAGGACTTGCCACACTGCTGGGTTCATAGGAGTCTATTGAATGTTGTAAGGCTTAGCTCACCACTTCATTGCTGTTTTTCCCTCATTTCCCCTTATCGCTGATGAATCAGAGCATGGTCACCAATCAGAGCATGTATTCCCATTGGGTCTGAGTCTTAGAAGTAGTGAAAGTCTTTACAGGAGCAGACAGCCCTGACCTTCTCTTTCAGAGTGGCTGGTGCATTTGAACTGCTGACCTTGCAGTTAGCAGTCCAATGCTTAACCCATAGCACCACCAGTCAAACCTAGGTTCTATCACTTTCCACTATGTCTCTCCCTGTTATGAAAAAATAATAGATTCCACTTCAGAGATTTGCTGTAAGGGTAAGTGAGATAATGTAAGAGTCAAATATTGTGATCATGATGGAAAACAAGTGTGCTAGCTCCTTTGAAATAAAGTTCTACACCCAAATAAGTACCACTTGGTATGAGGTAAGATGGGAGCTGAATCACAGTCAACTCATAGAAAACTAATAGTGTCTTCAGAAGACCAGCAAATTCTGTAACATTCTACTGGAAAGCTAAATATATTTAAATGTCAATTTGCATTGACCTTGTCTTTAAAAAAGTTTCCTTCTTCTTGTTGTTAGTGTTGTTGAGTCTATTCCAATTCATAGCAACCCTGTACAGGGCTTCCAAGGAGCAGCTGGTAGACTTGAACTGCTGACCTTGTGGTTCGCAGTGCCACAACAGGAAATAAAACATTTCCAAGCTTACTGTATAATTAACTAAGTCTGAATAAGCTAGTAAATGCTATATTCTATAGTCTAACTGAAGGAACTTAACTGTAATAAATTTGAGCTTTAAAAGTCAGCCTAGATTATCTATAGATGTATGGCCTTTTTAAAGTTGTTAAAAGTTCTAGTACATTAATTTTCTGTACAAAGATGGATGGTCTGGTTTTAAACAAAACCACTGGAATTTTCATTTTATACTATTATCAAATGACTTGAGCTATAATGCTTCAGAAGCTGAAGGCTGTCTGATATAAATATGTAGAATTCATACGGGATGAGAGAACACTTGGAAAAAGCCCCCAAATAAAACATAGCTATTATCATCTAAAACTATAAGTGGGGACTGACAGCAATGCCTCCCCTACAAAATACAGACCATTTTTTCCTAAAACTTGTGATTGAAAATGGTTCCATTTCTTGGTCTCTGCAAATCCTGAAGTTGTCTTTTGTTTTTAGATAAGCAAATCCTAAAACTGATTGGCCATTCTTTGTTGTTAAGACATCAGAAATGGCATTGCATTCTCATCTGACCCTCTTAGGATCTGCGCAGGGGCAGGTAAAAAGATATTCTAAAATCCCTACAGCCTCCAAATGTTTCCTTATGCATCACCAGACCTGGGTAAGCCTGTGCACGAGCCACATCAGTGCATAAAAAGCTAAGTGCTTTTCTTGTCAGAGGACAATTTGAAGATGACGAAAGCTTTGTATTTCCCCTGTTGTTTCTGAAAAGAAATCGGAAATATACTATTTAGATTCTGAGGCAACTAAAATAGAGGCATTTTGTGGCAGATGGGATTTTTATGAGCTGTTTGTCACCATATACCAGTCTTGTTAAGAAGCAATCGTTTTCTGCTTCATTACACTAAGATAGCTCTGTTTAGGGCTCCATTCAGCTGTGAAATGATTTTAAAACTTCTATAAGGAATAGAGATAGGCTTTTTATATATAATAAAAGATTGTTGACAAAAAAAATGTACTAAAACACAAAGAAAGTGGTCAAACACACTCTTTTTGTGTTGGGGGAAATAGAGATACTCTGAATTTCCTATTTAAGGTTGTTCTGCTCATTTATACCAGCAGAGAAAACTACATAATACTTTTATTTTTCTCACCTATAAAAGGTAAAAGTACCTTTTATAGTTTTACATAGTCTTCATAGTATATATCATATAAATAAGAATACTTGAGAAAAGATCAGTTTCAGCTTAAAATATGTAAAAGGAAAACAAACTTGGCAAATGCAAGAAATATACCCACAGGCAGATTAGCCAATAAGGAAAGTAAGCACAGGTTTACTTACAATTTCATGTGGATTTCACCAAATCTTTCACCTGATGAGAAATACGTGAAACTATTCACTAAAGATTAGTAATTATGCATAAATAAACCCATGCTTACTTTGTAAACTGTGTACTTGTCTCTATCAGGGGTTTATAATTTAGAAAGAGACTTTGATTATGCTGGAATGAAATGCAGGAAGGTGCTGTGGGGTTGGGAGAGAGACAGGTGCCAGCCATAACAAGAAGTAGAATCTTTGATGTGGTTAAAATGTAACATTGTTCATTACACATTAGTAAGTAAGCACAGGTAAGCCAGTGCTTTCCTTGCTTAGTGGGTAATCCTACACTGAATATGCCACACTTTTTAATGACTTTACTTTCCCCAAAACTAATTTATGTTTCAGTTTCTTTTCATGTTTAATGATATTTTAAATTTTGGAGGCAAGGTAGTCTAAGCTTGTTAGTATAAAGATAAGAAATTTAGCATATCATCTTTCCTGGCTCAAATCCTCATGCTATATAATTCAGGGGAGTTACATACAAAAGAATAACTTGGGTCAAGTCCTGGTCTAGCCACTTTTTCACTTGGCCTTGTTGCTGTTAAGTGCTGTCGAGTGGTTCCAACTCATAACGACCCTCTATACAGAATTTCTGAGGTTATAAATCTTTGTGGAAGCAGAAAGCCTTATCTCTCTCCCAAAGAATGACTGGTAGGCTCCAACTGCCAACTTTGTAGTTTGCTGCTCAGTGCTTATCCTACAAAGCCACTGAGCTCCATATTTGACGTTGTTGTTGTTAAGTGCCATGGAGTTCATTCCCACTCATAGCGATCCTGTGTAAGGTTCCCAAGGAGCAATTGGTGGGTTTGAACCACTGATCAGTGGTTAGCAGTCCAGTGCTTATCCTACAGTGCCACCCCAGGATGCCTTCGGTATTTTTAAAGGATTCCTGAGAACACAATGGTTAAGTGTTGGACAGCTAACTGAAAGGTTAGCAGTTGGAACCAGAGCTTCTAACCAGTTCATTTGGCCTTAACACTAGCTCCCCACTAAGAGTTTGCATTTCCACCCAGATACAGTAACTGAATCAGAATCTACAGTCTAACAAGATTCCCAGGTGATTCTTATAGAAGACCTTATGCATACCAGAGTATACGTAAGAATAATTGGTACCAGTGGTGGTGGTTATGTGGTGGAGTCGGTTCCAACTCATAGCAACACTATATAGGGTTTCTGTCCATCTTTGTTGTTGCTGTTGTTGTTGTTATGTGACATGGAGTCGGTTCCAACTCATAGTGACCCTGTACAAGGTTTCCGAGGCTGTAAATCTTTACAAGAGCAAAAAGCCTCATCTTTCTCCCACGGGACAGCTGGTAGTTTCAAACTGCTGTCCGTGAGGTTCACAACCCAATTCATAACTACTACGCTACCAGAGCTCCTTAAGAATCGCTAGAGATCTTGTTAAAATGTAGATTTTAATTCAGTATATCTGGAGCACAGATGAGCCAGAACGAACCAGTTTGATACCACAAAACCTCATTGGTAGACAACAATAAGAACCAATTTAGCTTGGGAGACTGTGAAGTTCAGCTGATTTAGACTGAGCTCAATTATGCCCAGCTGGGCTCACTCATGTACTTGCAGTTTGGCTGGTTTGCAGGTTGGCTCCAGATAGCTATCGGGTGGTCTAGAATGGCCTCAGCGTGTACAATTGGAACATTTTTTTCTCTGCTTCAATAATCTCCCATTGTCCAGCTGGTTAGCCTGTGTTCAATCTTATGACATGGCAAAAGTACAATGAGAAAACAAAATCAGTCACTCACCCATTCTTCAAACTTTTGCTTGTATCTCATTTGCTTACATCCCATTTTTGCAACCCAAAGCACGTCACATGGTCCAGTCTAGATTTAAATGAGAGGGTGCTACACAGTTAGATGCCCAAGATTGAAGAATTGGGCCATTAATACCATCAATTTGCACATTTATTAATTGTTGAAAAGACTGAGTTCTGTGTGAATGTTTGCAAAGCCATGAGCATAGTACAATGTATTGCATGAGGCAAATCTGCTGCACCAGACCTCTTTAAAGTGTTGAAGAGCAAAGATTTCAGTTTGAGGACTAAGGTGTGCCTGACCCAAGCCATGTTATTTTCAATCACCTCATATACATGTAAAAGTTGGACAGTGACTAAGGAAGATCCTAGAAAAATTGATGCATTTGAGTTATGGTGTGGGAGGAGAATATTTAAAGTACCATGGAATGCCAAAAGAACAAACCAATCTGTGTTGGAAGAAGTACAACCAGAATGCTCCTTGGAAGCCAGGATGGTCAGATTTCATCTCTCATACTTTGGACATATTGTCAGGAGGGACCACTCCCTGGAGAAGGTTATCATCATGTTTGGTAAAGCAAAGGGTCGGAGAAAAACAAGAAGACCCCCAGCGAGATGGATTAGCATGGTGAGAGCAGCAATAGTCTCAGGCTTAGCAATGATTGTGAGGTTGGTGAGGGAGTTGGCAGTGTTTCATTCTGTTGTATATAGGGTCACTCTGAGTTAATGCTAACTCAATGGCACCTATTAACAACAACAGCAGCATAGTACTGGACACTCAGTAGGCACTCACTAAGTCCTAGTTTCCTTCCATCCTAAAATGTGCCCAATTTCTTGAAGTCCCATCTCAATTAATCTAAGGTTTTCATTTCTTTATTCAAAGAACCAGATTGACATAAAAATTATTATACTAGGAACCTGTCATTTTCTCTCCTCAAATTCAGTAGAATTCTCCCCTCCTATTCAGGAAAATCAAGTTCATGATCTGCTGCAGATTGCATTGTTGTGATCCATAAACTTTTCATTGGCTGATTTTCTGAAGTAGAACACCAAGGTCTTCTTATTAGTTCATCTTAGTCTGGAAGCTCTGTTGAAGTCTTCTCAGCATCGTAGCATGCAAGTCTCCAATGACAGGTAGGTGGGGACTGTGCATGGGTTCAAAGTTAGCTGACCCTTCAGTTAGCTGCCCAACACTTAACATACAACAACAGCAGCCCAGGACAGCTTATCAATACATGTTTGTTTCAATGAACTAAAACATTGACTAAGCTTTTGAGTTAAGTGAATTTTATTGCATTCTAATTTTAAGGATATTGATTGCATAGCCAATATATACAGTAACAACTTAACTGGACACCTAGCTTTTACATTGCCAGACATTTAAACATGTTTACTTTGTGCTTGTTAGAGAGCACATATAGGGGTTTTTGTTGGTGGTGGTTTGTTTTGTTTCTAGGAAAAGAGATTTGGTACTAGGGAAGGACTTATTTTTCTTTAATAAACAGATTAGTAAAGATTAGTAATATGATAGTTAAATTTATGTGTCAACAGGACTGAGCCAGGCTTCATAGTGGTTTGGCAGTTAAAACGTAGTAATCCCCATGATGAGATGTGATATAATGCAGTGTAAGTTCCACGATGTTGTGAGCAGCCATTAAGTTGAATGGAAGTTTCCTCAGGGATATGGCCTGCTTCCAATATATTGGACACTCAGGCAAAGCTTGCATGCTTTCTGCTGGAATGGGATGTTGCATTTGACTCGTTAGACATGAGCCAGCAGCCTGCTGTGTTACCTGCTGATCTCAGAAGCAAAGAACATGACCAAGTACTTCTGGAAATGCAAAACAGCCCAAAGAAGCTCCTCCCTACTTTTATCCTTTTCCCTATTGCCTCTTTTGTTTTAATCTTTAATGTTTTTGTAAAATCTAAATTCTACTTCATAATATATCCTGCTTGTTTCAAGCAGGCACCCAATATGTAAAATCTTCCCCAAACTTTAAGAAAAATAATCCAAGACAAAATACCAAGTAATTTAGCCTATGTGTTCTCTGATGGCAGAAGGGCAATAAACTTCAAAACTGGAGTATAAGAAGAAAACAAACCTGAGGAAAGGCAGAGAAAAGATTGAAAATTAATACAAAATCTGATTAGATGACAACAAAATTTATGTATACACGTAGAAGCTACTCAACAAAAATATAAGTGAAATAGAAGAATATGTATAACCTTAAAGGAAATCTAGTTAGCATGCTATCTATATTAATGAATCTAGTTCATCATTCATAACTATCAAATATCAATAAGCATTTGATAAAAGAAGTGATAGAACAAAAGAAAACTCAGGGAACACAAGAGTTATTTTTATTATTATCATCATCATTATTGTTGTTGTTATCATTAGCACCCTCATTGTATGCCAATGAGTTTAGGGATAATTTGTTATGCAGCATTATTTTCATCATAGTTAACAGATACAATACTCATATATCATTTGTACAATTAAAAAAAAAATAGATGTGGCACTATAGAATCAGCACTAGACTGCGAACTACAAGGTGGTCAGTTCAAATCCACCAGCTGTTCCTTGGAAACCCTGTGTAGGGTCACTATGAATTGGAAATGACTCGAGGGTACTTAGCAACAATAACAAATAAGTATGAATACAAAAATGCTTACTTTTTAATGGTGGAATTACAGGTCTTCTATTTTTTTCTTTTCCTTTTTTTTTTTTTTTTTTTAATGCATTTCTCCCAAGTACTCCAATATTAAAATTAGAAAGAAATATTATTTGAATAATAATAAAACGTAAAGTATTTGGATAGCTAAAGATGGAAGGAGGAAAGGTAATCAAAATATATGAAAATACGTCAAAAACTGTTGCTAGAAAACCATATAAAACTTTATTAAACAACCCCCCTCTAAAATTGAGACTCAAATGGAACACATGAGCAGGCATTTAAGCTTGCTGTCTACCACATTGGTCTACTGGTGAATGGAAGAGGGGGAAAGGCAGCAATGAAGAAATGGGCTGAGTTTAACCACGTTCCATAGACTCCTGTTGACCTGGAGATGAGAGAAGAAGAAGGGCTGGTTGGTCCAAAGTGTGGTGAGACCTGGAGACACCTGAGCCCATGGACAAAGACATAACCACAGAGAGCTAGAGCTGAGAGTGAAGCAACCAGCTGATATGAAGTGAGGGGAGATGCACAAGAACACCCAAACTTGCAGACAGTACCCATTTGACCTAGGCTCTATGGTTTGATAATCAGAACTCGGCTAGAGAAAGATTTAAAAAAAAAAAATTGATAAAGGAAATGAGGGTAAATAGCTACAAATTGATGAAATTGACCTACACTCATTGAGGTTTGTTGTTTGTTGTTAGGTGCGGACTCATAGCAACCTTATGCAAAGCAAAACAAAACACTAGCGCAAAATACCAACAGAGATGAAAGGAGTCTTCACATTAAGGATCAATGCTAATCCCTCTGTATACAGGGTAGATAGGGATGGAAAACTTAGACATTGTTGTTGTTGTTAAGTGCCATCAAGTCGCTCCAACCCATAACAACCCTGTGTAGGGTTTCCGAGGAGCAGCTGGTGAGCTTGAACTGCCAATCTTGCAGTTCAAATGGCTTTGCAGTCTGACACATTAACCCACAGTGCCACACCAGGACTGCAACTTAGACATTGGCTACCTAAAATGAGGGGGTGATAAAGGCTCAGAGTAACTGGCTTACAAGGTTTCAAGAGGGGGTTTCACTTAAGAGTGTGTGGGGGAGAATAGTTTCACCTTGTCAAGACAGGTCTGGTAAAAAGAGATGGGGATAAGATTCTTATGATTCAATACTTGTTATCATGACTAATTGCAACTGTCACAATTGTAAAGGTAGAAGCTTTGAAACAAAAAAGGGGGTGTAGTTAATATTACAGTCCAGAAACAGAGGACCCTAAGACCATCAAGGTAGAAGAGCACAAGCGGAATGCGAGACCTTATCCAGAGAAGCAGTGACACCAGAGATGGAGGCAGAGATGGGGACATGGAGAGAGGGAGCAGCTGAGGATTCTAGAGGAACTGAGAGCTGGCGGCCAGGAGGCAGACTTGCAGAATGTGCTCTTTGGTGGTGTAAATTATTATATATGCCTGAGTGTTTAAAAAAAAAAATAAAGAGGGCTAAAATGAATAGAGAGAAATACTGCTAACTGATGGTACATTGTAATGAAACAAACTGTATGATTTTTTGATACAGAACTGATGATCTGCCCTGTAAGCTTTCTCTCAATTCATAATAAAAACTTTATTAAACAAAAATATCAAAAGGTGAAGCTATTGTTTTTTGACTATCCATCTATGTCTATAATACTCTGTAGTGGTGTTTTCATCTCTCCAATAATTTCCTAAAGAATTCTTTGCTTTATACCATGTAGGGACAGAGCTGAACACCCCTCAAAGTAGCCACACATGCAGTCTGCATTATTTAATCTGACTGTTTCTGTGCTCACCAAAATACCCTATTCTCATGATCTCACCCACTGTGTTTGAGCGAACAGCCTAGTACCTCAGGACTCCTTCCCTCTCCAACTATACACCACCTATGCGCAGCCAAATGCACAAGAATTGCTACTCTTTAGTATAAAATGGTCACAGTCTGCTCCTTTGGTGATGAACCTTGCCTTTCCAGCCAGACATCAGTGGAAGCAATACAGTTGTCCCTGTCAGTAAATTTCCCTTTGAAATAAACCAATGTCTGTTGGACCATCTCCTGGCCAGTTTTTCAATCTCTAGGCAAATCCCCACATGGAAGGAATTTCCCTTCTGGGTTTGAATCTACGCAATTGGCAAGCCAGCCAGGAGACTGAAAAACTCCTGAGTTTCTAGGATAAGATGGGAGGTGGAATGGGGCACTGGGGTAAATCCCTGATGGTCTTCAGCCTCCAAGTTTGGTCCTCTAACACAGTTGCTAGAAACTTGGGGACCAGTGCATGAGTAGGAGGACACCCCAAATATGCCACAAGGATCATTGGAAGTCCTACAGGCAGATGGGGTTGATAAAGCTAAGAAGGATACCAGGATGCTGGTCACCTCAGTTGCCTGGCCCATCCTGTGTGCTGTGCTACTGAAGCAAAAGCAGCGGATTGGCTAGAAGCAGGAAGGCTGAATGATGAGTTGTACATTGAAACAGAGGCACAGGTGTCACAAGCCAGCACCGCTGAGGCCCTGGCCACTTACCTTCCATCATTAGACTCCATGATAGAAAGCCTAGCTTGTCACTTAGCAAAAGTAAAAGGGTGACACCTGCCTCACCAGCAGGTATGTACTGTAATCATGAGGGCAAATTGGAATCCCAAGCAACAGGACCTGCTGAAGTCCTCTACAAGTTAGGAAGAGGATTTTGAGGAGGAAACAAAGTTTCCTAAAAGTGTGGCTAGTCCTAGTTTCCAAGAGTAAAGCGGACCAGCCCCACTCAGCTGATGTGGCTCCTGTCAATTTGGTGGCCCCTAAGTGACAGCAGGCAGCATGTCACTATGCAGGACTCCATTGCCCATGAACTGGTGGAGTTAGCCACCCAATATTGGCAAAAAGGGAGAGAATTCTAACTCTGTTTAACTCATCTGCCTGTGGAATACCAGGGTGGAGGGCATATGCTCACGTGACTTGAAATGTCTAAGATGACCTCTGTAACTGCCTTCCCCATACTGCTGCAATGCCTCTATGTTTCAGTGAATGAAGTCCAGGTGGTATCCCTTTCAGTTTGGATTATAGCTGCCTATAAATCTGTGTGGCCAAATGGAGGAGACATTCCAGCCTCCCCCATACGCTGGACAGCTTGGAGGAATTTCAGGAAATGATTAGAGAGCTAGGGATTAAGCATGCTGTGTATACAGAGCATTATTGGAGCCTCAATAATGAGCCACTCACAGCCAGCATGAAAGATGCTATTTCACAATCACATCTTCACCAGTGATATGGAGCGCTAGTGTCTATATTAAGCCCCATGGTGGGACAGCCACTGTCCTGGGCTGCTCAGGTTGTAGAAGACCTGGGGGAGACAGAGAAGTTCTGCAGATAGAATGTCCGAGTGCAGGGATGCAAGTTCAAGGGGAGTCAGCAAGTAAGACAGAAAACAACTGGGCTTGGTCTGGGTCACAAGGAAGTAATTGTGGATTGATCAGCTTGCTATTGGTACCCCAGCCCCACCCCCCACCCCTGAGACAAAATTGACAAACAATGCTATTCAGTCTTAGTAAAATTGTGGCAGAAACTTTGCCCTGAACAGCAAATCACCAAAGGGAAGGATTCTCAGGAACCCACAACCCCAACGCACACCCAGCATGGGAGATGCTGACACCCTGAATTAGGTGTGGGGTTAAGGCTACCCCTTGCCTAAAATATGGAGACTATTGGGGGACCAGAGGCAACACATGGAGCTAACCATTCATCAGTCTTCTAAGAACAAACAGAGTGTGTTAACATTAGTAAATACTGGGGTCGAGTCCACCTTGATTTATGGGTTGGTTGCTCAGCACTAGGAAAGTGGGCCAAGCCCCCAGGTGTTCATATGTGCCACTATATTGATGATGTTATGTTAACCTGTGATTCTCTCTCCTTACTCTAACAAACAGAACCACAATTAGCAGCACACCTAAGGTCACAAGGAAGAGCCATCCATGATGCCAAGCTGCAAGGCACTAGATCATCTGTTAGATTCTTGGGTGTTGTGTGGTCAGGTATGATAAAAGTAGTTCCTGAAGCTATCACTGATAAGGTGAAAGCACACCGCTGCCCTGCCACAGTAAAGGAGTTGAAAACACTCCCGGGATGCTGAAGTATTGGAGGCCCTTAATTCCTACTTAGATCAGATTCTGTACCCTTTACACTGACTTTTCAAACAGAGGGCGACTTGAGACTGGACCACTGACATGGAACAGGCATTCAGTGCTGCGAAGGTTGCAGTACAGCAACAGGCTCTTTGGATCATAACAATAAGGCAAGAGTGCGAATTGGATGTTATCTGCTATTCAGAAGAATATGGTTGGGGTCTGTGGCAATAGCCACAGGATTGATGTATGCCCTTAGGATTTTGGTCTCAGCTATGGAAAGGTGAAGAAACCTAGCACAGGACTCTAGAGAAACAACTTTGTGCTGTATACAACAAGTTTACAACTTATAGAAGACATCACAAAAGGGGCCCCTATAATTGTACAGACTACTACCCCATGCAGGCACCCCTGGACTGGGTGACCCAGTCCAGCACTTTGGCCCAATGGCATGCATATTTTCAAAACAGAGTGTCCTCTTAACAAGTTCCTTGAGTGCTGAGTTACACTAGATTCTTGGACCTGTTACTTATGTCATTGATGAAAGCACCAGTCGCCCAAAGTGGAAGCACTCCCATGAGAGAGTTACATACTGGAAGGCACCAGGAAAACCTCTGAGGAAGCCTGATATGTGGACAGCTCAGTTTGTGGCAAGCCCTCACAGTGGTCCACAGTGACTATACAACCTGCCACAGAAGGTATGTGGATTGGGGCTGAGTAGTCAATGGGCTGAGTTGAAGGCTGTTATATCGTACGGTGCACAAACCAAACTCCACAGTGGAAAGCTGGGCAAGGTACAAAGGGTTACCATTATGTCTAACATATTGGACAGAGTAGGAGTGGGTACTGAACCAATAAGTCCTCTGGTGACTTATTGGAGCTGTGGAAAAATATTTGGGTCCATGCCCAGGGCATGGACATTACAGTATCAGCACATAACCCCTTCACTCCCCAGGGAGCACTCGAGCTGATGGACTGGCCCAGCTGCACACCATGCAGCATGCACCTGTAAAGCAAGTGGCTGAGTGGCTATATTGAAAAACAGGACAGGAGGTCCAGGAATGGACAGACGGCCTGGGCATTGTGTGGCATTTTCATTTCCCATACAACCCAATTGTGGCTGGACTAGTACAGTGAATGGATGAGATTCTGAAACAAACTGTACAGCTAGATACACACTTGTTACAACAGTGGACCCAGAGTCTTCCAGAAGCTCTGCAATGCATCACTGAATATCCATGACAGATGCAACCAAGTGCCTCTCAATTGTTAACCCAGAGACTACAAAAGGCTATGAGGATTCAAGTCTCTGTAACCTATCTGGGGATTCCAACAATCTCTTGCTGCTTTTGCTCAGGACCTAGCCCAGGGAAACGCCATTGTACCACTTCCCTGGAAATAATGAATTGCTCCCTGATGGTTTGTGGGGATTTTTTAGAGCTAATGGTAGGCTTACAAGTGTCCCCATGGTTCCATTCAACATCTTCCAAAGGCCTACATTTTTTCCATTCTGGAGAGAGCCCCATCCCTCAAGGGACCCCTGTTTTAAGCCTATGGAGTATTGTAGTGCCCGTATTAAATTACACCAGTCTCCCATCCTAAGAGGACCCACAGGGGCAAACAGCATGGTATTGTAAAACTGGAGGACTGTCTCCCCTCCACTGCATGTATTTTACGCAGTGGGCATGATTTACCTCTGTTCGTATCTCTCATCTCTCTGTCCTTCCACCCTTAGAGTCTATGGCAATGTATTTGCCAATTGGGTCACCATGATTGTGGACATGAGGAATCAATCAACTGTTGTGTATGTCGGGAGCTTCCCACCTTCTCTGCTGTTGGCATGCCATGAAGAATCACACCTGCTGACCCCAGTGCTTAGGCCTGCTTGACCAGTGGAGCAGCAGTCCAAACATGTTCAGGGATTCTCTACTTGGGAGTCATCCTACATTGGAGTACAGGCTGTTGCTCTGGCCTGTGGCTACAGGTCTCTAATGCCCAGGCCCAAAGGATTATATGGAAGATCTACAGTAAAATTGGGAGGGTCAGTTAGGAGTGTTCAGGTGGGGTATAGAGACAAAGCCAAATGCCCCAAAAATGAACACACAGGCAATCTGCATTATTTGCCACGTTGCCTTCCCTGCTCATTTCATCTGTTGCTGTTCCCACCAGAATACCATGTTCTCATGATCTCACCCACTGTGTCTGAGCGAACTGCCCAGTACCTCCCTTAGGACTCCCTCCCCCTCTGGACTGTATGCCACCTATGCACAGCTGAATGCACATACTATTCTTTAGTATAAAAGGGTCAGTCTGCTCCTTGGTGTGAAATTTTGCCTTTCCTGCCAGCTACGACTGGAAGCACTATTGTTTCCCCTGTCAGTAAACTTCCCTTTGAAATAAACCAGTGTCTGTCAGACTGTCTACTGGTCAGTTTTTCTGTCTCAGTAAATATCCACATGGAAGGACTTTCCCTTCTGGGTTTGAAACTAAACACATCACATCTCTTGTAAATGTTCTATGAGGTTTGGGAAACAAAAAGAAATCTGAAAGGGCAAGAGCAAGACTGCAGGGTAGATAGGGTACGATTTCTGAAAACAAGTATCACAGGACATTCCTTGCCACCTTCAAAGAATGAGCAGGTACCTTGTCATGATGGGAAAATAATTCTCTGTTGAAACTTTACTGAACTTTTTTCACTGATGCAATTTTCAATTCTCTTAAAACTTTTTCATAATAAACCCCTGTGATTGTTCTGTGTCCTTCAATAAAACTATCAAGATTGTTGTTAAGTGCCATCCAGTCCGTTTCAACTCATAACAACCCTGTATAGGGTTTACGAGGAGCAGCTGGTGGATTTGAACTGCCGATCTTGTGGTTCACAGTCCAGTGCTGATCCTACAGCGCCACACTTGAAGTCAAGATTACCATTTAGGAATCAAAAAAGAAATCATCATAATTTTCTGAGCTGACCTCTCTGTCCTGAATTTGGCTGGCCTCTTAGACACCACTGTTTAGCTTTGACCTTGCTTTCTGGATCATATTGGTAAATCCAAGACTCATCCAGGTTATGATTCATTCCATTCATTCCAAAATCATTAGCTTCTTGCTTAAAAGGCTAATGGGAAGACCAGCATTTTGAGCTTGATGATCTTCACATAATGCTTTCGATACCCATAGAGTTGAAAGCTTGCTGAGGCCAAGATACTGACTTTAAACAGAAAATGTCAGCTGTCATCATATTAGTATTAATTATTTGGTCTCCTACCAGTTTCTGGACTTTAGTCATAGTTTCTTCATTCATGCAGGTTAACAGTTGTTCCTCTCTTGGCTAATCTTTGAGGTCTTCCTTAAAATGATTGATCCATCGAAAACTGTTGCATTATGTGGAGCAGTATTTCCATAAACTTGTTATAAAGCTTTGATGATTTGAGAAGATGTCCGCTTAACTTTTGTTTAAAATTTTTTGATAATTACCCTGATCTCAAAATCATTTTTCCCCATGGCTCAAAAAGTATCCTTTTTTTTTTTTTAAGGCACTTTAATGAGACTAAGATAAGTGTGTTTCTGAGAGAACTTGTCTGCAGCCATCCACTGATAACAGAGACATGTTTAAACATGTTTCATTTGGAAAAAAACCTGTATATTTATGAACTAGAACTCTAGTAGCAGTACTTTTTGACTTATCCTTGTATTTATACAGTTCTGGGTACCTAAATGCATCACAGAAAAAGCAATTAATTTTAAAAGTGTACGCCTCAAACATTGATTGACTTTTAAAGTAATTATGCATCTTTATTGTTGTTAATTGTCATCAAAAAAAAAAAGGAAACAAAATTTCTTATTTTCTCCTTTATTTAGAGCGCTTTTGCTAGAGAGTAGACAAGTAAACAGATTATTTGCTTTTACCCCTTTTTATTAAAAGATTTAGATTTATGGGGTATTTGAAATCAGGAGTAAACAATATTTTCTTCTTGTGTGTCAGATAGAGATTTTCTTCTGTAAATTAGTTAGCTGGAAGAATGCTGACACCAGTTTTTGACTCTGTCATGATGATAGACATGTTGTCTCTATGAAAACTGGAGATTTCTGAAATGTGGCTTAAACTCTGGCCAAATGAGAATCAGATCATCTGTAGATGCACTTCACTGCGATCACTACCACCCAGAAGTAAGTTCATACCAAGTTCATATGTGCAATTAGATTCTGTTATGCAAGTTACTGTGAAAAGTTCTAGGTAGTTGTGATTATGTAAATCTAACACATTTGCTAGGGGAGTTTGCATTTTAAACAACTCTATGGGGAATCTTTTTTGTAAAGCTAATTATTAGCTCCTAATTTATTTGTTTAGTAAAGCCAGATTGTGATACGTGGCATATTTAAAGTGGGATAAATTTATAATTGTGTTTCATACAGTGTGTTCACTAGAAATCCAACGAGAGACTGCAAGTGTCAACATTCATGATTCCGTGAAATATGCACCCTCATGCGTTAGATTAAGCAAATGTAGTTTTACATGCTTAATTAAAAGCAGGGAGGGTGGCCTGGTGTTTTCTTCCTCCAATTCCACTTCAACTACAGACTTTGAAGTGTTTAAGAAACTCTGAGCTAACACTCCTGTTTCTCTGGGCCTTATATACGTGAAGCCAAACCCCATAATAGGAAAGAACCTCTCTCTTCTCAGATCTCTGTAATCTGTCTTTTTTAAAAAGGGGCTTCATTACTGTTTTAGGCTGGGTTCTCTAGAGAAACAAAGCGAGTGAAACTTATACATATATATGTAAAGAGACATTTATATCAAGGAAATGACTCATACGGTTGTTGTTGTTGTTGTTGTTGTTAAGTGCCGTCGAGTCGGTTCCGATCCATAGTGACCCTGTACAGGGTTTCCGAGGGTGTAAATCCTTACGGGAGTAGAAAGCCTCATCTTTCTTCTGCGGAGTGGCTGGTAGTTTCGAACTGCTGACCTTAAGGTTCGCAGCCCAATTCGTAACCACTACACTACCAGAGCTCCTTGGCAAATATCAAGCCCTTGGGTCAGATGAATCAAGATTGGCAGGTCAGGCAGGCAGGTCAAGCTATTGACAACTCCCAGGATTGGTAGGTAGTAGAGCATGCCACTGGCTAACATCCAAAGAATAGGAAGTTAGATAATGAGTCAAATGCAGGATCCAGTCCCAGCAGAAAGCATGCAAGCATTGCTTGAGTGTCCAATATATTGGAAGCATGGCCACATGACCAAGGAAATTTCCTGTCAACTTATTAGCTGCTCACAGCAGATCTATCATGAAATTGATTACATTATACTGTATCTCACCATGGAGGATACTACATTTTAACTGCCAAACCACTAAGAATCCTGACCCAGTTAAGTTGATATATTCTTTTGGATTATCAAAGAAAAATAAGTCCTTCCTTAATACCAAATCTCATTTCCTAAAAACAAAATAAACAACAACAACAACAACAAAAAAAACACCCTTATATCTGCTCTCTAACAAACATAAAATAAACATTTTTAAATATCTGTTAATTTAAGGACTATGTGTCTGGTTAAGATGCTACTACATATATTGTACATGCAGTCAATAACCTTAAAATTAGAATGCAATAAAATGCACTTAACTCAAAAGCCCTAGTCGATGTAGTTCAATGTTTTAATCCATTAAAACAAGCATTTATTGATAAGCTATCTGGGCTGTTTTGTGCTGTAGAGTCAATTCCTATTCATACTAACCCTATAGGATGAATAAAACTGTCTCCATAGTCTTTTCCAAGCTGGAATCTTAATGAGAGAGCATGGAGATGGCAACAGAGAGTAAACAAGACATCATATATTATAAAGGGCCGAATAAGACAGCTTTTCAATGCTTTAGAAAATCCTTCTGTTACATACAGTGTCTTAGAACTGCCACTTCAGATTGTCTATCATAATCCATTGGGCACAACTGTAGGGGAAAAAAATGTCATTGGACCGCTTTGTAGTATATGCATTCTGATTTCAAAAAGCAAAATTAGCTACAGTTAGTTCTTACATAGGAGTCCTAGTGGTGCAGTGGATTAAGAGTTTGTTCAGTCGTTTGAACCCATCAACTACACCTCAGGAAAAACGTAGGTCATCTGCTTCTGTAAAGATTTACAGCATCAGAAATGCCAAGAAGCAGTTCTACTCAACAACTCTATTGTGTCCTGTAGGGTCTTCATGAATCAGAATCAACTAGATGGTAGTGGGGTTTTGTTTTTGTTTTTAATGGGGGTGGGAGTAGTTCTTAACATGAATTTAGTAGTTCTTACATGAATTTTTTTAAATTTCAAAATAGGACTGGCTTAAAACCTCTACTGGGTATCATAAAGCAAGTGATACCTTTGTGAGCTGACCTTGATTTTCAATGCTGTCCTTAAAAAACTCATTATGGGAAGGAGGGGGCCTGAAGGAATTCCTTCCAGTGAATTAATAGCTGTCATGAAAGCAATTAGGTCATGGCTAAATCAGTCAGAAGGACCTCCATTTCTAGAATGCATTGAATTTTAGAAAAGAGTTTTCAGTAGTTTATTTTGTAGAATGTTCTCAAATGCAAGATGACTGACTCATCCTTAGAGACTGGGCTCTTTTGGACTTTGCAGAGAGTCAGTAGATGTGAGACAAGTCTTATCCTAATGCATCTTAGCTGAACACTTCACATGGGGAATGACATGGCCATGGGTGTTTTAGGAGGTAATTCAAAAGACAGTGTAGAAATAATGAGTTTCTGAACTAGAGCAGTATCATTGGGAATGACAAGGAAGGAATGAATCAAGAAACTTTTACAAGACAAAATGGATATGGTTGTTTTTTTAAATTAATTAGACAAAGAAAGTAAGGGGAATGACAATAAAATGTATTAGTTACATGAATAAGGGGAAAGATGGTGCTGTTAAGTGCTGTTGAGTTGGTTCCGATTCATAGGGATCCTGTGTGGTTTCCAACAAGCAGCAGATGGATTGGAACTGCCAACCTTATAGTTCGTAATTCAGTGTTGATCCTACAGCACCACACCAGGAGTCCAATGGGGAAGATTGTTGCGGTTGTTAGGTGCCATCGAGTCAGCACCGACTCATAGCGACTCTATTCACAGCAGAACGAAACATCCTAGACCAACCTCACTACAGTTGCCACATTTGAGTCTATCGATGCTGCCACCTGACCAGTCCATCTCGTTGGGGTCTTCCTCTTTTTCTCTGACCCTCCATCTTATCAAGCATGATATCCTTCTCTAGCAACTAACTGTTCCCTCCTGACAATATGTCCAAAGTATGAGAGACAAAGTTTTGTCATCTTGGCCTCCAAGGAGCACTCTGGCTGCACTTCTTCCAAAACAGATCTATTGGTTCTTTTGGCAGCCCATGGCACCTTTAGTATTCTCCTCCAACTCCATAATTCAAAGGCATCAATTCTTCTACAATCCTCCTTATTTAATGTCCAGCTTTCGCATCCATATGAGGTTACTGAAAATACCGTGACTTGGGTCAGGCGCACTTAGTCCTCAAGCTGACATCTTTGCTCTTCAACACTTTAAAAACTTCCTGTGCAGCAGATTTGCCTAATGCAATACATCATCTGATCTCTTGACTGCTGCTTCCGTGAGTGCCGATAGTTGATCCAAGAAGAATGAAGTCCTTGACAACTGCAATCTTTTCTCCATTGATAAGACTGTTGTTTATCGCTCCAGTGGTGAGGATTGTTGTTTTCTTGACATTTAGATGCAATCCATACTAAAGGCTGCGGTCTTTGACCTTTATCAGTAAGTATTTTAAGTCCTCTTCACTGTCAGCAAGCAAAGTTGTATCATCTGCATATCGCAGGTTGTTAATGAGTCTTCCTCCAATCCTGATGCCACTTTTTTTTTCATGAAACACAGCTTCTCATATTATTTGCTCAGCATACAGTTTGAATAAGTATGGTGAAAGAATACAACCTTGTAGCACAACTTTCTTAACTTTAAACCATTCAGTGTCCCGTTGTTCAAACAGAATGTCTAGACACTGAATACATAGACCTCTTGGTCTGTGTACAGGTTCCTCATGTGCACAAGAAATGTTCTAGAATACTCATTCTCTATAGCTTAAAATGATCCACACAATCAAAAGCCTTTGCATAGTCAATAAAGCATAGGTAAACATCTTTCTGATATTCTCTGCTTTCAGCCAAGATCCATCGGACATCAGCAATGATAGCTCTCATTCCACAGCCTCTTCTGAACCCAGCTTGAACCTCTGGAAGTTCTCTGTCAATGTATGATTGTAGCCATTTCTGTATTACCTTTAGAAAAATTTTACTCGCTTGAGATATCAAAGAGATTGTCCGAAGATTTCCGCATTCTGTTGGGTCACCTCTCTTTGGAATGGGCACAAATATGCATCTCTTCCAATCAGTGGGCCAGATAGTTGTCTTCTAAATTTCTTGGCAGAGATGAGTGAGTGCCTCCTGTGCTGCCTGACTTTCTTGAAAGATTTCAATTTTTATTCCATCAATTCCTGGTGTCTTGTTCTTTGCCAATTCCTTCAATGCACCTTGGACTTCTTCCCTGAGTATCATTGGCTCTTGATCATATGGTACCTCTTGAAATAGCTGAACATTAGCCATTTCCTTTTGGTACATTGACTCTGTGTATTCCTTCCATCTTCTCTTGATGCTTTTTGCATCATTCAATAATTTGCCCAGAGAATCTTTCAATAACAAAAGTCAAGGCTTGAATTTTTCTTCAGTTCCCCCAGTTTCAGAAATACTGAGCATTTTTCTTCCTTTTTGATTTTCTGATTCCAAATCTTTGCACATTTTATTATAATATATGGCTTTATCTTCTCAAGCTGATCTTTGAAATTTTCTGTTCAGCTCTAGGACCTCCTCATTTCTTCCCTTTGCTTTAGCATCTCTATGCTGGAGAGCAAGTTTCAGAGTCTCTTCTGACATCCATTTTGACCTTTTCCTTCTTTTTTGTCTTCTTAATGACTTTTTGCTCTCTTCATGTATGATGTTCTTGATGTCATCCCACAACTCTTCTGGTCTTTGGTCTTTAGTGTTTAATATATCAACTGTTCTTCAGATGATCACTAA
>NW_006408551.1:5008484-5009770 GCF_000296735.1 Chrysochloris asiatica | reverse complement strand
TTCCCCAGTTGCATTTTGAGTGCTTTCCAACCTGAGGGGCTTATTTTCTAGCACTATATCTGACAGTGGGGAAGATAGGATAGTTAAATTTAAGATAAATAATAAAGGAAAAGGAAAATCAGATTTGAGGGAGGAAATTAATTCTTTATTGGGCATTTTGAGCTCAAGATACTTTTAGAACATACAACAGTCCAGATCTAAAGTTCAAGAAAGAGCAATTAATTCCGTAGAATAAAATCTGGGATCTGTATGTATGATACCATGAGAATTCAACCCAGGTAAACAGAGGAAATTCCTTAGGGACAGAGTTTGAGGAAAAGCTTAGAATTGTTGTAGGTTTTTTTGGGTGCCAACAAGTCGGTACCAAACCATAGCAAACTTATGCACAGCAAAACGAAACTCTGTCCAATCCTGGGACAACCTCACTCACTACTATTGCCATGTTTGAGTCCATCAATGTTACCACTTGGCCAATCCGTCTCGTTGGGGGTCTTCCTCTTTTTCTCTGAGCTTCCACCTTACCAAATATGATATCTTTTTCCAGTGATGGGTGCCTCCTGACAGTATGTCTGAAGTATGAGAGACAAAATTTGAGAGAAATGCCTAAATGCAATGAGCAGGCAAGAAAAGAGAAGCCATTCATTCATGCAACAAACAGCTTGATTAAGGCAACTTCCCAATAATTCTCCCCAGTTTTTTGGGGAGAATTATTTGGAAGTAGAAGGACCCACATAATTTTGTGTCCTTTGATTAAAGACCTAAATGTGAATCCCAGAATTATGAAGGCCATCAATAAAAAAAAATAGGGACAAACGTGAGGGCACTAATTCAGGGAATACACAGACTACCAAAGATTTTTAAAACTATACAAACAGAAGTAGACAAAATAGATGATTGGGACATACTAAAAATTAAAAACTTACATGTATCAAAAGACTTCACCAGAAGTGTAAAAAGGGAACCCACAGAATGGGAAAAAATATTTTGCAATGACACATCAGACATGGTACTTATTTCTAAAATATATAGGAAACTACAACACCTCTACAAGGAAAAGACAAATAACCCATTTTAAAATGGGCACAGGACATGAACAGACACTTCTCCAAGGAGGAGATCCAGGCAGCCAACAATCATATGAAGAAATGTTCACAATCACTAGCCATTAGAGAGACGCAAATTAAAACAACAATGAGATACCATCTCACACCAATAATAGCAGCAAATTTCAAAAAAGTAGAGGACAATAAATGCTGGCAAGAATATGGAGAGACTGGGACACTCCT
>NW_006408551.1:5002842-5008089 GCF_000296735.1 Chrysochloris asiatica | reverse complement strand
AGAAATGCGAGCCATAACACAAGTAGATATATGCACACCAATGTTCATAGCAGCAAAAAGATGGAGACAGCCTAAATGCCCATCAACTGAAGAATGGATAAACAAACTGTGGTACATACACACAAAGAAATATTATGCTACCTTGAAGAATAACAAGGAAGCTGCAAGCCACCGCATAACATGGATGAACATTGAGGACATTATGTTGAGTGAAATTAGTCAGTCACAAAAAGAGAAATACTGCATAGGACCACTACTGTAAAAGACTAAGTAAAAGAACCCATACAAAAGGGGGGGTGGGGGCTGGGATTCTTTGCTGGTTGCTGGGATGTGGGGGGTAGAGTAAGAGGAGGGAGGCAAGGTGGATCACAAGGCAGGGAATAGACACAGGATAGTTTGGGTGCTAGGAAGGGGGGCATTATAAAAGAAGAGGGAGGGGAATGGAAGAACAAAGCGATGGGAGAACAATTAGGCAGGTTTGTATGGGCTAAGTGGGACAGATGTAAATAATGAGGCATGCACAACCTTGGAACAATAGGGCTCTGGGATACATTGTTGGAATGCGGAAAAGGGGGGAAATAATGTTAAGATGCTTGGCTGTCTTTTGAATCTTGGTCTCCCTTACATAGCATTATTAAATAGACGCTGGAAGGGGAGAGAAAGGAATAGCCAGAAATATCACCATAGAAAGCTTGTAAGTCCGTCCTCTGCCTATAACTGATTGGAATGTGCCCAGTGAAGGAGGCTACCTGCAGAGCCTCTGCATTACATAAGACCATAGGTGGAATTCTGAACAGCATCCAGAATCTTCGAAGGTGGGAAATTTCTACTTGAAAGGATGGGCAGACCAGCCTGGAGCAGCTAGAAGAACAGAAAATACTTCTTGAAAGAAAGACCTACAGGAAAAATACAAAACAATATAGGCAGACTGACTGATTACTACAAGAACAAGCAAATTGCTCACCCAGGAGACATCAAGGCAAGTGGTCGGGTCCCCTCAGAGTAAACCCCCTTCCAAGACTAAGACTCAATGGGAATACATGTTCTGATTGGTGACCACGCTCATCACCGATAAGGGGAAGTGAGAGAAAAACAGCAGTGAAGCTGTGAGCTAAGCCCTACAATGTTCAATAGAGTCCTATGAACCCAGGTGGAGACCTGGTTGGCCAGCAGTGTGGCAACTACTGGGGACTTTTGGGCCCAGAGTCAGTGACATAGCCACAGAGGACTAGAGCAGAGAGTGAAGTGTCTAGCTGATAAGAAGAGAGGGCATATGTATAAGAACACCCACACTTGCAGATAATACCCACTTGACCTGGCTTCAATGACTGGATGATCAGAGCTCAGATAGAAGAAGAAAGAAGAGGAAAAAAGAGTAATCTGATACAATTTGATGAACTTGATCTACACCTATGGAAGCAGTAGCTCAAAAGAGGGAACAAATCTTTACAGCAAGGATCATTCCCACCCCCTCCATACACAGAGTAGACAGGGATGGGCAACTTGGACATTGGCTACCCAAAATGAGGCGTGGAAGGCTACAAAGGCAAGAAGTGACTGGCTTACAAGCTTTCAAGAGGGAACCTAGATCCAGAGGGCCTGGAGGAAGGTAGAATCTCCACTGAGTAGTATTCAAACTGTCTAGGCAGGGCTGATGAAAGGAAATGCAGATACATCTCTTGTAATATAATAGCAAATAATTGTTATCAGGACTGCTTGTGAGGGTTGGTAATGTAAAGGCTTTTGTTCTGTAGCAAGGAGAGGAATGATTAACTTTGCAGTCTAGGAGCAGAGGTTCCCTGGGACCATCAAGGGAGAAGAGCAGAGAGCGGGACCCTACCCAGAGAAGCAGTGATGCCTGAGATGGAAGCAGAGATGATGACGTGGAGAGATGGAGCTGCTGGGGGCTTTAGACCCAGAGAGGGAGAGGGACTGTATGTTGACAACTGGGGGACAGGGTTGTAGGGTATACCCTTTGGTTGGTTGATGATTCATGGAGGGGATTGTAACCATGGCAATGAAATAATATATGATAGGATGAATGTAAAACTAATGTTCTCCCATATAAACTATCACATAATTCACAATAAAACATTAAAAAAAAAAATTGTGTGTGTGTGTCCTTCTAAGAATGGTGCAAGGAGCTCTGGTAGCGAGCAGTTACAAATCGAGCTAATAACCTCAAAGTCACAGTTTGAAACTATCAGCTGTTCTGTGGGAGAAGGATGAGACTTTCTGCTCCCATAAAGATTTACAGTCTCAGAAACCCTGTGCAGGTTTGCTGTGAGTCAAAACGGACTCCATGGCATATACCATCACCACCAAGAATGGTGCAGAGTCCTGGTGTAGGGCTATATGATAAGCACTGGACTGTTAACTACGGTGTCAGTGGTTCAAACCTACCTGCTACTCCTCAGAAACCCTACACAGGACCACTATGAGTTGAAACCAACTCAATACCACCAACAATAGCATGAATGGTGTAGGATCAAAAAGAAAAGCCGCCTTCTTTCTTTCATCCAAACAGACTAAATCTAGATGACCTAAATGTCTGCAAGTGTTGAAGTAATTTACAGAGGCAGATTACCCAACAATCCTGGCAAGCACAGGCTTATTTGTGCGTATTGACTAATCTGTACTATGAAACTGTTCACTACAGGTTTGTCAGAAAGCACAAATAAACCATACATGCCTTGTTTACTAGGTATCCATCCCTGTCAGAGATTGTAAATGTGAAAAGAAGCTTGGATTCTGTAGGAAGATGCTGTGGGGTTGGGAGAGAGACAGAGCCAGCCATAAGTAGAAGCAGACTCTTTGATGTAGTATTAAAAAAAAAAAAAAAATGAAATTTTTCACTACATATTAGTAAGTAAGCACAAGTCAGTCTGTGCTTACCATACAGGTAGTGTAATCTGACACTGGAGATCTAAGTCAGAAGTCTCTGCACAGGGTTGATTGGAAACAACTTCCAGTGAAGGAATGAACCCAGCACACAGCCCATCACCTCACACTTCCCCATTAACTATTTTATACACTTCTCCTCACCCCCTTCTCTGACCCTAGGGTCTTCTTCCAAAGGTCAGTAAAGGTAAGATTAAAACATCAAGCATCATTCAGCAAGAAGAGCGTCGTCACCTGTTTGGCCATCATATGAGTTTAGGGGGCAGTAAAATGATTGGAAGTAAAGGACCAAGACTTAACAATTGTAAATGTACGTGTAAAATATGCATAAGCACATACCTGTGTCTTCATAGCTTCATTCTTGGCCATGGAAGTTTTTTGACTTTCTTTACACCATCACCTCCTGCTTTGATCAAGGGTGGGGCTAAAGGTATTTATTTCTCTTGATATCTGCCGTATCTGCTGGATTCTGATTTGAGAAGTTGGTGCTGGGAATCCTTCCAATGTGGAAGTAACTTGACAAGAGATGAAAAAACAATGGGACACAAAAAAGCAGGCTGCCATCCAGACATGTCCCCCTGGCATAGCTCCTTTCTCTTTTTCTTTCATCACTGTGGCCTAATTCTAATGCCTTTTGCTTCTCTTTGCTTCTGAATGGCCATCTACAAATAATCTGCTCTCTGTGGTTGACGCTGCCTCTCTGTGTCTCCATTTGTACCTAACTCTCTACTCATCCCACACCTATGCTGACCCTAAAAAGCACAAGGTCACAGTATACTGTTAACACATGTGAAACCTACACGAATCAGCTAACCAAATCTGCCAAGTAAGCTGTTCCTCCCTAACCAGCAGCAAGGAAGGTACAATATAGCGTAATTAAGGTTGATATAAATCCTTGTATTTAAAATTCAGACTGCCATTTTGGCCTGAGCTAGGGGCATTCCAAAATTCCATTAGAAACAAGCATCCTTCAGAGAATCGTATCGTTCATAGAGACAAAGGTAATTTCCTGAAACTGTCCCCTCCTATGATCTAAACCATAAATTCTCATTTTTGCCAATTGTTCAGGATTATCAGGTCAGAATAACTACTTTAAGTAAACATTCATAATGTTTCTATTATATTCTCTGTGAAGAGCTGTTCTGATTCAAATATATGCCCTATAACTTTGCAAAACAATGTTTTCATCATAAGTGTTCTTGTGTTTTTACCACAAAAGCTCATTGGTGCTGATCTATGGTATTTTTCTTGCCATCAAATTATTTTCTGCATGTATTTAATCCTTTTGCCCTCTGTATAATACTTTAATTTAGAAAGGAATATCAATATACTGTCTCTTTTGCTGAGAATACTTTCATAGTGAAAAATCTAATGGCATATTCAATCACCCTATTATTGTTATCAGTATATCTTGATACAGTGGTAAATGTGTGTGAATGCTAAAGTCCTGAAGAAAAAAAGTGAGGTCATCCACAGAGGATACACAGATAGTGATTATTCCTGGGTTCATTTGTAATCGCTCCCTATGACCCATCTGCCCTTAGGCTATGAGTTTAGAAACAAAATTATTTCACTTATATTCCTACTAATGGGAACTATAATTCTAGTCAGCAGCCCTTTGTGTTACAAAAGACTTCACTTCCTAACAATTATTCACGAGATTTGGAAATGTCATAATTTAAATAAAATTTCTCTTGTAAAGCAGTAGAGCATGTGATCTTTTGTGATAAATATAATTTTAGGGTGCATAATACAATTGTTTTATCATTTGGTATTCCTCATAATAAAATGTAGATTAATATTAAAACATTCAGCTTTGCAAATATTTCATCAAAATGCTACCTAGAAACACATCCTTTTGTTTTCTGATAATATTAAAGTGTTACAAACCTCTGCTATATCCAAGAAAGAACATTTTAATAATTCCCTCAATATGTCTCAAATCTCTCTAGGATAATTTTCCTCAGAATTATTCTTTACTAGAAGCTACTCTTCACCACTTGTCTGTCAGTTTGTAGTACTGTGCTAACTTACCTGTTGGAGTGATACTGGAATCAATGCCTTCAATATTTTAAATACCAGTAGGGTCACCCATAGTGGAGAGGATTCCGCACAGCTTCCAGACTAAGACAAACTAGGAAGGAGAGATGGATTACTTCTGAAAGTTTTGTCACTGAAAACCTTACTAGCAACAGCAGAACACTGTTAGATATGTTGTTGTTGTTGTTAGGTGCCATCGAGTCGGTACGAAACACTGCCCGATCCTGGGCCAACCTCACTACTGTTGCCACACTTGAGTCCATCGATGCTGCCACTTGGCCAATCCATCTCGTTGGGGGTCTTCCT
>NW_006408551.1:4971748-4979812 GCF_000296735.1 Chrysochloris asiatica | reverse complement strand
ATCATTGATGGACTCAAGTGTGGCAGCGGTAGTGAGGTTGGCCCAGGATCGAACATTGTTTCGTTCTGCTGTGCATGGGGTCGCTGTGAGTCGGTTCCGACTCGATGGCACCTGACAACAACAACAACAACATTCCTTTCATCTTTTTTTTAAATATTTTCTGCATCATTCAATATTTTTCCTATAGAATCCTTTGATACTGGGAGTTGAGGTTTGAATTTTTCTTCAGTTCTTTCAGCTTAATAAATGCTAAGCATGTTCTTCCCCTTTGGTTTTCTAACTCCAGGTCTGTGCACATTTCATTATAATACTTGATTTTGTCTTCTTGAGCTACTCTTAGAAATCTTCTGGATGTCATGCATCAAATATGTTTTTGAGATGATTTCTAAATTCAAGTAGCATCTGTTTAAGGTCATATTTTGATTCCTGTGGACTTGTTTTCATTTTCTATAGCTTCAACCTGAACTTGCATGTGAGCAATTGATGATCTGGTTCACAGTCTGCCCCTGATCTTGTTTTGACTAATGTTACTGAACTTTCCCACTGTCTATTTCTACAAATGTAGTCAATTTGATTTCTGTGTCTTCCATCTGGTGAGGTCCATGTGTATAGTTAGTTGTCTTTATGTTGTGTTAAAAAGGTATTTACAATGACTAAGTTGTTGGTCTTGCTAAATTCTTTCATGTGATCTCTAGCATCATTTTTATCACCAAGACTGTATTTTCTAGTTATTGGTCCTTCCTCTTGTTTCCAACTTTTGCATTCCAGTTTTTAAAAGATATTTGCAATGAATAAGTCATTGATCTTGCAAAATTCCATTATGGGATCTCTAACATCGTTTCTATCACCAAGGCCATAGTTTCCAACTACTGATGCTTCCTCTTTATTTCCACTCTTTCGTTCCAATCACCTGTAATTATCAATAACTCATGACTACATGTTTGATCAATTATCAATACCTGTTGACTGTGTGTTAGAATTCTTCAATTTCTTCATCGCTATTTTAGTGGTAGGTGAATTAATTTGAATAATAATGATTTCCTTGTAGGCATAAGAATATTATCTTATCACAGACAACATTGTACTTCAAGATAGATATTGAAATGTTCTTTTGGATGGTGAATGTAATGCCATACCTCTTCAATTTGTCATCCCAGTATAGTAAACAATATGATTTTCTGATTCAAAATGGCTGATACCAGTGCATTTTAGTACACTATTACCTAGGATAGCTATCTTTATGTGTTCCATCTCATTTTTGACAACTTCCAATTTTCCCAAATTCATACTTCGTACATTGCATGTTCCAATTGTTAATGGATGTTTACAGCTATTTCTCCTCATTTGGGGTCCCATCAGCAAATGAAGATCCCAAAAGCTCTACTCCATTTGCATCACCACAATCAACTCTACTTCGAGGAGGCAGTTCTTCCCCAATCTCATTTTGAGTACCTTCCAAACTGAGGGGCTCATCTTTCAACACTATATCTGACAATATTCTGCTATTATTTGTAACATTTCAATATTCTACTGCTATCTGAATATCAGTGTTTCACTGATATTCATGAGGTTTTCAGTGGCTAAACACATTCAGGAGTGATTCCCCTCTCCGTCTTCCTAGTCTGTCTTAGTCTGAAAGCTCAGTTGGAACCTATCTACCTTTGGTGACCCTTGGGGTATTTAAAATATCAGTGGCATAACTGCCAGCATCACAGCAACAGGTAAGTCACCTCAGACATGTAAATCAAGTCTAGTTGATTTTTACAATGAAGGTTTCTCAACTTATTAAAATTTATAAATACATACAATATGGCTAAGGGGAACTTAAGAGTTCCTGATTCCAAACTATAAAAATTATATTTTCTTCTGTAGAACTGTATGTTATAAAAATAACATACAGTTATTTTATAACATATCAACTGTCAGTGTTGGTTTTATTATGTTCAACATAGTAAAAGATAATGGGGGGAAAAATACATGAAAAGACATGAGTGAAAAATAAAGTCACAAAGATTTTGTGTATATTTAGTTTTCATGAAAATCACCAAACTCATAAATTCTGGGTTCTGTGTTTAATAGTGTAACTAAAAAAACAGGGTTTCCTGGAGTCCTACTCAGCACTATAATATATCCAAAGCCTCTCACCTCTCAACAGCTAATCATCCTTACCCCCGCTCCACATTCTCTATCTCAATCTTCCTCGTCCCCTGCCCCCACCTTTCATTTTGTCTCTCTTCTCCTGCCCTTGCCCTGTAATCTCCTTGTCTATCCCTCTCCTCTCTCATCCTTTCGATTAAAGTAATCTGACCTGTTTTTAACTTCTTTCATTAGCCCCTTCCTTCATTCAGCACATGAGAGACTCAGTCTCAGGCTAAGAAAGCAAAAGAGCCTTCCTCTATTGAAGACAAGGGAAGGAAAGAAGCAATTGCAAATACTTATTACTTGATATAATTTTTTCCCTGCCAGAGCAGCAATTCTCCTTTGCATCTTGAAGTAATGAATCAGAAATGATTCTTTCACTTCTCAGACATGAAAAAAGTCAGAAGAAAAGATAAATATCATCCCAGGTGTCACACTGCAAAGCTCCGAAACAATATGCTCCTTGTTCATTTGCTGAACTAGTCTTCAGATTATTTTTATTTCTCTAGATGAAATTCAAGGTATTAGAGACCTCCCATCACCTCCACTCCCCAAGAATGTAAAGGTCTACTACTTCTTATTTGATTGCTTTTAAAATAATAGAAAATATCTTATGATTGGGAATAGTTTTTATGAAAAGAAATACAGTACGGAGTTGATGGCCAGCATTATTCCATTCCAGAGATGGAAAGCGGATTTGTTACAGCTGACTCTCAATTATTCCAAGAGCTGACTGGGCATTTTGTGAATTAACCAAAATCTCTGCTTCTCTTTATGCCTCCCACTGCCAAGCTCTTAGCCATTTCACTGCAGGCCAGAACCTCAATGGAAAGGTGAACAGTCTAGAGAAACTGGCATTCAAATCAGTCCATTCTGCTCACCTGCTACTTGCTAAAAAGCTTAGTGTGAGATGCTGAAATAAATTAGTTAAGTTCGATGTGAGGATTCGGGGGCATTTCAATCATCTCTGCTATTTCTGTCCCTCATTATTTTTTCATATTTAAGAGTAGGTTTCATATTCAGGCATGCAATTTAATCATCCAAATTCATTACCCAGCCTAAACTGAAAAAAAAAAAAAAAATAGATAGTAATGGCATAAGTTAATATGTAGTGTAATAATTTCAACATTATAAGTCAAAGGAAGATAGTTCAGTTAACATTTTTATATTTTTATTATTTTAGAGAATCAAGATGACCCATTCTATTTATTATTTATTCAGTTGAGATTTTCTCTAAAAAAATTTTCTTTAGGTAAAATACAAAACTTTCACTATTTAATTAAAAATATCTAGTTAAATTTTTCAACAAGCTTGTCAAAAATCTCAAGTACTTGCCTTGCTAAAGAACAAAATATGTCCATAGTAATAAAACACAAGTGATGAAAGGGTTTCAGAACTCAATTTTTTTTTATGTGAAATCAAGAATAAACTAAAAATAGACAGTATGATAGATTTGCATCAGAGTCACACAATGCTGAGCACTTTCTCTAGTGACTTTATCAATATGTGTCCAACTCACAAGTCTCACTCATGCACTCATTTATTCATTCAACAAGCATTTCCTGAGTATCCACACTATGTTAAGTGCGAAGAACACAAGTTTGAAATATGACATGGTCTCTGGGTGACAGCATAAAAGACTACAGACCACAAGAACTGATAGCAATGAGGGTGTTGAACAGTCTACTTAGCAAGACTGAGTAAGGGAAATGTCCCGTGCCTGTTGAATTAGTTATGAAGGAAATGAGAAGAGAGTGTCTACACCTACAGCTAAAACTACCCTGTGTGTGTGCAGAGTCTAAGTTTGCACAAGAGGTAAATAACCTTACCCAGAAACAAGCTTGAAAGGAATATATAACAAGAAATTCAGGAGACCTACTTTAGACTCCTACTTTCAGTAATGGCAGACTAGGAAGTTTACATCAATCCTGCTGTTGAAAGTAACTGAAATAGCTGAATGGACTATTAAAAAAAATTCTTAAAACCACCAAAGAGGTCACAAGATAAGGAGAAATTAGAGGGGGCAAGGATTTCCTGGGTAGTGTAAGCAATTGGCTACTAATGGAAAGGTTAATGGTTCAACTCTACCCAGAGGTGCCTGGGAAGAAAGATCTGGTGGTCTACTATGACAGGTCTACTCTAAAATATATGAGTTGCTGCAATGAGCCACACTGGAAACCGGGCTTGTAGAAGGCTATAAAAACCAAAACCAACTCACTACTATTGAGTGGATTCCAACTCATAGTGACCCTGTTTAAAGTTTCCATGATTGTAAATCTGTGGCCCTGTAGGATCAGCACTGGACTGAGAATCACAAGGTCAGCAGTACCCACCCACCAGCTGTTCCTTGGAAACCCTATACAGGGTGCTATGAGTTAGAACCAATTCAATGGCACTTAACAACACCAAATCTTCATGGGAACAAATAGTCTCATCATTCTCTCAAGTAGCAACTGGTAAGTTTGAACTGCTGACCTTGCAGTTAACAGTCTAATGCTTATCCTACAGTGCCACTAAGTTTCCTTGTGTAAAGGGCAATGTTGTTGTTGTTAAGTGCCTTCAAATCAGTTTTGACTCATAGGAACCCTGTATAGGGGTTCTAAGGAGCTGTCAATGAGTTTGAACTGCTGACCTTGTAGTTAGCAGTCAAGTGCTTATTGTACAGAACCACACCAGGACTCCTTGCTCTCAGCAATCATTGGCTTTACCTGGTGTCATTTTATAAACTTTATTTATTTACATAGTGATTAGGATACAGATGAATAGAGAAAAGTTCATCATGGGGTTGGTTTCATTTAGACCCCATATTTAGAGTTGACATAGGAAGTCTCTTCTGCACACTTGAAGTTCCAAGCTTATGTTGTAGGCAAAAGGCAGTGAAGCAAAATGATCAAAGTGTTTTATACCTCATGGTTCATGAGAATAAGGAAAGGGATAAGAGGAAGGGACCTTCAGTCAGCTGCACCTGACTTGACCATCCTGTTGCGAAGCTTTATTCAAACTCAAGTAGCATAGTAGTCTTGTGACCCTGGGTATATGACCAGAAAGAGCATTTTTTTTTTTTCTCCCACTAGCTACAAGATTAAATGTGTAAGCTGACGCTTTCTGATTAATGATGCAGGATATTAAAAGTTACCAGTAGAATTGCCCTCCCCTGTCTTGCATTCTTTATTACAATTAAGTAGTCATGGGTAGTCTCATAGGAAGACAATCTCATGCTGGAAAGCAGCCATCTTCCTTCAGTTGCCATGAGTCAGAACCTACTTGAGTGAAATGGGTTTGGTTTTGTTTATAGAAGGACAGGAATTGAAGAGCTAAGTCCAACATTCAGAACTGTTTTTGCCTTGGGAGCATTTGGTAATCAAACAGGCAACTATGAAACTATGAAACTATGATCTTGCTTTTGTGGCTGGCTAGGAAAGCACATTGAAATCTAGAGCCACTTAGGGTCAATACCCTTGTAAGCTACCATGCACTCTGTCCTGAACCTTCATGGGCACCTCCTTAGTCATAAAATAAGACCCATGCCTTCACATGGATTACAACCCAGCTCCAAGTGTTATGGCCCAGAAAAGAAAGTAATCTTAGATTGCTAAAGGGCCCAACTACTGAGTAAAAAAAAAGTGGACACTTTTTAAAGGAAGATAGGATTATTCTAGGCCTCAAATTATTTCTACAAAAAAGTTTTTTTAAATTCAAATTTCAGTAAACAATGAAATATAAGTAAATACATTAGATGGTAAAACACCAGACACTGTAATCTGGAGAAGCAACAGACCCATCAGTATTGCATCTGGATTTATTAGATGCTATGTATGAGGACACAGAGTCACTGTACTAAAAATAAATGGTCAATGTTCAGTCATTTCAAGAATTAACATATGAGTCAATGATACTGAAGGAAGAAGTCTAAGATGTACTGAAGGCAATGGCATAGAACAAAGCTATGGAAATTGATGAAATATAAATTGAAATCTTTCAACAAACATGCATCACTGGAGGCACTCACTCATGTATGCCAAGAAATTTGGAAGACAGCAACCTGGACAACTGATTGGAAGGGATCCACGTTTGTGCCCATTCCAAAGACCGGTGACCCAATGGAATGCAAAGATCATAAGAAAATGTCATTAATATCACATACAAGTAAAATTTTGTTAAAGATAATTCAAAAGCATCTGCAACAGTACATTTACAAGGAAGTTCCAGGGTTCCAGCCAGATTCAGAAGAGGACGTGGAATGAGGGATATCATTGTTGATGTCAAATGGATCTTTGCTGAACACAGACAGTACCAGAAAGATGTTTACCTGTGCTTTATGACTATGCAAAAGTTTTCAACTGTGTGGTCCATGACAAATTAGGGACAACATTGCAGAGATTGAGTGTACCAGAAAATTTAATTGTGCTCATGTGGAGCCTGTACATAGATCAAAGGCAGTTGTTTGAACAGAACAAGGGAACACTGAGTGGTTTAAAATTAGGAAGAGTGTGTGCCAGGATTGTATTATTTCATCATACCTATTCAATCTTCATGCTTAGCATATAATCCAAGAAACTGGATTATATGAAGAAGAACATGGCATCAGGATTAGAGGAAGGATTAACATAGGATTAACAATCTGTGATATGCAGAAAATACCAAACCATGGTATTTTCAATAACTTCATCTGCATGTGAAAGTTGTGCAGTGAATAAGTGAAAAATTGATGCATTTGAGTTGGGTGAGAATATCAAAGGAACCATGGACTGCCAAAAATACAAATAAATCTGTGCTGGAAGAAATGCAGCCAGAATGCTCCTTAGAAGCCAGGATGTTCAGACTTGGTCTCTCATAATTTGGACATATTATCAAGAGGGATCATCCTGTGGAGAAGGACATCATGCTTGGTAAAGTGGAGGGTCAGCTAAAAAGAAGAAGACCCCCAACAGGATGGATTTGCACAGTGGCAGCAGCAATGGGCTCCAGTGTAGCAATGATTATGATGTTGGCACCAGACAAGGCAATGTTTCATTCTGTTGTGCATGGGGTCACTATGAGTCAGAGCTGACTTGAAGGCACTTAACAATAATAATGTATGAGGAAGTCTCTGGATGTGGCACTGTAGGATAAACACAGGACTGCAAATCACAAGATCTGCAGTTCAAACCCACCAGCTGCTCCTCAGAAACCCTATACAGATTCACTGAGTGGGAATCAAGTCAATGGCACTTAAGTTAGACAACAACATATATGAAGTAACAAAAATCAAGGTTTAAATCTTTGTCAGAAAACCAGAAATTATAAATGTAAGAAACAAATTCAAGTCTATAACACACAAAAAATAAGAAATTAAGAACTCATTGGACAGATTTAGAAATAGATTAGAAACAACTGTAGATGTGGTCTGTGAAATAGAAATCTGGTAAAAAAAAAAAAAAAAAAAAAAAACAGAGAGACAAAAAATATAACAAATATGAAAAAGGAATGGAAAAGGAACTGAAGCAAAGGAATTATTTGAAGAAATAATGGTTGAGAATTTTCTAAACTGGTGGCAAATGTTGTTGCACCTGGTATCAATGGCTCTTGATCATATGCTACCTCTTGAAACAGTTGAACTTTAACCATTTCCTTTTGGTACATTGACTCTGTATATTCCTTCCATCTTCTGTTGATGCTTTCTGAATCATTCAATAATTTACTCAGAGAATCCTTCAATAATGGAAGTTGAGGCTTGATTTTTTTTCTTCAGTTCCTCCAGCTAGAGAAATGCTGAGCATGTTCTTACTTTTTGGTTTTCTGACTCCAGATCTTTGCACATTTTGTTGTAATATTTGGCTTTATTTTCTCAAGTTGATCTTTGAAATTTTCTGTTCAGCTCTTGGACCTCCTCATTTCTTCATTTGCTTTAGCATCTCTATGCTGGAGAGCAAGTTTCAGTGTCTC
>NW_006408551.1:4968597-4969713 GCF_000296735.1 Chrysochloris asiatica | reverse complement strand
CCACGGCACATAACAGCAGCAGCACATTTCATTGTAAACTTGCCTGTGTTCTTGAGCTGCTGTTTGAAATTTTCTGTTCAGATCTTTTACATAATCATCTCTTCTAGTTGTTTTAGCTTCTCTGTGTTCAAGGGCAAATTTCAGAGTCTCTTCTGACATTCACTTTTGTCTTTTCCTTCTTTCTTAACTTTTTAATGACCTTTTACTTTCTTCATGTATGATGTTCCTGATGCCAATCCACAACTCCTCTGGTTCAATGCATCAAATCTGTTCTTGAGATTGTCTCTAAATTCAGATGGGATGTATTCAAAGTCATATTTTAGCTCTTTCAGCATGTTTGCATTTTCTTCACATGTAGCCTGAACTTGCATATGAGCAATTGATGGTCTACTCCTGTTGGTTCCTGGTCTTGTTTTGACTGATGTTATTGAGCTTCTCTATTGTGTCTTCCCACAGATATAGTCAATTTGACTCTTGTGCATTAAATCTGGTGAGGTCCATGTGTATAGCTGCCATTTATGTTGCTGAAAAAAAGATATTTGCAATGAATAAGTCATTAGTCTTACAAAATTCTAGTATGTAATCTCCAGCATAATTTCCACCATCAAGGCCACATTTTCTAACTACTGATCCCTCCTTTTTATTTCCAACTTTTGCATCCATTCACCAGTATTTTGATTGTGTATTTCACCAATGTATTTTGATTGTTTGTTTCAACAATTTCAGACTGAATAAGCTAGTAGAATTCTTTAATTTTTTCATCATTAGTTTTGGGTGTTGGTGCATAAATTTGAATAGTAGTTGTATTAATTGGTCTTTCTTGTGGATGTATAGCTATTATCCTATCACTGACAGCATTGTATTACAAGATAGAACTTGAAATGTTCTTTTTTATGATAAATGTGAAGCCTTTCCTCTTGAATTTGTCATTCCTAGACTAGTAAAGGAGCTCTGGTAGCGTAGTGGTTACGAATCGGGCTGCGAACCTTAAGGTCAGCAGTTCGAAACTACCAGCTGCTCTGCGGGAGAAAGATCAGGCTTTCTACTCCCGTAAAGATTTACACCCTCGGAAACCCTGTACAGGGTCGCTATGGGTCGGAACCGACTCAACGGCAC
>NW_006408551.1:4948593-4968307 GCF_000296735.1 Chrysochloris asiatica | reverse complement strand
CTACTCTAAGGAGGCTGCACTTCCTCAGTCATATTTTCAATGCCTTCCGTCTTGAAGGGCTCATCTTCTAGTACTATATCAGACAATGTTCAATTGTTATTTATTGGTTTTTAGTGGCTAGTCCCTTAGAAGTGAACTACCTATTCATTCATCTTAGTCTGTTTTTAGTTTGAAAGTTCTGGTGAAACCTGTCCATTGTCAGTGACCCTGCTGATGCTTGAAACATCAGTGGCCTAACTTTCAGCATCACAGCAACATGTAAGCTACCATAGTTTGATAAACCCACAATGATTACGTCTTGCCCTAGAAAGGTCAGATAAACCTTCAAAGAAGGCTTCTTGAGTTCAGTTTCTTAGAAAGTTAATCTTCTGTTTTACAAACCACATGCCACATGTCATCCTGATGAGAAAAATATAAAGTTCCAAGAAATTGAACTCAAGAACTCTTCTTGGTTATAACATGGCTGATGCATGTCTTAAGACAAAACACTACAAACGGATCACTGATAAATAAATTCTAGAAAATAAACTAAGACTAATGTTCACAGCACTTAACAACAACAATGTTCATTGAGGGTGGCATTGAAGAAGGTGTTGAAGAACAGGGGATTTAAGGAGAATGTTAAATGGTCTAAACTGATAAAAAGGAACAGCCTGATGAATAAGCAAAAGTCAGGGAGACTGGTGATGGGAACCCTAACAGGCACCCCTATGGAGTCCTGGTGTGGTTCTGTGGGTCAATGCTCTGGACTGCAAGGTCAGTTTGAACTGCAAGATCAGCAGTTCAAGCCCACCATCCCCTCCTAGAATACCATGTATAAGATCACTATGAGTTGGAAATGACTTGATGGCATTTAACAACAAGGGAATGGACTCAATGGCACTTAACAACAATAACATGGAATTTCAGCTTGGAGGGCAAACTGCAAGGGAAGAGTTTCTGGAAACTAAATTCAACTCCTCCACCTCCACCCCCACACTTAACAACAACAAATGGAATTGCAAATGGTGCCTCTTCCAAAAGAGAACATTTTCATTTTAATTCTCCAACATTTAAAATGATTGATTGATTTAAAACCAAGTGATACTTCAAGCTGCTTATTTGGCTCACTCTTGACTTCTTACTTTATTCAACTCCATGATGCTTTCCTCTGTCTTTTTAGGCACTTTCATCCCCCTGTTTTTCATTTGCCCCTGGCTTTTATTTTTCCCTTAGTGACCTGTTTTGTTATGGATCCAATTTTTGTGGTTCACAAACAAAATCTTCTCAGAAATGTCCTGTGAAGCAATCCCAACAGAACTGCCTGGGACCTGAGAGAGTTCATATCCTTCCAGTGGAGAACTGTGATAATCAAGCATGGAGACTGGAATCCAGGTAGAGTTGGGGGCTGGGAGTGGAGGATGGGGAGTTGAATTTAGTTTCCAGAAGCTCCTGCCTTGCAGTTTGCCCTCCCAGCTGCAACAAATCCTTAGCTCTTTTCTGAGGCTATAGAATAAAAATCTTGACCTCATATCTTAATTGGCATATCAACATAAATTCACTAGGAAATAAAGTGTTTTAAGGGGTAGTTTAATTTTTTACTGTATTCATAATACCTATTTATTATTTAAGGTGATTCAGTTCAACTGTGGTTCTGCAAATAGATGGAATCATTTCCGGGAAAGTAATAATAACAAATCAATGTCTTATTCTAGAATTATAAAAGCATAAGCCTCTTTTTAAATGACTACAGTAGCATGTCAGAAAATCTAAACAAATGTGTAGTTAAGAATGATTGTTATACCTCAGGGACTTCGTTTATACAAGACAGATTAGCAAGATATGAGCCTCATTATTCGCAAAAGTCATTTGTTTTTCAGTGAACACAGCACAGCGCAAGTTCTGAGGTTGCAATTCATAAAGAGAGCGAATGCAAAGACTGAGCGTGGTTCTGACATTAATCTTCATGAATATGGAAAGAAGTGAATTATTATCTTTCTCTTTATGAGGTGAAGAGAACTGTCACAACAAATTTGAATCTTAGTACACAGTGGGAGAGGAAAGCCAGTAGAGCCTTAAAGAATGAGCGCAACTCCCTCAATTCAACCGGAACTAACTGAGAACTAATATTTTTAAGGGACTCATTGCCTAAATGTGGTGAGTTAATGGCAAAAATGATACAGACCTCTGAATTCACAAAACTAGGCCTCTTTTTACTGTCCCACAGAGGGCAAATTTCCACGCAATTCCAGTTTTTCTGCTCAAGAGTTTTCTGTGTTTGTGCCCTCTTTAATGCATGTAACGTGGAAACCTAAAATACAAATAAATATCTAATTCATTGAGTGCTTATTATATTTATCTACTTTTGTATATATGTGTGTGTGTGTGTGTGTGTGTGTGTGTGTGTAGTTGTTGTTAAGTGCTGTCGAATCACTTCCGACCCGTAGCAACCCTTTCTCCTGCGGAAGAGCTGGTAGTTTCTAACTGCTGACCCTGAGATTAGCAGCCTGATTCGTAACCACTACATTACCAGAGCTCCTTTATCTATCTATCTATCTATCTATCTATCCATCTATATATAGCTTTATGAATTCCAATATTAATAAGTTCTCAGTTTTGATAATATGGTCTAAAGTTTTAAATTTGAGTGTCTCTGAACAGGTTTCAATATCGTGATCTTATAAGAAAAGTCTCCAGACTACTCAGCTTTGGTGGTTCCCTTATATAAGTAACAGATATATTTAAAAGTTCCACTGAAAATCCATTGACATTCCATTAAGCATAAGGAATGCAATCTCTGAGGAATTTTTTATAGCCTTTATGGATAAGCAAGGTTTCTTAGCAAAGAAATAAAAGATATTTTAATAACAATTTAAAGCAAGCAGTCACTTCAAAATGCATTATTAAATAGAGTCCTTTATCAATGGAACTAATTATCCATTTATATTCTATTCACTACTGTCAGATGTATGTATTAACTGGCTGAAGAGATATAGCAGTCCAAAGACATTTGGAAACTAGAAAGAAATTAGAAGGCTTCAATATTAAACATCTGTCACCTTGTCTTGGAACACAGTAGAGGAAGAATGGAATGATGAAAAGAACCCAGGCTGGTCCTCAAGTCTGGATTCATCATCTACTATTTGTGCAACCTTGAGCACATAACTTAACCCTTGAGTCTCAGTTCCCCTTCACTGGTTAAAATGAGAATTAGTCCAACTGTAAAAGTAGTTGTAAGAATTAAACTAGATAACATAATATGAGGCACCTAGCAGTGTGTCCCCCACACAAATAGGACTTATAAATTTTAGCTATTACTCCATCACACATTCCAAATTTCACCCTCCCGGATCTCTGATTTGTCTGCCTTGGTTCCTAGCATGAATAGCTTATTATAAAACCACCCTCAACTGTCAGTGTGTTATACTGTGGTGGCCCACTAGAAACTATGGCACTGATGTTTCAAATACTAGCAGGGTCAAGTATGAAGGACAGATTTAACTGGAGCTTCCAGACTAAGATAGACTAAGAAGAAAGACCTAGCAAAGTACTTCTGAAAAGTAGCTAATGATAACCCTATGGATCACAATAAAATATTATCTGGTACAGTGCTGGAAGATGAGCCTTCTAGATCGGAGGGCTCTCCAAATACGCAGGGCCACAGCAATGGGCTAGAGCATACCAACAATCATGAAGATGGTGCAGGACTGACAACATTGTGTTCTGTTGCATGTGGGGTCACAACTAACAGCAACAATATCACAAGAGAACGGTAAGGAGTAACTATAGGATGTTGTTGTTGTTGTTGTTAAGTGCTGTCAAGTCAGTTCCAACCCACGGTGTCCTAGTATAGGGTTTCTGAGGAGCAGCTGGTGAGCTTGAACTGCTGACCTTGCAGTTCAAATGGCTTTGTAGTCTGACGCATTAACCCACAGCACCACACCGAACATATGGCTCATCACAAAACTCATTCCATAGGACAAAAAGAGTACTACAAGGAAAATAAATACTTCGTAAAATATTCTACTTCTAAGACTAAAAACATGTGAAAGATACACAAGAAATAGAATTAATGGGTAAATGTGGACGGTGAGAAGAAAAGAAATGGGAGATGGTACGCAAGATACTTCTAGCTTGTTGTTGTTATGTGCCTTCGAGTTGGTACTGACTCATAGCAACCCTATACACAACAGAACAAAACTCTGCCCAGTCCTGGGCCCACCTCACAATTGTTGCCACGCTTGAGCCCATTGTTTTTGTCACTCTGCCAATCCATCTCAGGAGGGGTCTTCCTCTTTTTCTCTGACCCTCCACCTTACCAAACATGATATCCTTCTCCAGCAACCAGTCCCTCCTGACAATATGTCTGAAGTATGAGTGATGACGTTTGGCTATCCTGGCCTCCAAGGAGCACTCTGGCTGCAATTTTTCCAACACAGATCTTTCGTTTGTTCTTTTGACAGTCTATGGCACTTTCAATATTCTTCTCCAACACCATAACTTGAGAGCATCAATTCTTCTACGGTCTTCCTTGTATGCTGTCCAGCTTTCACATACATATGAGGTTATTGAAAATACCATGGGTTGGGTCAGGCACACCTTAGTCTTCGAGCTGACATCTTTGCTCTCCAACACTTTAAAAAGGTCTTGTGCAGTAGATTTGCCTAATGCAATATGTCGTTTGATTTCTTGACTGCTGCTTCCATGAGTGTTGATAGTTGATCCAAGAAGAATGAAGTCCTTGACAACTTCAATCTTTTCTCCATTGATAAGAATGTTGTTTATTGGTCCAGTGGTGAGGATTTTGGTTTTCTTTACATTAAGGCATACCAAAGGCTGTGGTCTTTGATCTTCATTTGTAAGAATTTAAGTCCTCTTCACTTTCAGCAAGCAAGGTTGTATCGTCTGCATATTGCAAGTTGTTAATGAATCTTCCTCCAATACTGATGCCACCTTTTTCTTCATATAACCCAGCTTCTCAGATTATTTGCTCAGCTAGGCAAATGAATAAACAAAGGTTCTTGAACTGAGGTAGGAAAGATATAAAATAGAAAGAGTAAAAGATGTACAGAAGGCTTGTAATGGGTTTAGTCTTAGACATGTTGGCTTTGGGCTTTATGATTATCTACAAACACTCACCACTTCCTCCAAACAGACATTAGTCTCTAGACAAATTCTTCAAGTATATGCATACCTTCAAAATGACTTAATTTGTAAGAAATTCTTTATAAGGCAAAGAATCCTTGGGTAAAGCAAATCCTTAATGTATCTGTTGTGTGAATTCTAATGTCAGTATATCAGCTTTTCTTCCAAGGAAAGTACATCTGCTCATGTGCTCATTATGATCATTAAGAAAAGATTTTCTAATTCACTGCTCAGGGAATGATGACTGCCAAGTCTAAAACTTGTTTGAGTTGTATGTTACAACTTCTTTTTAATCTTGTTTATCATTTCAGAATTAAGTTGTAATCTTTCTTCAAGTAGTGTAGTGGTTATAATTCAGGCTGCTAATCTCATGGTCAGCAGTTCAAAACTACCAGCTGTTCCATGGGAGAAAGATGAGGCTTTCTGTTCCCGCAAAGATTTCCAGCCTCGGAAACCCTATGCAGGATCTCTATGAGTTGGAACCGACTCCATGTCACATAACAACAATAACAACTTTCTTCAAAGGAAGTAGTTTGCTCGTTAGCAGTAATTCTGAAAATAGTATGAGCTTCACAGAAGTTATCACATTTAATACTATGACTTTTAATTTTGGCTATAAATTTTTAAGTTTCTCCTCTATCCCAAATGTACTCTCTTCTCTTCTTTATATTATATCCTTCCCCACCACAAAGAGAAAGAGAGAACAATTACAGATTTTAAAGACCTTTGACAGATCTAACAGTTCTTACTTTAGAGGCACTCTCTCTGTAACATAAATATATTAAAATAAGCTGTAAATTACAACTTTTCGGGTTGAGTTGTAATAGACTAGTTGATATAATACTATGTTCTAAAGATACTTAAGTTAACTACTCATTAATTCCATTTTTTTAAGGTTGGTTTTATGGGGAGCTTATTATTATTATTCTGGAACCAACAAAAGAATGTAAAGTTTCAAATATTTTTGTGGGTCATGAAAAGCTTCAAGTCATTAGGTGCTTTTCCTGTAATAGCCAATGATAAAATAGTCCTAACAACACCCCCATTCAAAAGAAAAGATAAAAACAGCAATTCTCTTTCTGGCTATGGTGGAATAGGCAGATAAACTACCCAAACCCTCTACAGCAAAGAGTCAAGAAACCAAATGAAAGAGATATGCATGATAATCTTGACACCATGAGCTTCAAAGGCAAGAATAAAAAAAAATGAATTGAATACTTACAAGAAGAAAAACCTGAAAGAAAACAGTGAACAAGCAGAAAAATGAAACCATGAATTACTGACTGTCATGACACAAAATGATCATTTACATTTTGGTAAGCAACATTTTGATAAAAGCAGCAATTTGATAATTACTTTAATCACCCAGGACAGCACTAGTATGCCATGCTGATATCTGCTAATGATGCCATCTTCACATTATTCCTCATACCTTCCTGGTGACCAGAAGTATGGCCAACTCAGAAAAAATGAAAAGTTACCCACAAAGGAGAACCAATAAGACTAAACTCTGATTTCTCAGCAGAAACCATGAAGGTGAGCAGGCAGTGGAATGACATATGCAAAACTCTGAAAGAAAATGATTGTCAACTGAGAAATAGATACCCAGAAAAGTTGTCCCACAAACACAATGCCAAAATTAGGATGTTGTTGTTGTTGTTGTTGTTGTTGTTAAGTGCTGTCAAGTAGATTCCGACCCTTAGCAACCTTGTATAGGGTTTCCAAGAAAAAGCTAGTGAGCTTGAACTGCCAATCTTGCAGTTCAAAGAACTTTGCAGTCTGGTGCATTAACCCACAGAGCCACACCAGGACTTCAAATTAGGATATTTCCTTATAAATAGAAGTTTATCGAATTTGTAATGACCAAATTAACTTTACCAAAAATGCTAAAGAGTGTTCTTTACTGAGAACCAACAACATCAGACAACAACCTGAGCTTACCATACATGAAATACCATGCAGAACTCAATCCAGATATATTGTTGTTTCTGCTGTTAAGTATCATCTAGTCAGTTCCGACCCATAACAATCTGTATAGGGTTTCCGAGAAGCAGCTGGTGTTCTTGAACCACTGATCTTGAGGTTGAAAGCAACCTTGCAGTCCAGCGTATTAACTCGCAGCATCACACAAGACCACCCTGAAAGGATGTTATGGGGGAAAAATTGAAAAATTCAGATAGCATCAAAAGAGGATGGAAGGGCTTCTTAGTCTTTGGTACCATCACTGTACCAAAAAGAAATATTTGATGTTCAACCATTTAAAGAGGTAGCATGTGATCAGGATTAATGGTACTGAAGGAAGTAGTCTAAGTTGCACTGAAGGCATTGGTGAAAAACAAGGTTCCACAAATTGACATAATATAAACTGAAATCTTTCAACAAACTGATTTAGCACTGGAGTCACTCTCTCATCTATGTCAAGAAATTTGAAAGACAACTACCTGGCCAGCCGAATGGAAGAAATCCATATTTGTGCCCATTTCAAAGACAGTTGATCCAATAGAATGCAGAAATCATTGAACAATGTCCTCATATGCATATGAAAGTTGGACATTGAATAAGGAAGATTTTAGATGAATTTATTCATTTGAGTTATGGTGTTGGAGAAGAGTATTGAAAGTGCCATGGACCGCCACAAGCACAAACAAATCTGCTCCTTAGAAGTCAGGATAGCGAGACTTGTCTCTCATACTCCAGACATGTTATCAGGAGAGACCAGTCACTGGAGAAGGACCTCATGTTTGGTTAAGCAGAGGTTCAGCAAAAAGAAGGAAGACCCTCAATGAGAGGTATTGACATGATGGCAGCAGCAATGGGCGCAAGTTTAACAACAATTTTTAGGATGGCACAGGACCAGGCAGTGAGTTGTTCTGTTGTATAGAGTTTGTGAATTGGAATCAATTCGATGGCACCTAACAACAGCAACAACATGTAAAACCAACTTAGTCCCAATAGAGCCTGTAAGTATCCCCCTTCAAACAGGAATTTATCATTACTTCTATGCAATATTGCATTGGAAGTCCTAGCCAGAGCTATAAGGCAATAAAGGGAAATAAAGGGCATCCAAATTGGCAAAGAATGAGTAAAAATATCTCTACTTGACAATTATATGATCCTATATGTAGAAAATCCCACAGACTCAGCAAGGAAATTACTGGAAATAACTAAAAGATTCAGCAAAGTAGGAGGCTACAAGAACAACTTACAAAAATAAGTCAGATACACAAAAAGAACTCTGAAAAGGAGATCACAAGAACAATATTATTTACAACAGCCATCAAAAAATCAAATATTTTTAATAACTCTAACCAGAGAAACAAAAGATCTACACAACAAAAACTACAAAACTCTACTATAAGAAACCAAGAGACCTACATAAATGGAAGACTATACCATGATCATGGACAAGAAGACTTTACATTGTGAAAATGTCAATATTGCCCAAAGCAATCTACAGATATAATGCAATCCTGATCCAGATTCCAATATCATTCTCTCAAAGAGATGGAAAAGCTAATCATGAACTTTATATAGAATTGAAAGAGACCTCAGATAAGCAAATTACTAGTGAAGAAGAACAAAGTAAAAGACCCCTCACTTACTGATCTTGAAACTTCCTCAAAGCCAACATAGCCCAAACACCCTGGTATTGGTACAATTGGCAGACATGCACACCAATAGAAATGAATTGAGAACCCCCATCCATGAAGACCTGATCTTTGAAAAAAAAGCTAAGACTCACTAAAATGGAGAAAAGATTTTCTCTTAACAACCATAAATTGTTCCCATTTCTCCTTGCTAAATGAGTATGTTGCTGTGGTTGAGTGCCGTCAAGTCTGTTCCAACCCATAGCAGCCCTGTGTAGGGTTTCCAAGGAGCAGCTAGTGAGTTTGAACCACCAACCTTGCAGTTCAAATGGCTTTACAGTCTGGCACATTAACCCACAGCACCACACCAGGTCATTGCTAATCCAGCTAACGTTTGGGGGCCGGGGCGGGGGGGGAGGGGGGGAAACAAGAAGAAAGAAGTAAAATGGGAGAAACAGAAGTAGATTTAAATCTATGCAATAAAGTGTATTCTCTCCTCCAACTGAAACATTCAGATCTACATTCCTCTCTGGGAAGACAATTTGAGTTAAAACCAAAAGAAACAAAGACATACATAGTCAATAATTTGGCAATATTCTTTGGACACACTTCTCCTCTAACAATAGTAGCCAGTTTCTTTTGACAGTGAAAGAAAAGTACTTCTTAACACATTAACTTCTCAAATGACAAGATTGTGTTGAATTTAATATGATCATTTAAGTTCTGCTTTTCACTCCACCAGAGACAGCATAAGACAATTGATCAAACAAACAAACAAACAAAACACACTGCAACACACTATAATTGCAATTTATTGATAGTATTAATTATTTTGGTTCCTGTTTTTCCATTTGTATATAGTTTTAAAGCCTTGAAAACTTAAATATAAAAGGGGGAAATTGATTTTAAAACAAAGCTAGTTATTTATGTTGATAAAAGATGAAATCAAAGAGGGTATTTTAAAAATCTATGAATATAAATTCTGTGTAATGTTATAGTTAATAGAGTATTGATTTTCCCCTTTCTACTTTTGCAGTGTGCCTTTGGAGCTGCCTTTTATGTATTTTAAATATACAGGTCTTGTGTTACATTTGGGGAGACATACATAGGAGAAAATATATTCTCCCAAATGGGTATTCAGTTGTCAGAAATCTATTTCACACACATTAGTCTAACATCAGCCCAACTGTGAAGTCTAAGAGGAATAAGTTGAACCCAGAGAATTCAGCAATAACTACTCAACGAAAAAGATCAATTTCTGACCAGAAATAATCTCAACCTGATTTTTAATTAAAGGTTAAAAAAAAAAAAAGTGATTCCCTTCTTTCCTGCATACTTCCCCTGCTCCAATCATATTATTTGCTCATTGTAAAATAATTAGCTCTGGAAGCAGGGCAGGCAGGACCTGAAACTGATATTGTCTATCTACTTTTGCATTTCCATCTCTGAGGACAAGAATGTAAGATTTAAAAAAGAAAGGTAGAGTTGCTACACATTTAAAACGAGGTTTTGTGAAGTAACACAGTTAAATATGATTTCTTTATATTCACTCAGTCCAGAGTTCCCTACTTCCAACTTAATTTTGGAGGTGGCAAAGTCTTTATGGGAAGTCAGTGGATTAAATCTGGTTTTGAATCTGGAGCGTGTGATGAAGTGAAATGAGAAAAGGCAGTTTATGGGCAGAAACAACTCAGATTTGGAATCTAGTGGTCTTGACTTGGCCCCTAGTTATCTGTGTTAATTTGGTTTCTTGTCTGATGTTTCTGAGTCTGTTTCCTCACCAGTAACATCAGCAAACTATAATAATTACAATCTTTTCTAGTAAACTCTCAACAAATAGCAATGATTGAGCAACTACTTTGTGCCCAACTCAGTTCAGTATAAAAATAAAGGGCTGTGCAACTCTGATATACCTGGGTATGCAAGTCCTAGCTCCCCTACTGTTGTTGTAAAGTGCTCTTAACTGTTCCAACAGTTCCACTTTGCAACAATGGAGTTGACATGAATTGTAATTGGCTTAAAGAAACTGGTTTGGATTTTAGCTTTGTTTTATTATAGTATTCTCCCTAAATCCAATAAATATAGCCCAGTTTATAGTTGGGAGAAACTTCATTATTAGAAGGCATTGTTGCTCTTCCCAAGTACACCTAGAACAACTGATGCCTAGAAATGAACGCACTTGTTAATAATCATTAACTCAGATGGTGCCTGAAAGGCATTACAAGAGTATTATTGTGGTTAATGGAACTTATTTGCAAGGTCAAAGATTTTAATCTCCAGCAAATGATTTCTTTTCACAATAGCATTGAGTTTGGTTTTAGGGTTGATTTTTTTTTTTTTTTTCCCACAATAACAAGTTTAACTTTTGAGGAGAAAGGACCTTTGAAAAGAAGGGGAGAAATCTTTTCAAAACACAATTTTTCAGTTTCCACAGTGAAATAACTGAAACTAAAGCTCCACTTGATTTAAAAGTTGGCAGGATCCTAAGTATAAACCATGGCCATTATAACACAACATCAGTTTATTCCCCCGAGAATACTTTGTAGAAGAGATTTGGCAGTTTCTTATTTGTCAGTTAGGGTGAAAGACAAAAACCAAGATGTCAGTTAAAGAAACATATTCATGCTTCTTTAATGCCTTCTAAAAGTCCCCTGTCAGAAAAATGACATGCATTCCAACTCATTTTATCTCCTTAGACATCACATATCATTAATCATCTCAGTCTGTCAGGACAAAGAGATAGAAAACATTTATATTCCCAAATCTCTTAAATATAAAGTAGGTCTTACAAAGTACACTCCAGTTATCAATTACTATTGGATATTCAAGGTGACAACTTTCATTCCTGGTTCTTAGCTCCTGCCTCCCATCAGTTGCAGATGACTTTGTGTCAGAGACACAAAAAATAACCGTACTTTTATGGATGATCAACTTCCCCTAAGGAATGAACAGTTTCTTTCCTGCAACATGGAGGGAAACGTACCACCCACTGTGACCATGATATTAAGTCTAATGTCAGACCTGAATATTTGGTTGGTTCTCAGAGAGCATTCTCAGAGATGGTAAAGCCCACACTCTTGCTTCCTACCAAGCAAAGCTGCCTCCCTGAGTGATTTGCCACATACTCTTTTTGCTGTAACGTTTTCTATAATCCAACATTCAAGACATAGCATAGCAATTTCTTGATAGCATAGCAAATAAGGTCAGAATTAAGTAGACAATCCAGACAGAGTGCCTTGACAATCAGCATAAAGAAGTAGTATCTGGCAAGATAGGAAGGATTAAAAACAATAAAGCTCTGGAAAGGAAGGGTATGAAGATGACTCAAGATAATCTTCACCTATTCCACAACTTGGCCCTGAGTTTGCAGATCTAAGATCTGTGATAGAAGGCTTAGGTCAATGAGAACAGCATAGAAGACTTGGCAAGTGGTAAGCAGAGAGCCTACTATTATCAATGCATCGGGGCTATTGTAACTACCACTCAATAGTTTTGAGTTATTTGTTACTACTGTAAAGATTCATAGCCTTGGAAACCCCATGCAGGGTTGATATGAGTTGTAACCAACTCCACAACACATAACCACCACCATCACCTCACATCTGCTAGCACTCAACTAACAAATTCAATCTGTAAACTTACTTTATAAAGATACCATTGTTTTCATTTTCAAACCTGTTTTGTTTCAAATATTCAATTGTTTTCCCATGGTTTTTTTTTTTTTTTTCCTATCATATATTGTTCCGTTGCCATGATAACAATCTCCTCCATGCATCATCAATCAACCAAAGGGTATACCCTGCAAGCCTTCCCCCTGGTTGTCAGCACACAGCCCCTCTCCCTCTCTGGGTCTAGAGTCCCCAGCTGTTCCATCTCTCCACATCATTGTCTCTGCCTCCATCTCTGGCTCCATCTCTGGCATCACTGCTTCTCTGGGTAGGGTCCCACTCTCCGCTCTTCTCCCTTGATGGTTCCAGGCACCTCCATTCCTGGACTGCAAAGTTAACCACTCCCCTCCTTTTTCTACAAAATGTCTACCTTTACATTTCCAACCCTCACAATCAGTCCTGATAGCAATTATTCATGATTGTACCACATGAGTGCTATCCCCATCTCCTTTCATCAATCCTGCCCAGACAGATTGGATATACTTAGTGGAGAGTCTACCTTCCTCTGCGCCCTCTGGATCTAGGCTCCCTCTTGAAAGCAGTCATTTCTTGCTTTTGTAGCCTCCCTTCCCCCCGCCCCCATTTTGGGTAACCAATGTCCAGGTTGCCCATCCCTGTCTACCCTGTGTATTGAGGGGGTGGGAATGATCTTCGCTATAAAGATTTGTTCCCTCTTTTGAGCTACTGAATCCATAGGTGTAGGTCAAATTCATTAAATTGTATCACATTACTCTTTTTTTTCCTCTTCTTTATTCTTCTAGTTGAGTTCTGATCATCCAGCCATTGAAGCCAGGTCAAGTGGGTATTATCTGCAAGTGTGGGTGTTCTTGTGCATATGCCCTCTCTTCTTATCAGCTAGACACTTCACTTTCCACTCTAGTCCTCTGTGGTGTTTTCTCATGTTTTTATATTTGTTCGTGTATTTTTCCTTCTCTAAGAAGCCCTCCAACTGTAACAGTCTGTATAAATATTACTCATCATTCAAGACCCAAATCTTATCCCTAAGGACAGACTCATTAAAGTGTGATTTTCTCTTTTTCAAAACTTCTACAGTATGTCTGCATAAATCAGAGAGAGTAGCTATCACAACATATCTAAATTGCATAGAAGGTGAATGAACCCACTCAGCAGGTCTTTGGGAGAAAGGCCTGGGAATCTGCTGCCATAAAGATTTGTTGCTGTTGTTAAGTGTCGTCGAGTCTATACCAACTCATAGTGACCCTGGATACGCTTTTCAAGGCTGTAAGTCTTTCTTCCACCTAGTGACTGGTGATTTCAGATTATTGACCCTGTGGTTTGCAATCTAGTACTTGTCCTACAGAGTCACACTCCCTCCATAAAAATTACAACCTAGAAAATATGAGCATGATGTCCTTCTCCAGGGACTGGTCCCTCCTGATAATATGTTTGAAGTATGAGAAACGAAGTCTGGCCATCCTAGCTTCTAAGGAGCATTGTGGCTGTACTTTTTCCAGATTTGCTTGTTCTTTTGACAGTTCATAGTACTTTTAATATCCTCCTCCAACACCATAACTCAAATGCATCAATTATTCTATAGTCTTCTTTATTCATTGTCCAACTTTGAAATTCATTGAAAATACCATACCTTGAGTCAGACGCACCTAAGTCTTGAAGCTAACATCTTTACTCTTGAACACTTGAAAAAGGTCTTGTGCAGAAGATTTGCCTAATGCAATTCCACAGCCTTTGATATCAGTTGTACCTCAATGTAAAGAAAACAAAAATCCTCACCACTGGACTAATAAAAAACATCAAGATAAATGGAGAAAAGATTGAAGTTGTCAAAGACTTCATTTTACTCTGATCAAGCCTCAACACCAATGAAAGCAGCAGTCAAGAAATCAAACAACATGTTGCATTAGGCAAATCAGCTGCACAAGAAGTCTTGTGGAAGTCAGTTTGCCTTCCAAATCATTAGCCCACAGCGCCACACTAATTTAACTCCCAGTGCTAGGAAACGAAAATGCCCCCACAGTGAGTATCTGTGAAAATTCAAAACTGCTGCTTGATGCTACTCTATATTTTCATTATTCAAAGAACCAAAAAAAAACAACCAAATGATCATTAGCAAGCATTTCTCCAAAGAGTATAGTCTTTAACTAAATGCTGTTTTTAACAAGAAAGCTTATGTTGTTGCTGCTGCTGCCATTGAGTCAGTTCCAACTCATAGTAACATTATGTGCAACTGAATGAAACATTATCAGATGTTCATAATCATTTCAGACCACTGTTGCAGTCATTGAATTAGTTTAAAAAGAGGCCTTTCTGTTGTTTGCTGACCCTCCACGTTACCCAGCATGATGTTCTTCTCCAGGGACTGGTCCCTCCTGATTACATGTCCAAAGTACATGAAACAAAGTCTGGTCATTTTCCCTTCTATGAAGCATTCTATCTGTACTTCTTCCAAGACAGATTTGTCTGATCTTCTAGAAGCCCATGTATATTCAATATTCTTCACCAACTCTATAATTTAAAGGGATCAGTTTTTCATTCTTCCTTATTCACTGTCCAGTTTTCAAATACATATGAGGAGATTGAAAATATCTGGCTTGGTCCAGACACACCTTAGTATTCAAAGTGACATCTTTGCTTTTGAACACTTTAAAGAGGTCTTCTGTAGTAGATTTGCCCAATGCAATACATTGTTTGATTTCTTTGATTGCTGCTTCCATGGGTGTTGATTGTAGGCCTACATAAAATCAATTCCTTGACAACTCCAATACTTTATCAGTTTATCATGACAGTGTTTATTGGTTTTACTGTGAGAATTCTTGTTTTCTTTATGTTGAGGTGTAATCCATACTAAAGGCTATAATCTTTGCTCTTCATCAAGTCCACTTTGATTTGAGCAAGCAAGGTTATATCATCTGCATTTTTCAGGAAGCTGATGAGTCTTCCTTCAACCCTGATGCCACATTCTTCTTAATATAGTCCAGTGTCTCAAACTATTAGCTCAGAATACAAATTGAATAAATATGGTGATAGGATACAACTCTGATGCACAATTTTCCTGATTTTGTACCATCTCCTTTTTTTGTTCAAATGAGTGCCTCTTGGCTTTTATACGTTTTCCTCATGAGGACAATTCAGTGCTCTTTGCAATATTTTTCAAAATTTGCTATGATCCTCACAGTTGGATGTTTTGCATATTCAATACAAACACAACAAAGTATCTTTCTCCCATTCCTGGTTTTTGTTTTTGGTTTTGTTTTGTTTTTTAAGTCTCAGAAAAATAGGTATAGAAGGGAAATTCCTCAATATAATTAAGGGAGACTTAGTGTGGTAATGAGGGATAAAGCACTGGACTACAAGGTCAGTTTGAACCACAAGGTTGGTGGTTCAAACTCACCAGTCACTCCTTGAAAACCCTAAACAGGATCGCTATGAATCAGAACCAACTCAATGGCACTTAACAACAACAAGCATCTTTCTGGTAATGATCCATCTGACATCAGCAATGATATTATTCATTCCATATCCTCTTCTGAATCTAGCTTAAATTTCTGGCCACATCTTGTTGATGTACTGGTATAACCATTTTTTAAATTTTCTTTAGCAAAATTTTACTTGAATGGTGTAATAGTTAAGGTTTTGTGTTAACTTGACTGGGCCAGGATTCCTAGTGGTTTGGAAATTGAGATGTGGTTATCCCCATGGTAATCCCTAATACAGTGCTGTTAACTCTGTGATTGGCTATGAACAGACATAGTTAACATTATGATGATTTTCTATGAGCAGCCAATCTATTGAAAGGATGCTTCCTCAGAGGTGTGGCCTGCTTCCAATATAATGGACACTCAGGCAAAGCTTGCTTGCTTTTTGCTGATCTGGATTTTGCATCTGGCTCATCCTCCAATCTCTGGTTCATTGGACTTAAGCCAGTTGCTTGCTTTACTAACTACCTGCCTGCCTGCTGATCTTGATTCTTCTTACCCAGACTTGAGACTCTCCCACCTCTGCAGTTGTGAGCTATGTCTTTGATACAAACTTCTTTTTATACATAGATAACTTTCACTGGTTTTGCTTCTCTAAAGAATTGAGCCTAAGATTAATGTGATTTTAATGATATCTGTATATAAAACAAACCTTAGTCTTGCTTACATGAAGCTTCCAAACATTTTGACAAATCATATTCCAAGCCAAAATCTAGGAACCTCTTAGAGGAGAAGTTGAGTATAATTAACAGTTTAACACAGAAATTAGCTGCAGCACAAAAAACCACCTTCCAATAGAGGAAAAGCAAATACAGTTACCCCACCACCACCACTAAAGGTCCCTAAGTTACAACATTAAAGGAAAGTTCCTAACAGATCCTAGAAATGCCTTCCATATCAGAAAAATACTGACAGTGCTCATCCCCATTCAATACACAACAGCATTAGTCTTTCCTGAACCTCAATCTATGTTACAAACTTAAAATTCATTTAGCCAACATCCCTAGTGTGCCCTTTTCTGAATGAGGTAAATATATCTATGTAGCCCATCCATGAAAAGAACTATTGATTTTTATTATGAAAAGCAGACAGGGTTAGTTGTGCACTTGGATTTAATTACTTTTGTCAACAGTCCAATGACCTCAAGGATAAAGCTGGAAGAAGCACCTATAGAAGCATAAATGGAAAATCTCCAGCACTGACTAGAATAGTGTGTAACATCAATTCAGTTGGACTTGAATTTTACTTTAGGTAGTATTTTTAAGTGTCTGTTTGAGGAATAAAGAAACAAAAGATCTTAAACTTCAAATGAAAAAAATCACAAGTTAACAGAGTCATTTTGGGCTTTTATATACTGTAGCCTGTTAAAGCTAGAAGAGTCCTTTCAAACAGTCTCATCCAATTCTTACATTTAACAGATGAGGAAAATAGGACCCCAAGAGCAGGTGACTTGCCCAAGGTCACTCATTAGAAATGTTCTTTCCATTACAAAACAGTGAATTTAGATTGAAATTTGCCAGCTAAAATATCATTTCTATAGCATACTTTGACAGATGGTACTAAAGAACCTCAGTATAGGCAGATCTGCTTTTCCTTCTTCTACTAAAGGGAATCCCTATGTGCTGACGATTGTTAACATACTCAGCTGCTAACTGAAAGGTTGAAGGTTTGATTCCCTCTTTTCTTCATGTCCATGAAGAAAGAAATCAGCCCCTGAAAACTAAATGGATGTACAGAAGGTTCCCATGAGTCCAACTCGACTCAGCAGCAACTGGGTTTTGATTTCTTTTACTAAAGAACACCACACTCAATTTCTTGATTTAAACGTTGAGGATCTCTATTTTTACAACTAAATTATGTTCAAAATCTTTATAATCCAGTGACTTAGAACCTGAACTGAATCTTTTTCACAAGAAAAATATTTTAACTAGTGGGTATATACTAAAACAATACATAGAATATTCTTTAAATTATAACATAGAATTAATTAAATTATATTTACAATTATTTAAATCATAGCTATTACAGAAAAAAATATGTTAAAAGCAATATTTTATAGTCCTTATAATTAACAATTCAGAGAAAATATACAAGTAATTCATTCCAAAGTAAAGAACCAGCTTTTAGTTATCTTAAAAGTTGATACTTAAAGACAAATAGTTCAAATAAGTTTTCATTGAACAAAAATATACTGCGTACCCACCATGCATAGAAAAGACAAAGACTGAGTGCCTATCTCCAAGAAACAATTGAAACCTAGGAGGGAAGGAAGCCAAACAGATTTAGAGACATGCTCTAAGTGCTAAGGTAGCATGACTGTCTGGGGAGATCAAGAGAGTCTTTGCAGAACAGATGACTTCTGATTCAGTACTCAGAGAAGGAGCAGGAGTCTGATGGGAAGTGAACAAAGAAATGTCATTCCAGTAAGTAGAAAGAAACATGTTGAGGTTATTCTGATGAGAATGTAAGCACTCTCAGGGACTAATTATTTTTCATTTCACTACATAATGTGGAGCTTCCTTTTTTGCTTACTATTTCACAAGAAATAGTAAGTCAAGATAAAGGTATCACTTCATTTATGCATAAAACAGAAAAATGGAGCAAAAGAGAAAAAGATAATTCAGAGAGAACTGGAAAAGGAACTGGAGGACCCAACTCAAATGCCATACATCTGCATCCCTGAAGGAAGCCAAGTTCTTGATTCCTTTGTTTTTAATCTTCTAGAGCACAGCCTATGGTATGTACTAGATGCTCAGCACATTCTTGATTGAGTTAAAAATTGCAAGATTACTCTGGTCTCACTGCTGTTTCTCAATATGGAACAAAGAAAGAAAAATAATTCATCCAGTAGAAGATTTTTTTATTCTGGAAATATTGAAAAGTTTCTATGGAAGAAGGTCAATGGAAAAATGAAACTCTCACAATGTTGTTCACATTTAATACATCAAGAATCAAATCACAGTTGTTTCTGAGAAACTAATGCTTTGCCAAGAAATGTGTTAATAAGAATAATTTTCATGGTTGCATTTGTGGGGTTACATCTGACAAGGAGAATTATGAACTTCATTATAATCAGATTAGTCAAGATAAAGATGAATCTGAGTCTAGGGACTAGGTGAAATCAGGCATCAAACAGGTACTTCCACATCATGGATGATGAAGTGAAACTGGGATGAACTGGAATTTTCTGAGTGGATCAAAATTGTGAGTGCCTAGAATCCTAACCAGCACAGGGAAATAATGGGCTGATGCTCTTGAAACTTAATCTTCCTCATAGAAAAGAAAGGCAGCATGCACACTGCATAGCACCAAATCTTTCCTGACAAGAGTCTGAAACAATGGTGCCCTGCTCAAAGATGGCAGCCAACTTGCCACTTTGAATATGTATCACTCTCCACAGTAGGTTCCAAAAAGGGTTCATTCCATTTCTCTGAGTCTCCCATTCCAGGACTTAAGCCCATAATTTGTCCTGTTCTGTTTATTGATCAGACACTCACAATTTTCAAATTCTGGTATGTCCCAATTTACTTCATATACCATAACTGGACTAGGAATAATCAGTTGAAGTCCAGGGTGCATCATCCCTCATAAATATCATCCCCTTGCTTCCTAGTAAAACAAGAAAAATAAACATTTAGAAATGGGCTTTTGTTAGTAAATTTTAAAAAATTATATTCTGGCGGGAAAAGTCACAAGTTTCCACAGTGAGATGCCATTTCAAAACCACTAGGATGGCTACAAAGGAGCTCTGGTAACGTAGTGGTTACGAATCAGGCTGCCAACCTCAAGTTCAGCAGTTCGAAACTACCAGCTGTTCCACGGGAGAAAGATGAGGCTTTCTGCTCCCGTAAAGATTTACAGCCTCGGAAACCCTGTACAG
>NW_006408551.1:4947824-4948403 GCF_000296735.1 Chrysochloris asiatica | reverse complement strand
AAAAAATAATAAAAATTGTGGATATGAAAGAATGTGGAGGAATTGGAACCATCATGGGAATGAACCATTGGGAATTTAAAATGGTGCATCGGTTTGTATAGCAGCCTGGCGGCTCCTCTAAATGTTATATGTAGAGTTACCATACATATAAGTGCATAGAAAGTGAACTGGCATGCTACACACTGGACTATTTAGAGTGGTTACCTACAAGAACAAAAGAATAAAGGTGAAAAAGAGATCTCTTTTTATTTTATTTTACATTTATCTTTTGTGATGGTTAAGATTGTGTGCTAATATACATTTGGACATTCTGACAACGTTTGCTAGCTTGCTTTGGATCTAGGCTTATTATCATGTGAACCCCAGTTCTTGGAATTTGTCAGCTTCCATGGTCTATGAGCCAACAGCCTGCTGTAAGGTCTTCAGCCCCTACAGTTACATGACCAAGTGGGTTTCATAAAAGGGATGCAAGGATGGTTCAGCATTAGAAAAACAATCAATGTAATCCACCATATAAACAAGAAAAAGGAAAAGAACCACATGATCATATCGATAGATGCAGAAAAGGCATTTGACAAA
>NW_006408551.1:4938942-4943455 GCF_000296735.1 Chrysochloris asiatica | reverse complement strand
AAAAAAAAAAAGAACAAAATTTTTGGTAAAGGAATTGAGGGTAAAATTGCTACAATTTGATGAACTTGACCTATACTCATGGAGGTAGTAACTCTAAATACCAACAGGGAAGGAAAGAGTCTTCACATCAAGTATCAATGCTAACCCTCTGTATAAAGGGTAGATAGGATGGGCAACTTAGACATTGGCTACCTAAAATGAGGGGGCGATAGAGGCATGAAGTGACTGACTTACAAGGTTTCAAGGGGGAGTTTAGTTTAATAGTGTGTGGGGAAGAGTCCCCACTGAATAGTTTTTATCTTGTCTAGATGGGTCTCATTAAAAGAGATGGGGATAAGATTTGTATGATTCAATAGTGAGTAATTGTTATCATGACTAATTGCAACTGTCACAACTGTAAAGGTAGAATTTTTGTAACAAAAACTGGGAAGTAGTTAATCTTACAGTCCAGAAACAAAGGACCCTACGACCATCAAGGGAGAAGAGCACAAGCAGAATGCGGAACCTTATCCAGAGAAGCAGTGACACCAGAGATGGAGGCAGAGATGGGGACATGGAGAGAGGGAGCAGCTGAGGACTCTAGATTCATAGAAAGAGAGGGACTAAGAGATAGTGGTCAGGAGGCAGACTTGCAGAATGTGCCCTTTGGTGGTGTAAATTTTTATATATGCCTGAGTGTTTAAAAAAAAAGAGCCAAAGTAAATAGATGTTGATAACTGGTGGTACATGGAGGGAATTTTATTATAATCATTGTAATGAAACAAGGTATATAACTTGTTGAATGTAAAACTGATGATCTGCCCTGTAACCTTTTACTCAATCCACAATAAAAACTTAAAACAACAACAACTTTACTTGCATGAGATTAAAAAAAGAGGTAGCATATGATCAATAACCAATGTTACTTACTGAAGGAAGAAGCCCAAGTTGTACTGAAGGTATTGGCAAAAAACAAGGCTCTAGGAATTGACTGAATACACATTGAAATCTTTCAACAAATCGATGCATACTGCATAGCAACCACTGGAGGTGCCCACTCATCTATGCTAAGAAATTTGTAAGATAGCTACCGTGCCAACTGATTGGAAGAAATACATATTTGTGTCCATTCCAAAGAAAGGTGAGCCACTGGAATGTGGAAATTATCAGACAATATCACTGATATAACATGCAAGTAAATTTTTACTAAAGATAATTCAAAAATGGCTGCAATAATACATAGACAACGAACTGTCAGAGATTCAAACTGAATTCAAAGATGTGGAACTAGGGATATCCTTGCTGACATCAGACAGATCTTGGCTGAAAGCAGAGAATACCAGAAAATCTGTGCTTTATTGCTATACAAAGATTTCTGACTATGTGGCTCATGATAAGCTATGGGTAACATTGCAAAGAATAAGTATTCCCGAACATGACTGCATTCCTAAGGAACCAGCAGGTAGACCAAGAGGCAATGGTTTGAACAGAACAAGGGGTGTACCAGGGCTGTATTCTTTCATTATACTTATTCAATCTGCATACTGAGCAAATAAGTCAAGAAGGTTGGTTCTATGAAGAAGCATGTGATATCAGGATTGGAGAAAAACTCATTAACAACCTGTGATATGCAGATGACACAACCTTGTTTGCTGAAAGCAGAGGACTTAAAATGTTTGCTGATGAAGATCAAAGACCACAGCCATCAGTTTGGGTTGTACCTCAATGTAGAGAAGACAAAAATCCTCACCACTGACCCAATAAATAACATCATGATAAATGGAGAAAACATTGAAGTTGTCAAAGACTTCATTTTGCTTGGAGCCATAATCAATACTCATGGACGCAGCAGTCAAGAAATCAAACAACCTACTGGATTAGGCAAATCTGCAGCAAAGATATCGTCCATTGAGGACTAGGCACACCTGATTCAAGCTATGATATTTTCAATAGACTTATATACATGTGAAAGTTGGACAATGTATAATGAAGACCATAAAAGAATTAATGCATTTGAGTAATGGTGTTGAAGAAAAATATTGAAAACACCATGGACCTCCAGTTGTTGTTAAGTGCTATCAAGTTGGCTCCGACCCATAGTGACCCTGTATAGGGTTCTGAGGAGCGGCTGGTGAGTTTGAACTGCCAACCTTGCAGTTCAAACGGCTTTTCAGTCTGACACATTAACCCACAGCGCCACACCAGGACTTCATGGACCTCCAATAGAAGAAACAAATCTATGCTGGAAGAAGTACAGCCAGAATGCTCCTTAGTCAGGATGACAAGACTTTGTCTCTCATACTTCAGACGTAGTATCAGGAGGGACCAGTCCCTGAAGAAGTTGTTGTTAAGTGCCATCAAGTGGGTTCCAACTCATAACAACCCTGTATAGGGTTTCCAAGGAGCAGCTAGTGAGTTGGAACCACTGAACTGGTGGTTCAAACCAATATTGTGGTTCAAACTGGCCTTGCAGTCCAGTGCTTTATCCCACAGCTCCACATCAGGAAAGAAAAGGGTTGACAAAAAAGAGTAACACCCCAAAAAGATGGACTGGCACAGTGGGGCAGCAGCAATGGGCTAAAGCGAAACAATTGTGAGGATGGCACAGGACCAGACAGTGTTTCGTTCTGTTGTGCATAAAATCACTATGGGTCGAAACCAATTCTGCAGCAACTAATAATAACAACAGACCATATCTGTCTCCCAGATTTAATAAATACAAAAAACTTATCCAAATGATATGAGGAGGACAATTTAAACCAATTAATGTATACCCTTGAATTCACTGTCTGTCTTTCACATGCAAATGTTTACCCTTGAATTCAGTTTGAGGAAAAAAACTGTATCTACCATAAATTGAAATATTTGGTGGTGGTGACCATTGCCATACTCATATTTCAAATTTTAGTAGATATACTTTTTTTCTCTCAAACTGAATTCAAGGGTAAACATTAGCGTGTGAAAGACAGACCGTGAATAAGGAAGACCATAGACGAATCGATGTATTTGAGATATGGTGTTGAAGAATTATTGAAAGTACCATAGACTTCCAGAAAAATAAACATACCTGTGTTGAAGAAGTATAGCCAGAATGCTCCTAAGAAGTCAAGATGGCCAGACTTTGTCTCTCATACTTCAGACATCATGCTAGGTAAAGTGGAGGGTCAGCGAAAAAGAAGAAGCCCCCAACGAGATAGATAGGCACAGCGGCAGTAACAAGGGGCTAAAGCATGACAGTGGTTGTTTGTACGGCACAGGATCTGGCAGAGTTCCATTCTGTTGTGCATAGGGTCACTGTGAGTTGGAATAAACTTGACGGCACCTAACAACAACAACATTGCCATCTCCAGGAGCCGTGGTGGTTAAGCACTGGGCTACAAACCAAAAAGCTTGCAGTTTAAATCCACCAGCCATTCTACAGAAGAAAGATGAGACAGTCTTCTTACTTAAAGATTTGCAGCCTCGGAAACTCTATGGAGAAATTCTACTCTATCCTAGAGGGGCACTAGGAGTCAGAATTGACTCAAGGGCAATGGGTGGGATTATCATCTCCATTGAAATTTTCCTGCTGGAAAAAAGGTTGTTTTGTCCCTTAAGAAAATTGGGAGACTGTCAACCAATTCCACTGTCAAACAATCCATCCCTATTGTCTCTAAAAATCTGATTTGTTATTTTGTATTTAAGTTAGATGACAGGTTTTGCATTGTCAATTGATGGGGAAAACTTGTATGAAACCAAATGTCAATCTTGTTCCCAGAGCTTAGAGTTCAAAATATGAATTCCACTATATATTTTGAATGTGCTTTGAATAAATAGAGTTCAGCATGCGAGATTGGTCTAGATGTAAAGAAATATTTCCTAATAGGTCTCCAAGCAGAATGTCAATTGCCTAAGTATTTGAATTTAGGGTGGATCACTACATAATGTAAAATATTTAGAATGTTTTCTTTCTCTAGATAGAGAGGAGACACGGATCCTCTCTGGAGGTTTCTCCAAATCCTAGGGTTAATTTAAATCTATCATATATTTTGTACTCCTATACTCACATACACATGCACAAAAACATGTGCATATTATCCTTGACTTTTGATCTTTAAACTACGATAGATTTTGTGTAGATTCTAATTTTCAAAAATGCCACTGTTTTAGCCATTCGAACAATTAAAAAAAAAAAAAAAAGATTTAAAAAATTTGAGATTCATTCAGCTCCTAGAAAAGTGCCGGAAACCTGGGAGAAACCAGAGGTGATATTCAAAATATTTTATTATCAATATGGCGTAGTCATCTGCCAATTAAAATAAACACGGCTACAGACTTTTAGTATGACAGTACGAGAACATACTGGCTGAATGTTGTTGTTGTTGTTAGGTGCCATCAATTCGGCACTGACTCATAGCGACCTTACACACAGCATAACGAAACAATGTCCGACCCTGGGCCAGCCTCACTACTGTTGCCACACTTGAGTCCATCGATGCTGCCACCTGGCCAATCCATCTCGTTGGGGGTCTTCCTCTTTTTCTCTGACCCTCCA
>NW_006408551.1:4934156-4937779 GCF_000296735.1 Chrysochloris asiatica | reverse complement strand
ACCTCAGTCCTAAAACTGACATCTTTGCTCTTGAACACTTTGAAGAGTGTTTGTTCAGAAGATTTGCTTAATGCAGTATGTCCTTTTATTTATTGACTGCTGTTTCCATGAGTGTTGATAGTAAATCCAAGTAAAATGAAGTATTGGACAAATTTAATTTATCATAATGTTGTTTATTGGTCCACTTGTGAAGGTTTTTGTTTTGTTTACATTCAGGTGCATTCTATACTGAAGGCTGTGGCCTTTGATTGTCATCAATAAGTATTTTAAGTCCTCTTCCCTTTCAGCAACTAAGGGTTGTATTATCTGCACATTGCAGGTTGTTAAACCATCTTCCTACAATCCTGATGCTACATTCTTCTTCATATAATCCAGTTTCTCTGATTATTTGCTCTGCTCAGCATACAGATTGAATAAGTATGGTGGAAGAATACAACACTGCAACTCATATTTCCTCATTTTTAAACATTCGTTTTCCCCTTGTCCTGTTCAAAAAATGGCCTGTTAGTCTATGTACCTCATAAGCACAACTAAGTGTTCCAGAATCCTTGTTCTCCACAATGTTACCCATAACTTGTCATGATCCACAGAGTCAAAAGCCTATGCATGATCAATAAAGCACAGATAAACATCTTTCTGGTATTCTCTACTTTCCGACAAGATCCACCAGACATCAGCAATGATATCCTTTGATCCACATCCTCTTCTGAATCAGCCTTGAACCTCTGGAAGTTCTCTGTCAATGTATGTTTGCAGCCATTTCTGTATTACCTTTATTAAAATTTTGCTCTCGTGGAATATCAAAGACATTGTCCAATGATTTCCATATTCCATTAAGTCACCTCTCTTTGGAATGGGCACAAATACGGATCTCTTCCAATCAGTTGGCAAGATAGTTGTCTTCCAGATTTCTCGGCAGAGATGAGTGAGTGCCTCCAGTGCCGCCTCACTTTGTTGAAAGATTTCAATTTTGATTCCATCAATTCCTGGTGTCTTGTTCTTTGCCAATTCCTTCAATGTACCTTGTACTTCTTCCTGCAGTATCATTGGCTCTTGATCATATGCTACCACTTGAAATGCTTGAATATCAGCCATTTCCTTTTGGTACAAAGACTGTGTATTCCTTCCATCTTCTTTTGATGTTTTCTGTATCATTCAATAATTTGCCCAGAGAATCCTTCAATAATGAAAGTCAAGTCTTGAATTTTTTCTTCAATTCCCCCAGGTTGAGAAATGCTGAGCGTGTTCTTACTTTTTGGTTTTCTGATTACAGATCTTTGCACATTTCATTGTAATATTTGACTTTGTCTTCTCAAGCTGACCTTTGAAATTTTCTGTTCAGCTCCTGTACCTCCTCATTTCTTCCATTTGCTTTAGCATTTCTATACAGGAGAGCAAGTTTCAGTGTATCTTTTGACATCCATTTTGATTTTTTTCTTCTTTCTTAATGACTTTTTGCTTTCTTCATGTATGATGATCTTGATGTCATCCCACAACTTTTCTGGTCTTTGGTCATTAGTGTTTAATGTATCAAATCTGTCTTCAGATGATCTCTAAATTCAGGTGGGATATATTCAAGGTCATATTCTGGCTCTTGTGGACTTGTTTTCATTTTCTTCAGCTTCAGTTTAAATTTGCATATGAGTAATTGATGATCTGTTCCACAGTCTGCCCCTGGCCTTGTTTTCACTGATGATATGGAGTTTTTCCATCGTCTCTTTCCACAGATATAGTCAATTTGATTTCTGTGTATTCCATCTGGTGAGGTCTATGTGCATAATCATCTCTTATGTTGTCTAAAGAAGGTATTTGAAATGAACAAATCATTGATTTTGCAGAATTCTATCATGCAATCTCAAGCATCATTTCTTTACCAAGGCCGTATTTCCAACTACTGGTCCTTCCTCTTTGTTTCTAACCTTTGCATTCCAATCACCAGTAATGATCAAAACATCTTGATTGAATGTTTGATCTATTTCATATTGATAAATTTGGTAGAATTCTTCTATTTCATCCTCACTGGCTTTAGTGGTTGGTGCATAAATTTGAATAATAGTGGTATTAACTGGTCTTCCCTGTGGCTGCATGGATATTATCCTATCACAGATAGTGTTGTACCTCATGACTGATCTTGATATGTTCTTTTTAATGATGAATGCAGCACCATTCCTCTTCAATTTGTGATTCTCAGCATAGTAAACCATGTGGTTGCCAGATTCAAAATGGCCAATACCAGTCCATTTCAGCTCACTAATGACTAGGATATCAATCTTTATGTGTTCTATTTCATTTTTGACAACTTCCAACTCTCTTACATTCATACTTCATACATTCCATGTTCTGATTATTCATTGATCTTTATAGCTATTTCTCCTCATTTTGATTGTGCCCCATCAGCAAATGAAGGTCCTGAAAAGTTTATTCTATTCTTTTCATCACAGTTAACTCTACTTTGAGGAGACGGATCTTCCTCAATCATATTTTAAGTGACTTTCAACCTGAGGACTGATCTTCCAGCACTATATTTGACAATGTCCTAGTGCTATTCATCGTGTTTCAATATTTAATTTTGTGCTTCTATCTGACAGTGTTTCACTGCTATTCATAAGGTTTTCAGTGGAGCTCTGGTAGCATAGTGGTTTCGAATCGGGCTGTGAACTGAAAGGTCAGCAGTTCAAAATTACCAGCTGTTCCATGGGAGAAAGATGAGGCTTTCTGCTCCTGTAAAGATTTACAGCCTCGGAAACCCTGTACAGGGTTGCTATGAGTAGGAACCGACTCCACGGCACATAACAACAACAACAACAACAACAAACATACAGAAGTAGTCTGCCTCTCCTTCTTCCCAGTCTGTTTTTGTCTGGAAGCTCAGCTGAAACCTGTCCACCATGGATGTGCCATGCTGGTTTTTAAAATACCTGCAGTAAGGGATTGAGGCATAGTCTGAGAGGGGAAATAATACTAAAATGCTTGACTGTCTTATGAATATTGGTTTTCCTTGCCTACTACTGTAATATAGACACTGTGAGTGGGATGGAAATGAATGTCAGGCAATATGATTACAGAAAGCTTATAAGCCCGTCTTCAGCCTATAACTGATTAGAATACCTAAAAGGGGTTCTACAACTTGCCCAGTGAAATAGGTCTCTTGTGCAGCCTTGCAGTGTATAGGACATTAGATGGAATCCTGAATCTCATCCAGAACCTTCTGAGGTGTGACTTCCCCACTAGAGAGGGCAAGAAGATCCACCTGGAACAACTAGAGTGACAGAAGATAAATCTTCAAAGAAAAATCATCAGGAAAAACCCAAAACAAAAAATGGCAGTATGATTGGCTACTATAAGAATAAACAAGTTGTTCGCTGGGAAGCAATCAAGGTAAGCAGTCAAGTTTCTTCAGGACAAACTCCCCTCTATGACTGAAACTCAAAGGGAACACATGAACAGGCCTGTACGCTTGCTGATGACCACATTAGTCTACTGGTGAGTGGAAGAGGCGGAAAGACAATTATGAAGAAATGAGTTGAGTTCAACAATGTTCCATAGACTCCTTTCGACCAGGTGATGAGAGAGAAGAGGAAGTGCTGGTTGGTCCAAAGTGTGGTGAGACCTGGGACACCTGA
>NW_006408551.1:4923027-4932686 GCF_000296735.1 Chrysochloris asiatica | reverse complement strand
CATACTTCGTACGTATTGTCAGGATATTGTCACCAGTCTCTGGAGAAGGATATCATGTTTGGTAAGGTGGAGGGTCAGAGAAAAAGAGGAAGACCCCCAAGGAGATGGATTGGCCAAGTGGCAACATCGATGGACTCAAGTGTGGCAACAGTAGTGAGGTTGGCCCAGGATCTGGCAGTGTTTCGTTATGCTGTGCATAAGGTCTCTATGGGTCAATACCAACTCGATGGCACCTAACAACAACAACAAGAACCTAGGAATAATAAAAGTAAGATTGTCCTTTGAGAGTTGAACTATAAAATCAACTTTTAGAGGGAGAAATTATCATTCCTACTAGCTGAAGAACTTCCTCAAATTAATACATCTGAAACAATTTCAAAGTAGTGCTTATTATCACACTAAACTTGTAGAATATCTAAGCCCAAAAATAAGAGAGAGAAAATCAACAGAAAATATTGAAACCACACCATAGGAAAAGAAGAGGCGATGCTTCCCTTGTCTAGGGAGCACTGGCCAGTACTTCACAAGTATATTGGTCCAAGTAAAATTGTCCCTAGAAGTGGGGAGTCTCTAGGGCCATCTAGTAAAGAGATTTTTTTTCTGATTGACTAAATTTCTTTCATTTTCACTGACTTACTGATTTGGTGAGGACCAGGAAGAGAATAATCTTCTCATGTGAACCTAATCATATAGCTCCTTCTGTTCCTGTGGAGGTCTTTCTCTTCATAAATTAGTAAATTGACAGTCTGGTCCCTAAATCAGCACCATGTGCATTTTAATTAGTATGAGTCGGCCACTTGGGGCCTGATGACCTCTGAAAGCCAATGAAAGAGGTAGGTGGTAGAACCTAGAGATAAAAATTACAAGATTTTAAATTACATAGGCTCAAATGCCAGTCTGCCTTTCACTCGGAGTGTAATGCCAAATGAGTTTTCACTTCTAAAAGCCTTGTTTTCTACATTGATAAAATGTGTGTAATCATTTATCCCATCTAGAATTATTTGAGGATTACATAAAATAAAGTTTTGACATTCCTAGGACCCAACACCATGACTGAGGCAATCTCCTGCAAGACCCTCCCATGTAACACCGTTGTCTACCCAATTGCAAATGTCTACAAAGCACCAAGTTATGTTTGCCTGGGGATTCCTCTGATGGACTCTGAACTCACGTTCATCTTTGCATCCTAAGTGTCTCTCTCACAATGGGTTTGTTTTTGTTCTCTTGAATTGTTTCAAGTTGTTGAGGAAATAGCTATACCATATGAAAAATTTTCCAGCCCTAAAATGTCAAGAGTGGCAAGGTTGTGAAATCTCCTCCAAAGCCTCTCCTAAAAACCTTGGTCCTTAAGTCAAACATCTTTTCTTACTGATTTTTCACACATTCACCAGCCTCCTTCACAATTTGATAGATACTTACCCATTTTATATCCTTTAGGCAAAGAGAAGACACCTTGTGGAAGAGCCAAAGGAAAGTTTAGATTCTTTTTTTTTTCAGATAATTTTTATATTAAATATCCCAACAGAAGAGAAGTTTTGATAAAGGAGAAGAGGAAGCTCTGAAATCATAAGTGTGGAAGTGACTGGGGGTGGTTTCTTTAGGAGAAAACTAGAAATTTGTGAATGAAATCATACAGCTAGACAGGAAAGACATAAAATAATTATTTATATGTAGTAATATAAAACAAATCATGTACAAATCACTTGTTCATTAAATTTCATGCTTGTAATATTTCAAAATATTAAGATGGTAAGGAAATATATCTTTTTCTCTCTGAATTTTTCCTAAGTTTTGTCTAAGTCTCCATATCAGCAAATTTAAAAAGATATCATTTTAATAGTCAGCAGTTTTAGGAATATAAAGTAGGTCATACTGTTTTTAATCAGTTTGGGAAAATTCAATGGGTCTTCCAATATAATAATTTCTTTTGAGTGATCTCTTCTTACTAACAGAAAAGTTTGATTGAAAAAAAATCCAACTTGGGGGACTGCTAACAACAAGGTTGGCAGTTCAAACCCACCAGCCATTCTGCAAGAGAAAAAGGAGGGGTTTTGTTTCCATAAAGATTTACTGCCTCGAAAACCTTATCAATGTGATGGCAGTGGGTTTGGTTTTTGGGTTGAGGTTCTACTAAATGATTTTACTATTTGATCTATCATAACCACTCAGACCCTCTGTTTCCCTATGGGTTTCAGAAATTATCAACTGGAAGTGCATGGGCAAACATGATCATAAGTGCCCTGTTTGTGGTATATTATTACGTCAGCCCTAGGAAACTATGAGAGTGGCAAAGAAACACAGACACAGAGAGGAATGTGGCAAGAGAAAAACTTACTTCAAAATCTTCCCTAAGGTATATCTTGTCCCTTCCCATTCATCCACCCCAACACCTTTTCCAGAAGCCAAGTACATTGTCATTAAATCTTGCTGGATACTGCCTTCCCTCACATTCATTATATGGAATGGTGATGAGACATTCCAAGAAGTTGTCAAGGAGACTCAACAGTTGGAAAGTTTACAGAGCAGGCCTAGCACCCCAACAGGTACACACTTGGAAATTAAGGCCTTAAAGGACTAAGACGTCATTTACAGAAACAGAAACTCTAATGGTCAAACTTGAGTCTCTGAAGACCCTGTAAGGCTTGCTTCTGTCTTTATGTTTTCATTATCCTCTATAACTGAAAAAATACAAGTGCAAATTTAGCATTGTGAGCAAGAAGATTCATTAAACTCAGGATAGCACATAAAAGGTGACTTTTTTCCCCCCATGAAGCAGCTGAGGTAATATGTGTTTTGGAACTGTTGAGGAGGCAGTGTAAAATAGAAGCTAGAAGAAGAAAATGCTGCCCCAAGGAGTTTATAATCTGTATTTAATTGTGAATTTATGCACCAAAGAAAGCTATGGATAAGGGCTTTTAAATCTTGGAAGACAAGGTTCTGTTAAAGTATTTCCATTGTTCATTTTCTTCTCTTAATGATGAGGCTTTTAGAACTAGAATATAGAAAACCCAGCATGCCCCCATCTGTGTTTTTCCATATCACATTTATCTCATAAGAAGAAAATTCCCATTATTGGGCCAGTGTATATTAAGAAAAAGAAAGAGAGAAAAGAGGCACTCTGAGCCTCTCTGAAGAGACATCTAGAATTTGGCACAAGTACCATCACAGTGCTCCAAGTTTTTAATTTCCACAGTTAAATTGTATTATATTTTATAGGGTATCATTTGGGGATGAAAATTCTAACTTTGCAAAGGAGAATAGATTGAGCAGAGACCTTAGCAGCATTACAATTGAATGGGCTGCTATTTCATATATTTGGAAATTTTTATTAAAAATAATCTAGAGCAAAATCAATAAAAACCCATGGATCTTATTCAGGTGTACTCTGTTCTCTTGAGTTTCTTGTCAAGTTGCACATATTCAAGAAGCTCACCATCTCATGCAAGAGACCAAATTGTAGCAAATCTTGAACCATAAGATCATTACAGTTATGAGATTTTAAATTTTATATTGAAGAATGGAGTCCTGGTATGGCACTGTGGGATAAAGCACTAGACCACAGGTGGGTTTCAACTGCAAAGTTGGCAGTTCAAACTCACCAGCCGCTCCTCGAACACTCTATACAGGGTCGCTATGAGTCGGAATTGACTCAACAACAGCAACATTAAAGAGTAAGTGAGCTGACTCATTTGCAACACTATTCACAATAACCAGAAGATGAAAGCAACCCAAGTGCCAATCAACAAATGAATTGATAAACAAAATGTGGTACATACATATACTGGAATATTATCCAGTCAAAAAGAGAAATGAAATCTCATTACATGCTACAGCATGGATGAACCTTGAAAACATTATGTTGAATCACAAGAGGACAAATATTATATGATCCCACTTAAATGAAATACCTAAAATAGGCAAATGCAGAGAGACTAAAGTCTGTTAGTGATTGCTGGGGTTAGGGGAAGGGGAAAACAGGGAGTTATTGCTTAAGAGGTATTGAATTTCTGTTTGGGGTGATTTAAAACAACTTGGAAATGGATAGTGGTTATGTACAACACAGTAAATATAATTGGTGTTGTTGTTGTTAAGTGCCATTGAGTCAGTTCCTACTCACAGTGACCCTGTATTGGGTTTCCAAGGAGTGACTGGTAAATTTGAACCACCAACCTTGCAAGGCAGACCTACCTTGTGGTTGAGAGCTTATCCTACAGCGCCACACCAGGACTCCAGTAAATATAATTAATGTCACTGAATTATACATTTAAAATGATTAAAATAAAAAGTTTTTGTTACATATGTAATTTACCACAATAAAATGTAAAGAGAATGAGTGGATTTTTGCTACACAGACCAGGTAGGAAAGGCCTCTGAGAAAGCAGGAGCCCCATGCACAGAGGACCACAGTATAAAAAGTCCAATGTGTTCAGGGACCAGCTTGTTTGACAGTGAAATAAGGACACAGTAAGAGGTAAAGCTGGAGAAGTAAAAAGAAGGGATGAGGCTAAGTGTGTCATAAGGTGCCTTGTATGCCATTTGTATCATTCAATAACTTTCCTGCTGTGACTGGAAAAAGATCCAATTTCAAGTGATTGAAGCAAAACACAAAACTGAAAGATCCAGGTGTGGGCTTCAGACTCAACCACATTAAGGGTTTAAATGCTATTGTTACAGCTTAGGTTGTCCCCAGACTTCTGCTGGGTTGGTTTCATCTCAGAGTACAAATGTAAGTCTCCAGAATCCCATCGAGGACCTAGACTAGGGTGAGACAAGGGAGGCACACACCACCTCAGGCACAAAATTTGAGCAGGCACTGAAATATTCAGCAATCAAGATAAATTGTATTTGGATAAAAATATGATTTAAAAATCAAAATTAATATAAATAAAGTATCAAAAATTTAAATAAGTACAGATCAGTATTTCTCATTTCCCTTTTGCCTCAGGCTCTAATATGGCTCTAATTTTAAATAAAGACAGAATCTGTTGCAGTGCTACTAGTACTAAAGGAGGGAACAGGCACTGGGGGTGGGGAGTCTGATGCCCAGCACATCACGGTTAGAAAGGTGAACTTTGTCTGTACGCAAAGTAAGAGTCTTAAACAGGCAAATGCCCAATTCATAGTTTAGAAAAATTACTCAGTGGCTGGAGTACAATGGATAAGAAGAAAGATGTGATGGGGGAACTGAATGAAGGAGGGAAGTTCAGGGAAAGAAGTTAAGAAACAATTAGCCCGAGCAAGACAGTAAACACAGGTGCCAATGAGAGTCAAGGTGGGTAGAAGCAGAGAGAGAATTGAAAGGTTTTGGGGGGTGAGGATAGCAGAACATGAAGAATGAGGAATAAGAGGTGTTGAGTAATAAAGGAGAGTGCTCTAGTTTCTGGCTCTAACCGCTGACTGTGGACCAATAGCCAAGGTTAGGAATTCAGGATATGATCCAAGGGATCTGAGGATGGGAAAGAGATGCAGTTGTAGACACACTGACATTTAGATGACAATGCCTGCCAGACAACAAGCTCTGAATCTCAGAGGAGAGGTCTGGACTGAAGTTGCAGCTTTGGAACATATTAGCACCCTTTATGATAGTTGAAGTCCATGAAATTAGAGAGTTTGCTCAGGAGTGTGTCTAGAGGGAGGAGAGAAGACTGAAGATGCCTTCAGGAGGTCTCTACCATATAATCTTAAAAGATAGCCCTGGCCCCAAAATACCCTCCCTATTTATTTTGCAACAATGCCTAGGATTTTCATATAACTCCTGCCTTGGAATACGCCATTAATGTGTAGTCTGCAATATAGATGCTACATATATAAAGTAAGAGATTGTTAAGTGTACAAATTAAAGTTGTTAGAATGAATAACCACTGAAAAGTTGATAGAGCACATCACGTCCAAAAAAGAGGGGTGATAGAAAAGGAACAAGAAAACAGTTACCTACTGGCTGGGCTAGTGCCTACCTTTAAAATAAAAAATCAAATTGGATTTTTCAAAAAATTTGGTTTATAGTTAATTTCTCAGGCTATACCTGAAGTAATTATAGAGCTTGAAGTTTCTTTGATATACCTTTTGGGCACTTGAGATCTGATCAAATTAGAAAGTTACTATAAATAGAAACAGGAAATAATAACTGCAAAGAAAGGAGGACCTGGAGAGGAAGTTTGGGGTCCAGGCCCACTGTTTGTTTTCTGAATCATTTCCTCCCTTCTTCCAAGTTATGAATGAAAAAGTCAATAATTTCTTGGGACCGCTTGTTGATGCCAATTACTAGGCAAATTTCAGAAAATCTCACCTGATTCCCACTGAAGGTAGGAAACTCACGCTTTTCCCTGCCTCATGAACAAAGAACCCACAAAGCAAAGAAAGCTGTCTGCAATATATGAGTATTCCATCAGGAAATTCATGATTTAATAAGAGTCTGCAATGTAATTTTTTTTAAAAGCTCAGTAAAGACCTACAACAAGGAGAAAGATTCTTTTCATTTGCAGCAAAGGCTATACTCATTACTCTTGTTAGTGTACGGTTTGGTGGGTTTTAAATATCTCCTGTTATACTAAAACTGTAGCCTATTTTTAATTAAGACACCCATGTCAGTTGAAGAATGTGGCATAATTGCATACAACAACTATGGTAAACCAAAATCTTCATTCTAAGCAATTGTAATCACTTTCCCAAACATTCTGATAATTACTTCTGGTTGACACCACTGAAGCACTTTCCAGCAGCAACCAAACATATTCATATCAATTGAAGTTTCCTTTGTGCAGAAAGAGGAGATGCCCAAGATAACTCTGGGAGGGGGCAAAGCACATTTTTCATCAGTGCCTAATAATTAGCAGAAATCCATTACCCTGTGTTTGTTTGAGCCTGAACAATATTAGCTTGTAATTACTGGTAGCTTAGGGCAAGGTAAATATTTGATGTGATGCTGGTAAATCAGTTTTTAGTGATACACAGAGTTAGCTGAGCATGTATTTCCTTAACCTTTAATAAGATTGTAAGTTTTAACATCAAAGGTGAGGCTGAACCTTCCCCATCTGCTATTGTGCCTTCATGCTGCCAGCAAATAGCAAGAAAGAGACTGTCCATGGACCACCAAGCTAATGAACCCCTTGGGGACAAGGGCTGATGACTTGGGTTAAAAACAGGAAATTGCTTTTAGTGAATTCAGTGTAGGAAAAATAGCTGGTTTGGCTTTATACAGCCAGTTACAGGACTAAGCTTTTACCTACTTGTGATTTAAATCTCTTTTTTTTTCTTTTTTCTTTTGTCTGAGTGTTTGAAACTAGAAGTTTATTTCTTTTTTAAGTCTTAAAATAAAGAAATGGTCTTTATGTAATAACATAGAAGGTAGGTTCCCCAACAATTTTCTCCAGTTGTGTACATAAAAGAGCCCCCCAAAAGTACACAAGACTTTGTAACAATCAAGGCATGGATGTCATTGTTGGCTGCCACAAGATGAGACAGACTCACGGCAACTCATGACAATCATGTGTAACAGAACAAGCCGCTGCTCAGTCCTGGCCACCTTCATGATGATTTTCAATCTGTTGTTTTGGCTCTTCTGTCACTCAGTCCCATGGAGGATGACCCTTGTTTTTGCACTGACTCCTGGTGTAGTGCTGTAAGATCAGCACTGGTCTGCGAACCATGGGTCCTCAGTTCAAACCCACCAGCTACTCCTTGGAAACCCTGTACAGGGTCTCTATGAGTTGGAATCAACTTGACTGCACTTAACAACAACAACTTAACAAAACATGATATCCTTTTCTAGAGATGGGTCTTTTCTGATGTTATGTGTAAAGTTAAATGAGTTGAAGTCTTACCAATGTCTCTTCTAAGAAGCATTCTGGTTATATTTCTTTTACCACTGGTTTATTTGTTCTTCTGGCAGTCCCTGGTATAGTCATATATATTTTTGTTGTTATTAAGTGCCATCTAGTTGGTTCTGACTCACAGTGACCTGGTAAGTCTCTCACACATTTCATTTGACATCACCACAGCTTGGCAGGATAACCAAGGCTGGTGGCTATCCCCATTTTAAGGCTGAGAATACTGAGTCTCAGAAAGTTAAGGTACTGATATGAGGTCCAGTTTTAGTCAGTGGTGAGAACATAGATCATCTGACTCTTAGTGTGGGACTCCTTCCACAACACATTTACCTCCTGGTCAGTGTTGCTACCTAGACTATCAGTGGCAAGAGATTCTGAACTAGAGACTACTACCTCCCTCAAGGCTTCGAAACAAGGCCAGCACATTGTACAACCAATTCTAAGGGACATCATGTGAATAGTTCTTCAAAGCACAACTCCATAGAATACCATGTGCCCATCCACCTAACTGCATAAGAGGGAAACCAGAAGATGACAATGACTGGGAAACTGACATTGGTAGGCATTCAGTATATTCTTAATAAGGTCAGGGATTATATTACACTTCTTTGTATCCCAGTATAAATATGTGTCATCTTCATGTGCTTGACTGAGAGGAATGGAGAAGGAAGAAGAAGAGGGGCTAAAGAAAGATGAATTAAGTCATCCTGAAAATGACATCAGATTCGTCCTAAAATGAAGCTCCAATAAAGCCTCTCCTCTGCTCAGAAATCAAGAACTCCACAGGGCATTCAAAGTCCTCATCAACAACCTTATCCTCCCTGTCACCCACTGGCATCAATAGGGAGGTGAGTGGATCAGACCAAGTGACACTGTGAGAAAAATGACACTAAAATGACTGCCTATAAAACTTTTGTGCAATGTTTCACCAGAAATGCATTATTTTTTATTTTTTAAATCCCTGTCACTCATTATAACTACAAAAACACTTTTGTAAGCCCAAATTCTATGATAATTTACTTTTTGAAACTTCTAGGGTTTTTGATTATTGCTGTCATTATTACCCAATTACAACGATGCTTTGAATCACATGGTTTCCTCTGTATTGCTACCAGTGTTTTTATAGTCACCAATTTTGTCAGTCTCTGGATCAGTGGTTCAAATTTTCCAGTCACTCCTGGGAAACCCTATACAGGATCGCTGTAAGTCAGAACAGACTTGAAGGCATTTAGCAATAACAATGTTGTCAATAAGTCTTGATGTGGAGCTTAGGATAAGCATTGGACTACTAACCACAAGGTCAGAAGTTCAAATCCATCAGCCACACCTCAGAAATTCTACACATGGATGCTATGGGTTGTAGCCAATTCAATGGCACTTAACAGCAACAAATACAACATATTTTGTCAAATTTTCTGGTGTTTTAGCTATAGTACTATGGTAATTATTATTTGTGGACCTTGTTGTTGTTAGGTGCCATCAAGTCGGTACAGACTCATAGTGACCCTATGCACAACAAAATGAAACAATGACCTATCCTGAGCCAACCTCACAATTGTTGCTACGCTTGAGCGTATGAATGCTGCCACTTTACCAATCCATCTCACTGGGGGTCTTCCTCTTTTTCTCTGACCCTCCACCTTACCAAACATGGTATCCTTCTCCAGCGATTGGTCACTCCTGACAACATGTCAGAAGTATGAGGGATGAAGTTTGACCATCATGGCCTCCAAGGAACATTCTGACTGCACTTCCTCCAACACAGATCTGTTGGTTCTTTTGGCAACCCACTTTCAATATTCTCCTCCAACACCATAACTCAAATGCATTAAT
>NW_006408551.1:4913474-4919847 GCF_000296735.1 Chrysochloris asiatica | reverse complement strand
TCAACAAGCTGTTGCAGCACTGGAGGCATTCACTCATGTGTGCCAAGAAATCTGGAAGGCAGTCACCTGACCAGCTCATTGAAAGAGACCCATATTAGTATCAATTCCAAAGATAAATGACCCAATATAGTGCAGAAATCATTGGGCAATATCATTAATATCCCTTGCAAGTAAAGTTTTGGTAAGCATAATCCAAAAATGGCTGAAAACTTACATTGACAGAGAACTGCCTGAGTTTTGAGCCAGATTCAGACAAGGACATGGAACGAGGGACGACGTTGCTGGTGTCAGATGGATATTGGCTGAAAGCAGAGAATACCAGAAAGATGTTTATCTGTGCATTATTGACTATGCAAAGGCTTCAATTGTGTGGATCATGACAAGCTATGGATAGCATTGCAGAGAATGAGTATAAGAGAACACTTGATTATGCTCATGAGAAATCTACATAGACTGAGAGACAGTTGTTCGAACAGGATAAGGGAACGCTGAATGTTTTAAACTTGGGAAAGATGTGTGCCAGAATTCTTTCACGATATTTATTCAATCTGTATGCTGAACAAATAATCAGAGAAGCTACATTGTATTAAGAAAAACATGGTATCAGGATTGGAAGAATGTTCATTAACAATTTGCTATATGCAAATAATACAACCTTGCTTGCTGAAATGAAGAGGATTTAAAATCCTTGTTGATGAAGATCAAGGACCACAGCCTTCAGTATGGGTTGTGCCACAATATAAAGAAAACAAAAATCCTCACCACTGGACCAATAAATAACATCATGATAAATGGAGAAACATCAGTTTGCTTGGCATCACTATCAACACTCATGGAGCAGCAGTCAAGAAATCAAATCATGTATTTTACAGGTGCACTGCTTGTCTGCCATACTGCAGGCATGCCTCACTTTTGTATTCAGTATCTCAGCCATGTGGTCCCCTGGCCTCTGCCCTGCTGGAACACATGTTACAAAGTTCTTGTAGACAATGTGTGAAGCCCAAAGAGCACATTCTTCAAGCCAGTCTTCTGCTTGTAAGCACTCGGCTTTACTGAGTCCATAGGCCTAGAGCCTGAAGCTGCTCTGTCTTTCCATGCCACCACAACCCCATCACTTTTGTCATTGCCTCTGCTGTCACCTCTGCAATCACTGTGTCTCTAGGTAGGCATCTCATGAGTCACTCATGCTCTTCCTTCTTGATGGTCCTGAAATCTTTGTCTTTGCTACTGAGATGACTCCTTTTAAGCCTAGCTGGAGGGAGGGCAAAACTAACCAATCCCAGCCTTAGAGTCCTATACACCTTATATGAATGGTCCCACCCAATCTCTTGGTGAAAGTTAAGAAGACTTTGGATAGAAAAGTTATATCAAGTAAATTTAAGGCACCATATGGACTAAACTAAACAAACAACTGTCTTTGTCTGCTTTAAGCATTAATTTTGCTTGACTTTGGGATATTTATGTTTACTTTTGTATTATTATTCATTTGTTTTTAACTTCTTTTGAGTGGAAGAAAGAGTAGTGAGAAAGCTAGTTTACTGCTGATTTTTGGATGATTTGAAATGCCATTAAATTCCCACAAGGTATAGTCTAGAGTCCCTAGGTGATGCAAAGGGTTAAGCACTTGGCTGAAAACTAAAAGGTTGGTGATTTAAGTTCACCTGGAGTTCTGGTGTGGCGCTGTGGGTTAATGTGCCAGACTGCAAAGCTGTTTGAACAGCAAGGTTGGTGGTTCAAGCTTACCAGCTGCTCCTTGGAAACCCTATACAGGGGCTCCATGGGTCGGAATTGATTCAATGGCACTTCACAACACAACAACAATAGGCCCTTCAAAAGAAAAGTCTGCCAATCTGCTTCCAAAAAAATCAACCATTGAAAACTCTATGGATCACAGTTTTACTCTGACACATGTGAGGTCCCTATGAGTCAAAAATGACTCAGTGGTAACTGGCTTTTAGGTGTTGTCCACTTCATGGCTACTTTATTGCTGTTAGGGTCTGGTGTGGTGCTGTAAGATAAGCAGTAGACTGCAAACCACAGGTTGGAAGTTCAAACCCAACAGAAATCCTATAGAGGGTCTCTATGGGTCGGAATCAACTCGATAGCACTTCACAACAACAACAGTGTCTGCAGTAGGTTGTTGGAGATTTGTAGCTGACTTAAAGCTAAGACTGCAAGACACTTACAAATGAGCAGAGGCAATCGCTTCCTAATACACTGTTCTCATCTGATTAAAAGGACTTGCTCATTGAATCAAGTCAAAGAGCCCTCGAATCCATGTTCCAGTCAACATTATGAAATAAATAATACAAAATACAACGTCAGAATGAGAATAAATGACTCCATGTTTTGTGAGAAACAGCAAATTTCCAAGATGCACAAAGAAAGGGTTGTTGTTAGGTACCATCAAGAGGGTAGTAACCTTATGCATAGCAGAACGAAACACTGCCTGATCCTGGGCCAACCTCACTATTGTTGCCATGCTTGAGCCCTAAAGAAAGGGTTAGATAGAATTAAACTACACACATACCAAAAAAGTTCCCAAAATAAAACATGACAAATCAAGTTACTTCAGTCCCACATCTTGCAGTATCTGTACCCTAATCAAGTGTTTTATTGGGTAAAATCTGCACATGGGGCTTTTCAAATAGGGAAAGATTGTTTTAAGAGATATTTTACATGCTAAAAAAATAAAGTTAAATCTTCTTCACAATACTCTTCGGAATGAAGCAAAGTCAATGTGTTTACCATCAACAACTATATGAGATTTGTTCAATGAAAGCAAAAATCAGAGTTTTCTTGGAATTGCAAGGTCCTCTTAAGTATGTCAACATTGACAATAAAGAGTTAACCAATATTTTAGTGAGAATTAAGTGAAAGTAGAAACAAGTGTGTTCCAGAATCGTGGTTGTATTATATACCACCCTCACCAAGATATCCCCACCAGATACTGAGACTTGTAGCTTACCAATGCAGTACAATATTTTTGGTCGAGACTGTGTGTTAATTAGTAAAGACAGTATAAAAGAAATATTCTCTGAAAACAGAAATGCTTCTGGATAAACTCATTGAATCAACTCTTAGAGAGAAAGTATTTTTACGAGCTTCCAAAGGTTGAAAGCAAGGTCAGATGTCTAGAACAAAATAAAGAGATCCATTAGGCCAAACAAGTGGAGATTTCTCTGCTGGCAGTATCAACTTATAGATGTGAAATGGCAAATACAAAGTTTGAGTTGCTAGTGGATAGTGTCTCTACTGTTATTTATAAGAAACCCTCAGATGTACAGTGAATTTGCTAATATTAATGCATAAGAAAAATATTCCAATGTGCAGGGAAAACATAGTAGTGGTGAGTTCCTTGAATTCAAAGGAACAAAGAATTTTCTTGATGGCATTGTAATAACCCTGTCCTTTTCTCACCAGCTACTGCAAACCTTCAAAGGTTAAAGCATTTATGAATTAGAAATTTTCACTTGTATCAATTCAAGAAATGCTCCAAATAAAATCCTTAAAGAAAAGATCAACAAGTCAGTTTTCAAAAAAGCCCCTTCTTACCAATTTGTCAAGGGTGTCTGAAGAGTGATTTGTGACCAAAACATCTTCCCATAGAAAGCATATACATTTCCACTCTGTTTCATAGCTGACAAGAACAGCCAATATTAATACACCTAATTATTTGAGATTTGACCTTTACTTTTCACAGAAATTCTCAAAGACAGTTTTCTTTCTAAGTTCAAAATAATAACTATACAAACTTCTTGAAATCAACTTTTTCAATTTCTGAAAAATCAAATGAGAAAAGAAAAACTTTTAAATGGTATTTCAATATTCTAGAAATCTCTTTAATTTCATCTTTTCATTAAGTCTCTATGAGTTCTTCCTATGAGTAGGGAGCTCAGAGTATCATATAGAAAAGCAGGAAAGCGAGCTAGAAAGAAAGATGAGAACTCCCACTTACGAAGGCAAAACACACTATTAATAAAATGAATGTTAAAAATGCAAAGCAGTGTGGCTAAAGGGCAAAATCATTTAGCACAAAGAGCGTCTCTAAGGGCTGGAAGAGTGACAAATAAAGAGATGATTGCAGTAGAATTAGGAAGCACGCAAGCTATTATTTTGGCAAAGATTTTTGAACATGTTAAATTTGAATTTGGTCTAGAGGGAGGTAGCTGATTCAAGCCTCTCTTTCCAATAAAACCCTTATGCTCAACTTTCTAAATCACCTATTTAAGCCTCAATTGTTTATTCACTACTTAGTATTTGCCACCCATGTGCTGGGTATCGTAAATACAGAAAACAAAATGCCTGAACCCCAGTGATATGAAATACCTAGAACTGACAAAAGTAGAGAGATTTGAGTTTAATAGTGATTACTGGGAGTAGCAGGAAGGGTTAAGAGGGGAGCCACTGTTTCAGTAACATTTAGTTTCTGTTTATGGGAATGGAAAATTGGCAACAGACATTGGTGATGCTTGCACATTTAGATTGATGTAATTGGTTTTACTGAATTTATATGAAAAGTGTAAAAATAAATCTGTACCTTGTCCTCAAAGAGTAGAATAAAGGTGACTGTCTTCTAACTCAAAGTGATGAGGGCAATTGAGTCACAAGTGAAAGAAATGGTTCTGCCTGGCAAGTGAGTAGTATCTTCAGAAGGCAGAAACTGAGTTGGGTGTTAAGAGAAAAACAGAAATTCCTTAAGAAGAGTTGGGGGTGGAGGTGGAGGAAGGGATAAATGGATCAACAGACAAATGGATCAACAAAATGTCATATACACTTACAATAGAGGATTAATCATACAGAGAACTGAAGCTCTGACATATGCTTACAACATGAATGAGCCTTGAAAACATCATACTGAGTGAATTGTCAGATACAAAATGAAAAAGAATGTATGCTTAAACTTATATGAAACATCCAAACTATGTAACTGTATAAAGACCAAAATTTGTTAGTGGTTAACAGGGGTTGAAGTGAAAGGGGAAAGAATGAGTCATTACTTAGAGGGCACTGAGCTTCTGTTAAGAGAGAAAAATTAACACTTCACAACATACCAATATAATGAAAATCCAAGAACAGGGAAACATTAAAAACATGAGGAAACTTACCAGAAAGAACACAAAAAACATGAACTCATCACAGGAAGACACGCAGAGCAAAGAAAGCAGCAGCACCACAAAAAAAAAAAAAAAAAAAAAAAACATAAATGGCAGCAATGAATCCATACCTATTGATGTTGTTGTTGTTGTTGTCAGGTGCCATTGAGTCAGAACCGACTCATAGCGACCCCATGCACAGCAGAACGAAACAATGTTCGATCCTGGGCCAACCTCACTACCGCTGCCACACTTGAGTCCATCAATGATGCCACCTGGCCAATCCATCTCGTTAGAGGTCTTCCTCTCTTTCTCTGACCTTCCACCTTATCCAGCATGACATCCCTCTCCAACGATTGTTTCCTCCAGACAATATGTCCAAAGTATGAGAGACAAAGCTTAGCCATCTTGGCCTCCAAGGAGCACTCTGGCTGCACTTCTTCCAAAAGAGATCCATTGGTTCTTTTGGCAGTCCATGGCACTTTCAGTATTCTCCTCCAACACCACAACTCAAAGGCATCAATTCTTCTACGATCTTCCCTATTCACTGTCCAGCTTTCACATCCATATGAGGCTATTGAAAACACAATGGCCTGGGTCAGGCACACCTTAGTCCTCAAGCTGACATCTCTGCTCTTCAACACTTTAAAAAGTTCCTGTGCAGCAGATTTGCCCAGTGCAATACGTCGTCTGAGCTCTTGACTGCTGCTTCCGCGAGTGTTGATAGTTGATCCAAGAATGAAGTAATTGACAACTTCAATCTTTTCTCCACTGATAAAAATGTTGTTTATTGGTCCAGTGGTGAGGATTTTTGTTTTCTTGACATTGAGATGTAATCCATATCGAAGTCTGTGCTCTTGATAATTGATAATTACACTGAAGGTAAATGGATTAAATGCACCAGTTAAGAGACACAGGATGGCAGAATGGATAAGAAAACAAGATCTTTCAATATGCTGTCTTGCAAGAGACACATCTTATACACAGAGACAAAAAAAGATTAAAAGTGAAAGGATGAGAAAAAATATACCAAGCTAATTGCAATTTAAAATGGACAGGAGTGGCAGTACTAGTCTCTGATAAACTTTAAGGCAAAACCAGCATAAGAGATAAATATGGACATTATCTCATGATTAAAGGGACAATTGAACAAGACGGCAAAACCCTAATAAATATCATGTTATTGTTGTTGTTGTCAGGAGCCATCGAGTCGGAACCGACTCATAGCGACCCCATGCACAGCAGAATGAAACAATGTTCGATCCTGGGCCAACCTC
>NW_006408551.1:4904367-4909841 GCF_000296735.1 Chrysochloris asiatica | reverse complement strand
CAAATGTTTGCCTGAATATATATTTACCACAGTAAAAAAAAAAAAAAAATTAAACTTAATAAATTTCAAAAAAAGAAACATCAGAAGAGTGAAGAAGAAGGTCATTCCAGGCTTAAGAACCATTCAAAGTCTGTAGGGCCTGAAGGTAAGTAAATAACATGGGGTTTTCACAGAGCAGGAGAAGCAACCAGACTGTGAGCAGGAGACCTTTCTGGAGGGAGAACAGAGACCTGGTGACAAGCTGATCTGAGCCAGAATGTAAAGAAGGCTATTTATTTACAAGTCTCTTTCCTCTTCAAAACTCAAAGTGCTTCAAGAACAACAGCATGTTTCCCTCATTTCTTTTTTATACCTCCCAGCGTTGTTGTCCAATAAGTCTATGGGGAGCCCAAATCCTTACACTTTCTTGTCTAGTGTTGTCTTAAAATAAATACACTTTGTGAAGAAAAAAGAAGCACCTGTAAGTATTTATATGTTGGAGATTGACTCGCAATACTAATTTCAGTTCTTAAATAGGGTACTCTTTATTATTCAGAAAAGACTAATGTATAATATGGGATAAAGACTGCATTTATTAGGAAGCACTTCCCTTAATCAACCTGATAGTTACTATTGGCCAGACAAGTGCTTATGAATTATGGCATTGCTTTAGGCAAAACTATTTATCTGTGTGACACGATATGTCACTTTTGAACTTCAGTTTGACATCCATAAAATTACATTTTCATCAAACTGAAAGATCAAGCTCTCTGTGCTGACTCACTTGGGTCAACATTTTGCAAATGCCTGGATTTACCACTTGAACCATAAACCCTTTGCGAATAATTTTGTGCACTGATGTTTGATAGCCTGGGGCACAGATCATAATTTCTGAGCAGAAGAAGAGGCGTCAAAGCAAAATGCATTTCCTTTCTGCATACAGGATGACTTATTCCAAAGCGTATCCTCACCAGGTCATTTTAAAATCACTGGATAAATACTGACTTTGTTGAGCTCCAAAGGAGAGTAAACAGCATCAGTGGAGGAATGTCACCTCCCCTGAAAGAAGATTTCAATGGTACAATAAGCACTTGACAGTTTGGTGTGATTCTCTTCTTCAGGATATACCAATGTTAGGTTTAATTTAAAAAAAAAAAAAAAAAAAAGGCAATGAGGTGGAAATTTCAGGACTGACCAAGTGACCTAGAAATGAGTCCAAGGACTGCTCTATCCTAAATCTTTACTGAAAGTACCTACTCAGCATTCAGGTGTTACCACTTTGGTCTCAGCCCTGTGCTTATGAGCTGGATTCTTTTAAAATATGAACAAGTCGACTCAGACTTCAGATGGGTGCCAACTTCAGAGGAAATGATCCAATGCCTTTTGTAATCTCTCTGGATAGAAATGATTGACTATGATGAAGTCCAGTCAAAACTCCACTTCCCATTCGAGGATTATTGAGTGGGCAGGTTCCTCAATGATCTTTACTAACTATGTTAATGAGTAGTCAGGCACCATTTTTAGAACCAGATTTTTCACAGAGCTATTTTGCAAGTATAGAATATTTCATTTGGTGCAAACCATCTATTAGTTTGTAATATACCGTGGTGACTTGCACATTGCTATGATGCTGGAAATTATGGCACTAATGTTTCTAATACCAGTATGGTTACCCATACTGTATGAATTTCAGCAAAGCTTCCAGATGAAGACAGAATCAAAAGAAAGGACTGGTGATCTACTTTCTAAATGTTAGTCAATGGAAACTCTATGGATCATAACATAATATTGTCTGATATAGAGCTGGAAGAGAAGCCCCATAAATTTGAAGATATTTTTAAAAAAAATACACCGTGAGGGTGGCAATGGACCCACGCATACAAACTATCATGATGACGGCGCAGGGCCAGGCAACAGCAGAACAAATGGAGACAAAAGTTCTTTTTCAAGGTGGAAGGCTTTGAAGGTGAATCTTTGGGAAGTGCATTTGCCCTCTGAAGCATGATAAGTTGGAATGTTATGGATGAGTTGACTGGTAATGGTGGAAGAAAAGTTGCCAGGAGCTTAGAGATAGCTGTGAGAATCACTCAAATTTTATCTAACATTATGTTGAATTCTTGGCAGAATGTTGGACTCAGTGTCAGATATTCAACACTTATAAGAACGCTTTATTAACATGACTTGTATACCAATTTGGGAGATATTGGTACAAACCATAAAGATACTCAAATGTTAAAAGGCCAATCTTCTAAGTTCAGAGTAAAAGATGCCTCACTTATGATATTTGCAGTCGTAAAAAACAAAATTCACGTTGTGGCAAAGCAGATTTAACTCAAGTAACTAAGTTTAACTCATTAACTCACTTAACTAAATTCACTTAGCCCAACATTGAAGAGGGCTTTAGAATAATCTTTATAGAAAGTTCAGCCATAATCACAAAACATCCAAGTTTTTCTTCCCATCTCTCTTCTTTGCCTCTCTGTTTCTCACAAGCTCAACTTTATCCTCTTAACCCACCATGCCACCAAGGTTGTCCTAGGGTAAGTTCCCTCTTGGTCAGAAGCTGGCTGCCAGTAGTTTCCAGGACTGCGTACTTACTGTAAGCCCCTTTCCAAAAGACAATAACAGTATCTCCTGAAGTCTTACTGACTTAAATCCCATGCCTATCCCTGAAACAATCAATGTGACTAGTGACCAAAGCAAAAATTGAGTCAAAAGATTAGAATTTCTTTCTTCTAGACATCTGCTTTAGCTTTTATTTAATTCTCTTCATCCTGGGCCAATTCCTAACAGAGTATTCTGGGAAGGCACCACTAACAGACTTTCTCTCCAAGACCACATTCCAGCTGCATAATCATAAGAGCATTAATGTTCCTATTCTCCAACAGGAAGTACATCATCCCAGAAGTGCCTGGGAGGAGTCTAGAGGGTCAGGATCCCCTCAGTTCTGATCTTATCTTGAGCTGTCTGCTACTTTCTCTGATTTTGCTTTACTAACTTTAGTTTTGTGGTGGTGATTCTGTCCTGTGGAGTTGGTTCAAACTTATCGCAACCCTTTATAGGGTTTCCGAGGCTTTAAATCTTTAGGGTGCAGAAAGCTTCATCTTTCTCATAAGGAATGGCTGGTAGATTCGAACTTCCAATCATCAGCTTAGGAAAAAGATTCTTCAACCCTGCCAGTCTCCACTTTTCTAGACTTTCCATCGCTTTGGATTACAAACTACTACATAAAAGACCTCTCTTCACAAAGTTGTAGTTTTGTTTTTGTTTTGTCTTGATTTTCAGTTTCAAGTTAGCCTTGCTCCTTTTAGTATCACCTTATTAAAGCTTTCAGGAAGTAATTAAATACCTGCTTTTTTTATAACCAAGTCCCCTAATGCTGATGCCTATGTAGGCAAGACTTAAGTACCAAATTGCAGCAGGTCTTGGGATAACCAGCTGCTTAACTACTGGAAACAAGAATTGAAATTTCTTCCAAGCTTGAATAGTGAGACTCCATTGTTCTCAGTTCAACTTCCTGGGATTACCCAATTGTATCTTGAGGTGTCTTTCTTGAAAATACACCCATTAATAGTTGAAAACAACACAAATTAATTCAGACAGTTCTAAACAAAGAGGAAATTGGTTAGAAAGTTACTAAAGGTCCATAAAATCAACAGAAAATTGGAGGGTGAAGCTTAGAAAATGGGTATTACTGTACTAATTAGGATATTGATTTTGTATCTTTAAGAGAGTCCAAAAACCAGTGACATAAACAAGATAGGAGATTTCTTTCTTTCTTATATGGCAAGAAATGGAGAACAAAAGTATGTGAACTGTTCTACCTGGGTTCCTTCTACCTGCTTTTCCATCCTTTAAGATTTGTCTTTATCTGAATGGTGTCAGGACCAGCACCACATCCAAGTTCCAGTCTACTCTGAGGAAGCAAAAATCAAACAGCTTCCTCTTAAAGATATGACCTGGAAGTTGTAGACATTGCTCCTACTAATTGATGTAGTACTGTAGGATAAGTGCTGGATTGTAACCACATGGTCAGTAGTTCAAACCTACCAGCTGCTCCCCTGAAACCCTATAAAGCATCACCATGACAATAGTAGCATTTAACAACAGCTGCCAATTGGCCAAATTCAGTCACATGGCCACCCTTAGCTGCAAGGGAAACTAGAAAAATCTAAACGTGTGTATAACTAGGCTGCTAAATGCCAAACTAAAACTCAGGGTACGGGGGGTGAGGGTCTGGTACTAAAAAGAAAAAAATGAGAGAATGGATATTGGAGAATCTGGTAGTCTCTACAACAGTAATCCAGGAAGCTCTGGAGGATCAAGAATTAAAAGATGCTGTACTTTTTTTTTTTTTTTAAAGGGACTTTTTTTCAATAATGTGTATGTACAAGTTAAAAATGAAAACAAATCCACCAGAGCCAAAAATATGACCATGAATATATCCCAGCTGAATTTAGAGCTCATCTGAAGAAAAAATTTGATACACTAAACACTAAAGACCAAAGACTCGAGAATTGTGGGATAACATCAAGAACATCATACAGGAAGAAACCAAAAGACATTAAGAAGACAAGAAAGAAGAAAAAGGTCAAAAAGGATGAAAGAAGAGACACTGAAACTTGCTCTCCAGCATAGAGATGCTAAAGCAAATGGAAGAAATGAGGCAGTCGAAGAGCTGAACAGAACATTTCAAAGATCAGCTTGAGAAGATAAAGTCAAATATTACAACAAAAATGTGCAAAGATCTGGAGTCAGAAAACCAAAAAGGAAGAACACATTCAGCATTTCTCAAGCTGGGAAACTGAAAAAAAAATTCAAGCCTCAACTTTCACGATTGAAGGATTCTCTGGGTAAATTATTGAATGATGCAGAAGGTATCAAAAGAAGATGAATAGCCATCAGGACTGACTGTGAGAGTAGGAAATATAGAGGTAGATGTTTTTTAACAAAAGAAGGGGAGTGGTTGGTTTTGCATTCCAGGAATGGCAGTCTCTGGGACCATAATGTGAGAGGAGCAGAGAGCGGGACCCTACCCAGAGAGGCAGTGACACCAGGGATGGAAACAGAGACGATGACATGGACAGATGGAGCAACTGGGGACACTGATCTCATGGAGGGAGAGAGGCTGTGTGCTGACAGTTGGGGGTGGCATGTGAGGTGTACACTTTGGTTATTTGATGATGCATGGAGGGGATTGTAATCATTGCAATGAAACAAAGTGTGATGGGATGAATGTGGAACTGATGTTCTCCCATGTAAACCTCACATTAAAAACTTTAAAAAAAAAAGAAAAACAAAGAAGATGGAAGGAATACACAGAGTCACTGTACCAAAAGGAAAGGGTTCACGCTCAACCATTTCAAGAGGTAGCATATGATCAAGATCCAATGATACTGAAGGAGGAAGTCCAAGGTGCATTGAAGGAATTGGCAAAGAACAAGGCACCGGGAATTGATGAAATACAAATGGAAATCTTTCAAGAAAGTGAGGAG
>NW_006408551.1:4902570-4903888 GCF_000296735.1 Chrysochloris asiatica | reverse complement strand
TCACCATACTTATTCAACCTGTATGCTGAGCAAATAATCTGAGAAGCTGGGTTCTATGAAGAAAAATATGGCATCAGGATTGGAGGAAGACTCATTAATTAACAACCTGCAATATGCAGATGATACACCCTTGCTTGCTGAAAGTGAAGAGGACTTAAAATATTTACTGATGAATATCAAAGAGCACAGTCTTCAGTATGGATTGCATCTCAATGTAAAGAAAACAAAAATTCTCACCACTGGACCAATTAACGATATTCTTATCAATGGAGGAAAGATTGAAGTTGTTGATCTTTTTTCTGGGATCAAATATCAACACTCATGGAAGCAGCAGCCAAGAAATCTAACAACATATTGTATTAGGCAAATCTGCTACACAAGACCTTTTTAAAGTGTTAAAGAGCAAAGATGTCAGCTTGAGGTGCGCCTGACCCAAGCCATGGTATTTTCAATAACCTCATATACATGTGAAAGCTGGTCAGTGAATAAGGAAGACCAGATCTGTGCAGCCAGAGTGCTCCTTGGAGGCCAGGATGGACAAACTTCGTCTCTCATACTTTGGACATATTGTCAGGGGGGACCAATCGCTGGAGTAGGTAGAGGATCAGAGAAAAAGAGAAAGACCCTCAGCAAGATGGATTGATAAAGTGGCAGCATCAATGGGCTGAAGCGTGGCAAAATAGTGAAGTTGGCCCAGGGTCGGGCAGTGTTTCTTTCCGTTGTGTATAGGGTCGCTATGAGTCAGTACCAACTCAATGGCACCTAACAACAACAGCACAGGTTTGAAAAAAAGTCTGGGAAATTTGGTTTCACCCTTTTATTGAGTGTTGTTGTTATTAGGTGCCATCAAGTCTGTTCCAACTAATAGTGACCCTATGCACCACAGAATGAAACACTGCACAGTCTGCGCCATCCTTATAATATTTTCTATGTTTAAGCCTATTGTTACTGTATCAACCCATCTAATTGAGGGTCTTCCTCATTTTTGCTGACTCTCCACTTTACTAATCATGATGCTCTTCTCCAGGGACTGATCCTTCCTGACATCATGTTCAAATGAGAAGAGACAAAGTCTCACCATCCCCACTTTCAAGGTGTATTCTGACTGTCCTTCTTCCAGGACAGGTCTGGGGGGTTTTTTGTTTTCTTTTGCTTCCATTTCCTCTGTTTTTGTTTTTGTTTTTATGTACACAAAAACACTGAGGAATAAATAATAATTTAAACAACCAAAGAGCACATTCGGCCAGCCTGCCTCCATGAGTCAAGAGTCCTCAGCTGCTCTATCTCTCCATGTCCTCATCTCTGCCTCCATCTCAGG
>NW_006408551.1:4870143-4901550 GCF_000296735.1 Chrysochloris asiatica | reverse complement strand
GTAACTTTGCATTCCTTCCCATGTCTTCTGATGCCTTCATCTTTCCTTTGCTAACCTCCCTCTTGTTGCATATTGCCTGCCATATCTCCCACGTTAGCATGTGCCTACCTTCTAACCTGTGAATAATTTTTCCTCTCCGCACCTCCCCTGTAGATTGTTTTTATTATCAAGAAAAAAATTTTACAGCATTGGTTTGATACAATATTTGTCATTTTGTGATTAACTAATTCCACTCAGCATATTGTCCTCAAGAAGTCCTGGTGTGACATTGTAGGTTAAGCACTGGACTGCAAGGTCAGTTTGAACTGCAAGGTCAGTCAGTAGTTCAAACTCACCAACTGCTCCTTGGAAACCCTAACTGGGTTACTGTAAGTCGAAACCAACTCGATGACACAATAATGTCCTCTAGGTTCAACCTTGTTGTGAGATGTTTCACAGATTCATTATTATTCTTCAATGTTTTGTAGTATTCCATTGTGTATATGTACCAAAGTTTGTTTAACCATTCTTCTGTTGATGGACATTTAGGCTGTCTCCATCTTTTTTACATGTCTCTTGTAGGTAGCACATTGTAGGATCCTGTTTTCTTATCCATTCTGCTCTCTCTGTCTCTTGACTGGTACCATTTACATTCAGTGTAATTATCAATAGGTATAAATTTGTTCTGTTATTTTTCTGTGTGTCTGTGTGTTTGTTTTTTGGTGTGTTCTCTGTGTGTGTGTGTGAGTATGTGTGTGTGTATGAGTGTGTGTGTGTGTTGCTGGAGTCTTTGTTCCACATCATTTTCTGTGCTGAGTTCATTTTGTTTGTGTGTTTTCTTTCCATTTTCATTTCTGTTGTGTTAATGTTTACTAAATCTTTATGATATTCTTCTTTTTCATTTTGATGTGCAGCTGTATTGTTTTTCGTTGAGGCTACCCTGTAATTTAGTAATAATTTTCCTGCTTAAAACAGTCTGTTTTATCTTGAAATCTACTTTATTTCCTTGCCATTTCGAAGCTCTGTATCTACACTAGTTCTTCTTTTTGTTTGGTAGTTGACTTCATTATACATTGATATCTCTGGTTCCCTATTTTCAATCTAGTAGGTTTGTTTTACTTTAAATACTTCTATATCTGATTGAGTTCTGAGTGTTGTTGTCATGCATGGTAATCTCAGGTTGTTGTCTGTTCTTGTTGGTTCTCAGTCCAAATAACACCCTTTTGCATCTGTTTGCAAAATTGATGTGGTCATTGCAAATTCCTTTAATCTCTGTTTATCAAGAAATGTCCTAATTTCACCATCATGTTTGAGGAACAGCTTTTCTGGATATATGATATTTGGTTGGCAATATTTTCCTTTCAGAGTTTAGTATATGTCATCCCATTCTCTTCATGCATGCATGGTTTCTGCTGAGAAATCAGAGGTTAGTATTACTGGTTCTTGTTTGAAGTTACCTTTTCATTTTCCCTGAGCTGCTCTCAGGATTCTTTCCTTGTCTTTGATTTTGGCAAGCCTGATTATGGTATGTCTTGGTGCAGTTTGTTTTTGTTGTTGTTGAGTTTTTGTATCTCTCCTGTTTGAGGTTTGTTCAGCTTCTTTTATGCTTATTTTTTTGTCTTTCATAATATTAGGGAAGTTCTCTGCCAACAACTCTTCAATAATTTTGTCTCCACTCTTTATTGTCTTTTTCTGTTCTAGAATTGCAAACACCCTTAAGCTGTCCCTCTTCATGGTTGTCCCACATAGCTTTTAGACTTTGTTTGGATTTTCACTTTCTTTTTTTCTGATTACTGTTCCAGCAAACCAGTATTGAAAGATTTACCTTCAAGCTCACTAATTCAGTCTTCCATTGATTTGAATCTTCTCCTTTGTTCTTTCTGTATTGTCCATTTCTGAAATTTTAGCATTAATCTTCTGGATTTCTAATTGCAGGTTTTGGATGTTTTCAAAATTTGCATTTCTTTTGTCTGTTTGTTCTTGTAGCATTTTTCGGAATTCTTCTAAATATCTTTTTGTGTTTTCCCCACTTTCCTCGATCTTTCTGTCAGTCCACTGGAAGTACCTAGATACCATTCTTTTGAATTATTTTTAGTTAGTTCCATTACTTTTTCCCCTCAGAAATGTTTTCCATCTCTGCATCTTGGTCATTTGTTTGAGTCATTCTCTCTTGTTTTTTCATGTGAGCTAAAATTGTCTATTGTCTCCAGGGTATTGTGGGGCTGTTGTATTTGTAGAAACAAACAGTGCAGCCATTGGACCCATAGAAGAGAAATCTCTGGTGGGCTTCTGCAATTCACAGAGCTCACAAGGTGGTTGTGGAAGGGATGTGACAGCAGAGTTCCTGGTCCTAGATGGAGTTCCTATTGGCTTTGGTATTATCGATATTCAGAGCACTCAATCTAGAAGTAGTTTGTAGGGGCCCTTGATGGAGCTGGTTTCAGTACCTATTAGGACCGCAGGGTAGCTTGGAGCAGAGTGACGTGTTAAATGCTGGTTTGGTGGTTCTGCAGGTTCTGTAGGTCTGAAGCCAAGTCCACCTGAATCAAAGCGCCAAAGTAGCACACCAAAGTGGAGCAGCCCACCCTCATCTCACACTGGTGACACTTCCAACCACGTGGCTCCAAACTTCTGGAGAGTAGGTTTTGAATCTGAGGTGACTGAGAGTGGGAACTGGCCATATTTCTGGTCATCAGAGGAGTGTGGCGGAACAAGAAGGAATCACACCTTTCCTGTCATCTGTGTGAATCTGCTCTGCCAGACCTCCTTCTTTTGCCAAAGCTGCTCATAAGATGGTTAAGCTGCATCTGTCCAGCTGTTCACCAGTCAGTCTTCCTTTCTCACTGTCCCTACTCAGATTGTCCGCCCAACAAGCACTCTATCAACTTCTTTCATCTTTCTTCTGAAGTTCAGAGTGCCAGAATTTTTATCTGTGTCTGTTTTAGTTGGTGGCTCGTATCTTTGCTAAAAAGGGTCTGTGTAGTGCATCTGCCTAGTCTGCCATCATGCTGGAAGTCCTATACATATCTGGCCTTAAGATTTTATATATGGATGGGGAGAGGGCTTTGTACTTGGACCATAAAATGTAATTGTCTTCCACTTAAATCAATGTTAGAAACCATTCCATTCCATATTTCCATAACAGAATCTCTCTTTGAAATTATTCCTTAAGTCCTTTGGTTAATCAAGAGAACATATCATTATAACCACCAACAGTAGCTATGAGTAGGATTTCACACTTGATAAAGACACAGAAGGTTTTAAAAAGGAAGACTTATTGTCCTAGATCCATTTACAGTTTTGTTTCTGAAGCTGGGCCCTATTGTCATTTTGGGTGGAACAATTTCTCATTATGAAGAACTACCCCACACACTCACAATATTTAATGTCCCAGTGCTCTAGGCACTAAATGCCAGTGCATATCCCAGTCATAACAACAAAGATCACAACATATTTTCAAATGTTCCTTAAAAAGATAACACCACCACCAGGTGATAATCACTGGTTTACAATCTAGCTGAGGAAATAAACTATACAAAGAATGACCTAATAACTAATTCAAAGCATATGTTAAGTGTCATGAAAGTGATACAGGAATTTAAATGAGGGATCAGTCAGAATAGGCTAGAAAATGGTTCACAGATGGCACCCAGAACAATGCCTAGCATACAATTCTTATTGTTGTTGTAGTTGTTAAATGCCATCGAGTCAATTCCAACCCATAGCAACCCTGTATAGGGTTTCCAAGGAGCAACTGGTGACCTTGAACCACCAACCTTGTGATTCAAACCAACTTTGCAGTCCATCACTTTAACCCACAGTGCCACACTAGGACATACACAAAGTATGCAATAAATTTTAAAGGAAAGGAAAGATGGATGGGTGAAAGGATGGATAGATGGATGGAAGGATAGATGGATGAATGATGGAGGAAGACAGAACTGAAATGAGATCTTACAGAATGGTAGTATACTGAATCCTAATGAAGGACTTGGAGAAACAGTGATCCTTTGAGATGGAGTAAGATGTTTCATATAAGGGGAATCACAAGACATGTCCTTTGTAGCTGACTTATTTTACCCAATGAAATGTTTTCAAGATTTATATATGTTGTAGCATGAATCAGGACTTTATTTCTCTTAATGTCAGAGTAACATTCCATTGTACGTATATCCATGTTTATCCAATAGTATATTGATGGACTTTTCCATTGTTTCCATCTCTTGGCTATTTTTAATCATGCTACAATGAACGTTCAAGCATATGTACAAAGGTAAGTCAAAAAGGTTGCTATAAAATCATAGAAACCTTTATTAAACAGAAATATGAAAATGTTAAACCCTATTCTTTTGTGATATGTCCTCCATCTAGAGCTGTACGCTTCTGAAGGTGGTGTTTCCATCTCTTTAATCCTTCCCCAAAGAATTCCATGCTCTTCAATTTACATCACATCAAAACAGCCTTTTTGGCATTCTCAAAGGACACCACCCATGTTCTTTTGAAATGTTCTTTGAGTGTTTAAAACAACAACAAGGAGGCTAAGGCAAGGTTTCCCAAACAATTCTCATAGTACAGTCCTTGGGAAAAAAACCCAGCAATTTAAAAAACCTCTTCAGCACAACTTCCTGGCCATTTTCTCACCAATGCAGCTTTCAGTTTTCTTAAAATATCTTCATAATAAGCCTCCATGATAATCTTGTGTCTTTTGAAAACAATCTATCAAGATGACCCCTTTGGGATAACCAAAAGTAGTCAGCAAAGTCATCTGCACTAACCTCTCAGCTTGAATTTAACTGGCCCAGGTGATTCCCCTGGACCTTCTTTTGACAGCACCCTAACAAGACTAAGATAAGTTTAGTACTGAGAGAACTTGTCTACAGCCCTTAACTAATTGCAGAGACATGTTTAAATATGTCTGGTTTGGAATAAAAGTATGAATGCATATTTGATGAACTTTACCTATACTTATGGGTGTTGTTCTTGTTGTTGTTGTTAACTGCTGTCAAGTCAGTTCCAACCAATAGTGACCCTGTAAAGGGTTTTCAAGAAGAATTTGTGAACTTGAACCACCGACCTTGCAGTTCAAATGGCTTTGCAGTCTGGCACATTAATCCACAGTGCCACACCAGGACTCCATATTTATGGATGTAGTAGCTCAAAAAAGGGAACAAATCTTTATAGCAAGGATCACTCCCACCCCCTTGGTACACAGGGTTGACAGGAATGGAGAGCTTAGAAATTGGCTACCCAAAATGTGGTGGGGAGGGGGCTATAAAGGCAAGAAGTGACTGACTTGCAAGCTTTCAAGAGGGAGCCTAGTTCCAGATAGGGCAGAGGGAGGTAGAATCTTCACTGAATGATTTCCAATCTGTTGGGACTGGGCTGACGAAAGGAAATGGGAATAAGACTCTTGTGGTACAGGAGTGAATAATTGCCATCAGGACTGACTGTGAGGGTCGGAAATGTAGACGTAGATGTTTTTTGACAAAAGGAAGGGAGTGATTGATTTTGCAGCCCAGGAGCAGAGGTCCCTGGGACCATCAAGTGAGAAGAGTGGAGAGAGGGACCCTACCCAGAGAGGCAGTGACGCCAGGGATGGAGACAGAGATGATAATGTGGACAGATGGAGCAGCTGGGGACACTGGACTCAGGGAAGGAGAGGGGCTGTGTGCTGACGGTCAGGAGGTGGGCCTGCGGGGTGTACCTTTTGGTTATTTGATGATTCATGGAGGAGATTGTAATCATCGCAATGAAACGAAATACAATAGGATGAATGTAAAACTGATGATGTTCTCCCATGTAAACCCACATAATTCACAATAAAAACTTTTTTAAAAAAAGGATGAGTGCATAAACAGAAATGTTCTTACCCTAGTATCTGTTTGTGTTCATGTTCTCAGTTGTTTTAGGTAGAATTGCTGGATCTTATGGTAATTCTATGTTTAACTTTTTGAAGAACTGCCAGACTGATTTTCACAGTAGCTGTATGTACCATTATACAATCCCCAGTAAGAAGAGCAAATATGCAGATCAGTAAGAAGAAAAGGGAGTTAAAGTACAGAAAAGGCTGGAACTGGAAACCAATTAATCCTGAGTATTCTGTGTCAGCATTTTTTGTTTAAGATAGTATGAGTTCCATTCCAATTTTCTCTCAGTTCCCAGATCATAAGTTTTTTAAATTTTTACAATTAGATTGTTGTTGTTGTTGTTGTTGTTGTTGTTAAGTGCTGTCTAAAAGATTCCAACCCATAGCGACCCTGAATAAGATTTCTGAGGAGCAGGTGGTGAGCTTGAACCACTGACCTTGCAGTTCCAAGTGATTTTGCAGTCCAGTGCATTAACTCACTGTGCAGCGCCAGGACTCCATACACCATGATGTTATTAGCAGTTACAAACTAAAGACATAAGTGTAATGCTTACCTTTTTAAGTCTATATTTTCTTATTTATTATAGTAAATAAGTAAATTTGTTTCATTTGTGTCATTTTTATGTAAATATTTTAGAATATAAAAAGGCTTACAATGAAGCCAACATTGAAAATTGGAAACTTTTTAATAATGTGTTCCTATAATTTAGTTAGTATTTATTGAACAACCTAGTTGGATTGGGCAAAAATCTTGCCACTAATGTTTATCCCAAATGACTGGCAACCAACAGATAGTCATTGCTAGTGACCGGGTAGTTTCTCCCATGAAACTGATAAGCCTTCTGGGCCAGGAGTAGATGGAACCCCAAAGACTTAATGGTACCCAAGGAAGCAAGAGGTTAAACAACAGGGCCAGAGCTTTGTTCCCACACGGTTAGAACTCAGCTATTTTCCCATCACTTTTCACATTATCTGCTGTCAAATAGAGTCTATCTCACTTTAGGTAATGATTTGAACTGTGTTAAAATAAAAAGCCATTTATTAGGATAAGCTTTTAAGGCATTGCTTTAAATTTCATTCTGAGTTTATCATGCTATTTTACATATGAAATGCAATACATATTTGTTGATGTGATGTGTTATGCAAGATATAAAGACAACTGCCACAGAAAACAGTGGTTGTTACAGCTACAAGGCAGCTGTATTATATATATATAATTATGTTTTCAGTTCAAAATCGCTACAAGAGTGTTATACAAAATTAGGGACAAATTATCAACAATAGTGATTTTTTACATTCAAATGTGTATATAGTTCAATTTATACCTTAGTTTGGGAGTACTTGGTAGAAAAGCAACTGTTTGAAAAGTAGAAGATGAAACAAACCAAAAAAAAACTATCAAAGGGGTCATTTAGAAGAATGCAGATTTTTTTTTACTTGGTACATACATAGAATATTTTTAACATATTGAGAATTAGAATGTCTATGCTTTTCAGCTGTAATTTAGTCTAATCTGTCAATAGATTTCCCACATACCCTGAGTAATTTAAGTTAGCTAGTTAACCTGCATGGAGTTCTGGTAGCATAATGGTTACGAATCGGGCTGCAACCCTCAAGGTCAGCAGTTCGAAACTACCAGCTGCTCTGCGGGAGATGAGGCTTTCTGCTCCTGTAAAGATTTACAGCCTCAGAAACCCTGCTTAGGGTCACTATGGGTAGGAACTGACTCAACGGCACTTAACAACAACAACAGTTAACCTGCAATCAACTTTAGTAGTAAACACTATTTTTTGAGCCATTATTTCAAGAAAGAACTTGTAGCAACCCTGTGTAGGGTTTCCGAGAAGCAACTGGTGGGTTTGAACTGCTGATCTTCTGGTTGTCGGTCCAGTGCTGATCCTACAGAAACCAGAAGTTTCTGTCTTAGGAAGGGGTTTTCCCTGATGGGCTGACTTTTCTTGCCTTGATGCGGCCAAAGCAAACAGCTTATTTGATCATTTTAACAGTTAGTCTGTTTTTATCAGATGATCTTTCTTTGAGTAAGAATTGTCTGTTCTCCCAGCTGTTCTGGGTAGGTCTGCATGTATTTTCAACTCTGAAGGTTCTGGGTGAGGCTCAGGATTCCACTCAAGTTCCCATATTCCACAAAGTCATAACAAGAAGTCTATTACCCTGGGCAAATTCGAATTCCCCTTGTAGCTAATCCAATCAGTTATAGGCTGAAGGAGCAAATTCCTGGCTCTTGGCAACTCTATTCTGGCCTCAACACAAGTGACCCAAAAGGTACCTGAAACATAAGAGGCAAAAGGCAAGTACAACCAGCCATCTTGGGGAACCTGTATTTCTTTCATTAATGTTCATGTCAAATAAAGCCGTGCCTTAGACCCATTCCATCCACTCAGAGTAGACCCACCCTCTGCTCTGTAGGGTTTTCATGACTGTGACCTCTCAGAAGTAGATTGCCAGGGCTTTCTTCAGTGTCCATCAGGGTGGGTTAAAACTATCAAACTTTCAGTTACTTGTTGTTGTTGTTAAGTGCCATCAAGTCAGTTCTGATTCATAGCATATTGTATAGATAGGGTTTCTGAGGAGCAGCTGGTGGGTTTGAACCACCAACATTGCAGTTCAAACTGACCTTGCTGTCCAGTGCTTTATCCTACAGCACCACACCAAGACTTCAGTTATTAGTTCCGCACCTAATTTTGACATTACTCTGGGACTCCAGCCGTGCCCTGCAGAGGCAAAAAAAAAGGCTTATAAGAAGCACTTAATAAAAGACTTACTATGTGTCAGGTACTACCTACATACGTTGTTGTTGTTAAGTGCCACCGAGTCAGTTCTGATTCATAACAACCCTGTATAGCGTTTCTGAGACTGTAAATGTCTGAGGGAATAGAAAACCTCATCTTTCTCCAACAGAGCAGCTAGTAGACTGGACCGACTGACATTGTAGTTTGCAGTCTGGTGCTTATCCTACAGAGCCTCTGTACTCCCTCTGTACATATGTTGTTGTTGCGAAGTGTCTTCAGGTAGGTTCTGATTTGTGGTTCAGGTCCAGTGCTTATCTTATGTAGCCACCATGCTCCTGCCTGTCTATGTATAATATACATTTATTTGATGACCAAAATGGCCCTACAAAGTATATATTCTATTGTTGACTCTCAGTTGAGACAGAGAAGAATTAGTTTATCTGGGATTCTAATGTAGGTAAGCTGGTGGCTGGGACCAGGGTTCCAACCAACAATTGACACCATCTCTTAGAGAGACCTTGCTATTATCTTCACATTTCCCACTATCTCTTTGTAAAGCAGACAATGGCCAAGGCTTTTAGAAGCAGCTTTGTTGTTTGAGATTTAGAAATAACCCACTTCTCTGCAAAGTGTTTGGGGATGTAGAGTTAAACGAGTCCGTTCAATAAATAGATATTGTGTTTGTATACCCATGTACTCTGTTGTACAAAACACTCTGGACTTGTATTTTCTTCAGTAAGAGAAAATAAAAAGGGGGAAAAAATGTCATGGTGAGAAAAATGTTATAGTCATAGTAAAATGGCTTTTTAAATATATATAGACTCCAAGGCTTTTTTTTTAATCAGATACAATCTAAATGACTATAGAACGATTAACAAGTCAAAGACAATACATTTGAATTGCAGAGAATGAATATTTAATTTGATGTCCATGATACAACAATCTCAAGCACAGGAAAAGGTGATTTTTAAAAAGCCAAATAAGGAGATAGCACCATTGCTGTGAGTCACCTCCAGGGCCAGATTTGCACAAGTTAATCAGTCAATTAATTCAATAATTTCACCACCTATATTAACCCTTTTACTGATCTAATCTCATAACCTTTGGCCCCACAGACTCAAACTAGAAACACAACTCATACAAATCAATTATGCTGCTACACATTGGCCACCTCAGGCAGAAAAAAAGAAAATCTCTCCTCCAACAATGTTGCAACACAAATGAGGGAGGCTTGAGGCAGGAAGAGAAACCCTTTAACTGAATGCCCCCTATCTTCTGATTTAATTATGCTGCACTGAATTGACTAACAAGACCAAAATGAGAAAACCCATCCAATTATTAAGAATTGGGTGCATCCATTGCCCTTCATACATCATTGGCTTGATTCACTTTGGAAAGCAATGCAGATCCAAGCAATTCAAATATCTAAGTAAACTCCTCTTCCTGAGAGAGTTGTCTCTTTTTTGTTTTTTATTTTTCCTGGAATGGTTATTTTAATTTTCTTCTTTTGAGGGGAGATGAGGGTAAGGGGAACACAGTGGACAGGAACCTGCTCAGTCCTTCTTGACAGCCACCTTCCTCATGGCAGCCAGGACGTTGCTCAGCTCCTTTCGCTTCCTCTTGGCACAGATGTGTACCCATCCTTTTCTTAATGAACTTCAGTGCTCACTTGTCCTTGAAGGCCTTGAGCAGCTCTCCACACCTTTTGGATTATGTCCCAAAGAACTCACTGTGCTTGGTGAGGCACTCATGGCGACAGCTGTGCCTCGGCTTGCTCACATTCTTGGTTACCTCGTAGGCTTTGTAGAGACCAACAACCATAGTGTAGCACATAGCCACGGCTGCTATTCTTCAATGGCTGCTGAGATAGAAGCATACAGTTGTCTTGTCGTACAGTTGAAATCATCCTGCAGTACAAGAAGAAGACCACATTACAGAAAACTGGGACCCCAAGAATGAAAGGGAGGCCTATATGAATCCAAAGAAATATCAGAGCTCTGTTTTAGAATCTGTTCGGCTGCAGAAATAAAGAATTCACTTTCATTTACCATGTATATAAATGACTGTGTGACTGAGGTACCAAAAAACTAACTCTCTCCAGTCTCTGGGTCAGAGGAGAGATCTATCTTTACAACCTTCCTGCCCACAAAGAACACAATTAGTGAAAATGTAAGGTAGTAACAATGTGCTTCTGATGTCACTGTGTATCTATCCCCACGCCCCCTCCCAGCCCCCCAACCAGGAGATTCACTGTCCTCAACCTTCCTGTCCTTCCTCATTTCCCAAAGATGCCACCCATCAAATGGCTTGTCATTTGCCTTTCTCACTGTCCAGACTGCTGGCCGAGGGGATCTGTACACCAGTACCAGCTCAGCAGTGACAATGGCAAATCACTCAGTTTCCTCAACTATAAAACCAGAGGATTAGAAAAGTCCTTGCTAATGTCCCTTCCAAAACCATGAGTGAGTGATCCCTTGAAACCATGCGCCATGCCTTTCTGAATCCAAAGAGTAGCCTCAGTAGAGAGCAATGGCACTCATTAGTGGAAGGCTCCCCACACAGGCCTCAAGGGTCCCCAAAATTCTTCTCACCAGAAGTCTTCACCCAACAAATTTTGCTTCAATACCATCTTTACTTTGAAAAAACTCTCCTGTTATTTCTTTTCACCACAATTAGCCTACTTCACTCTGACCAGAGCAGGTATACATATCAGGTGCAGGTATACATTGGAGGGAACAATACGTGTCTTCTAGTTCCCATTTTCCTACATTTAATGGCATCTCTTCCACCTTAGGCCTAATTACTACCATATGTTTCTAGGTCAGGATAAGGACAGAGGATTTTACCCTAAGGCTCAGTCAGTGAATTCCACAAAGGTCAGCGCTTCATCGTCTCTTCTGGGAAAACTTCCTCAACCCTCACAGGTTCCTGACTCCAGATGCCCTGCGCATGACTTTGTAATAAAACTCAACATCTTGTGAAATAATTATGCATGGATGCATGTGTAGCCCCAGCTAGACTCACAGCTCTGAGGACAAGTATTATATCTCACTGATTTCTGTTTGCTTCATTTTTAGAAAAGTACCTGACATACGATAGGAATATAGAGAATATTTGATGAACTAATATATGAATGAATGTCTTGCTATTACCATTTAAATGTATTTTGAAGCTGCAGGACTATCTTGGGAAGGTAATTCTATCGTGCCCTTAGGTAGACAATAGCCCTACATGTTAAGGAGCCCTAGTGGCACAGTAGTTAAATGCTCTACTGCTGATGGAAAAGTTGGTGGTTCTAACCCACCAGCAGCTCCACATTTAAAAGATACAGCAGTCTACATAAAGATTGCTGTTGTTGTTGTTAAGTGCCGTCGAGTTGGTTCCAACTCATAGTGACCCTGCACAAGGTTTCCGAGGCTTCAAATCTTTATGGGAGCAGAAAGCCTCATCTTTCTCCCACAGAAAAGCTGGTAGTTTTGAACTGCGGACCTTGAGGTTAGCAGCCTGATTCTTAACCACTACGTTACCAGAGCTCCTTGAAAAACATACTAGGCATTTCTACCTGGTCCTATAGGGTCCCTATGAGTTAGGATCTATTTTCTAATGCAATCTTTGATACTTACCTTTCTTGAGTTCTCAATGAAGATAGAGAACAGGTTAGCACCATCCTGTTAGTCTCATTCATCGGGCTTGGGGCCCCTAGCTTTTTTATAGACTCTAAACTGGTCTTCCTGAGAACTGTAGTATATGAGAGGATCAAAGTATTGGGGACAGGGAAGAAGCAGGGAGAAAGTGTCAGTCATTAAGAGTACCCAATAGGGTTGGAGTAGCAGTTTTGCTAACAAACTCTGGGTTTATGAAATTATGGTTTATGGTGGGTGGCTAGAGAATTTTGACTTCCAGAGTGCCCTGATACACCTAGAAAATGGGCACATCTTCTGGGGTGTAGAGAGTGGGAGGTTGGCCATATTTGGTGACTGAGTGCAAAGAATGGAAAAATACAATGTCCTAGGAAGAGAATTAGTTTTTCATTAGTTCCTAGGTATTGGGGTTAAGAGGGTTTATTGTTGTTCAGAGAAAAGTCAGAAATATAGAAAAATATCTAATTCTGTAGCCATGAGTCCAAAGAGCTTGCAAAACCTCTCATCATCTGATTTTTGCCAACCTTTTGAGGAATGGGGTATTTATTCTAACATGAAGTTCCCTGTTTGCCTCAAACGATATGTTCCCACCCCTGCTAACCCCTGCCACCCACTGGATGTCTACACATCCTTCAGGATTCAGTTCAACTGTCTCCACCTCTATAAAGTTTTCCATGATCTCCACCAAAAAACAAAATCTATTATTGTAGTGTCGATTCCAACTCATAGTGACCCTGTAGGGGTAGGACTGCCCCATTGTGTAATCTGTCATGTGGAGCAGTTGGTAGGTTTGAGCTGCCAGCCCTTCCATGAGCAGCCACATGTTCTAACTACTATAAACCAGGGCACCTCATGATCTCCACAGGTAGTGTTAGATGTCCCTTCCAACATATTCTCAATGGCAGCATATTCCTGATGCTACAGTTATGTGTTTGTACATTTGTCTTCTCAACTAGACTGAACCATATATCTTCATATCCTCAGCAATTAGGACTTACACATCTTATACATTAAACAAATTACTTATTGATTAATTAATAAGTAATCAATTAATAAAGGGGTAATCAGCTGTTTATCTAAAGGTTTTTTTCTGTGATGTGAGAGGACTTGAAGTCAAGCTCCCCACAAAATAAATCACATCATGTAGATGAGGTACACTCTGCCCCAAAACTGCAAATGTGTATGAGTAAGAATCAACTCTGCAGCAAGAAGTTCAGGTTATTTAATGAAATGTTAGCAACTATTTTAGACCATGGTGTACATAGGACCAGGATGCAAAAGCTTGATGATTATTAAACATATACCTACCCTTTGTTGTTGCTGTTAAGTCCCATTTAGTCTGTTCCAACTCATAGTGACCCTGCTATAATAATCTGGAAAATTTACCTCTAGGATTATACCCAAGAGAAATGAACACAAATGTTCACAAAAAGACTTGTACATGAATATTCATAGCACCTTGATACCAGCTAAAACCATTGCACTGGGCAAATCTGCTGCAAAAGACCTCTTTTAAAGCATTAAGGAGTAAAGAGATCGCTTTGAGGACTAAGGTGCACCTGACCCAAGTCTTGGTATTCTCAGTCACCTCATATGCATGTGAAGATTGGACAATGATTAAGGAAAACTGCAGAAGAATCAATGCATTTGGATTATGATGTTGGAGAAGACTATTAAAAGTACCATGGACTGCCAAAGAACAAACAAATCTGTCTTAGAAGAGGTATAGCCATAATGCTCCTTAGAAGCCAGAATGATGAGATTTCATCTACCCTTTTGTTGACATTTCATTAGGAGGGATCAATCCCAAGAGAAGGGCATCATGCTTGGAAAAGTAGAGGGTCATCGAAAAACAGGGATTGGCACAGTGGCAGCAACAATTATCTAAAACAAAAATTACAATTATGAGGATAGCACTGGACTTGGCAGTGTTTCACTGTCATGTGTTGAGTCGGAACCAACTCAACAGCATCTAAAATCAACAACAGTCAAAATCTGGAAACAACCGAAATATCCATCACCAGGTAAAAGATGGGCAAGTGTTGTCATATTCATGTAATAGAATATGAATATTACTCATCAATAAAAAGGACCAACTATCAATACTTGTGGAGTCCTGGTGTGGCGCTATGGGCTAATGTGTCAGACTGCAAAGTCATTTGAACTACAGATGGCTCACCAGCTGCTCCTTGGGAACCCTATACAGGGTCACTATGGGTCAGAATTGACTCGACGGCACTTAACAACAATCAATACTTTCAACAACATGAATGAATCTCAAATTGTATGTTGAGTGAAAAAAATCAGACACAAAAAAAGTAAGCACTATACTATTCCATTTAAGTGAAATTGAAGAACAAACAAAAACTATCTACAATAGCTTTCTTTGGTGAGAGGAATTTACTAAAGATCACACAGGAATTTTCAAGGATAAAAAAATTGTATCTCAATTTGGATAAGAATAACAGGTGTATATATTTTTCAGAAATCATTGAATATTTAAGATGTGTACATTTCTCCATTGTAAATTATTCCTCAATAAAGAAAAAAAGTTTAAGGTTAAGTTGTGTAAGAACCATGCACTTCAAAAAGTATGGCTCTGAGCGCTTTTCCTGGGAGATAAAAAATCTTGAGTATGTTCTATTTGAGGCAACACCTCATGGGAGAGAAAATACGGCGTTATACCTGGCATAATGGCAGTGCAAAATATAAACCCTTTTAAAAGTGACAAACTGTCAGTCTATTGAGGAATCAAAGAGGAAAAAGTGTTGTTCAAAAGCCTTCATTAAAATTCCACTTGTACTTGCCTGTCAAAACAGATCTTAAATCAATTATCTGATTATGAATTGCCTATTATAATATTGCCTATTATTTTTAGCCTCATTCTTATGAGAGTGCAGAAAAATATTTTAACTCAAGAAGGAAATGTGATTGCAGGCAACAGTAGACAAGGGCATATTCTGAAGAAGCCAGAGTAACTGTGCTTTGAAATCTATGAATTAAGAGCTATGCAACATGAGTCTGGTTGTTCAATAAGAAAATGCTTTCATTTTCAACACTTTGCACAACGATTTCAATTGGCGTCAGCAGTCAGTTTATCCACAGTCCATATCTTACACCTACTTTTAGAACTCAAATCAATATTTCTCAGTCTGTCATCACTAGACACCCACCTCAGTGAATGTTACAGCTTCAGAGACACCTTCATTTGTGCGCACACACTTATCTTCCACCTACTGGATTGGCTTTGAAGTCATATTACAAACGTTTCCACTCATTAACTCTAGGACCTGGAGAAAATTACTTAACCACTCTAGTTCTCATTCCATACCTGTAAACTGGGATTATAACAGAAGGTACTTCAGGGTTATTAATAGGTTAAATATTATTATGTTTTTAGCATGGAATCTGTTGTTGTTGTTGTTGTTAATTGCCACCGAGTCGATTCCGACCCCTAGCAACCCTATGTAGGGTTTCTGAGGAGCAACTGGTGAATTTGAACAACTGACCTTGTGGTTCAAACCAACTTTGCCATCCAGTGCATTAACCCACAGTGCCATACCAGGACTCTAGGTTGTAGCTAATGGAATCTTGTTGTTGTTGTTAGGTGCCATCTAGTCGGTACCAGCTCATAGCAACCCTATGTACAACAGAACGAAATACTGCCTGGTCCTGAGCCAACCTCACAATTGTTGACACGCTTGATCCCCTTGATGCTGCCACTTTGTCAATACATCTCACTAGAGGTCTCTCCCTTTTTCTCTGACCCTCTACCTTACCAAATATGATCTCCTTCTCCAGTGACTGGTCCCTCCTGAAAATATGTCCGAAGTATGAGAGACGAAATTAGGCCATTCTGGCCTCCAAGGAGCATTCTGGCTGCACTTCTTCCAACACAGATCTGTTTATCCTTTTGGCAGCCTACAGCACTTTCAATATTCTCCTCCAACACCATAACTCAAAAGCATCAATTCTTCCACGGTCTTCCTTATTCACTGTCCAGCTTTGGCATGCATATGAGGTTATTGAAAATACCATGGCTTGGGTCAGGCACACCTTAGTCCTCAAGCTGACATCTTTGCTCTTCAACACTTTAAAAAGGTCTTGTGCAGCAGATTTGCCTAATGCAATACATCGTTTGAATTCTTGGCTGCTGCTTCCGTGAGTGTTGATAGTTGATAAGAAGAATAAGTTCAGATTTGGCACTAGAATCATAGAGTATTATTGCTAGTTAGGATTTTGCAATCATATGGTTCTAATCCTTCCACTTTATAGAAGAAAAATCTGAAGTTCAGAAAAGCCTAGGCATAAAAATATATGTCAGCTGACTATTCATTTTAGTGTCTTCCTATTAAGAGAAAAGAGCAAAAATGTTGGAAAGTACATTCATTTGGGAGGGATCAGGAAATTTGTGTTCAATTATCATCCCTGCCATCCGGTATCTGTGTGATTTTAGGAAGTCAGTTACCCTAAGCATCAGTATGCTTATCTGCAAAATGATAATGCCTAAGGTGTCTTCCATCTCTAGAGTTCCATTGTATGGTTGCTTTTAACACACAAATTTCCTGTTCCCTCCCAAACTAATGCTCTTCCCACATATGCAGTCAATTTGACTTCTATGTATTCCAGGTTCATGTGTATAATCAGCTTTCATTTTGTTTAAAGAAAGTATTTTCAAAGAACAAGTCATTTGGTATTGCAAAATTCCATCATGTGATCTTAGCATTGTTTCTATCACCAAGGTCATATTTTCTAACTACTGATCCCTCCTCTTTGCTTCCAACCTTTGAATTCCAATCACCAGTAATTATCAATATATCTTGATTTATACATTCCATGCTCCAATTATTAATGGGTGTTTACAGCTGTTTCTCTTCATTTTGAGTTGTGCCCCATCAGTAAATGAAGGTACCAAAAGCTTCACTTATTTCACATCATCATGATCAACTCTACTTTGAGGAAGCAGCTTTTCCCTGGTCATGTTTTGAATGGATTCCAACCAGAGAGGATCATCTTCCAGCACTACATTAACAATATTCTGGTGCTTTTCATCATGGTTCAAAATTCAATGTGCAGGTGCTATCTGATAGTGTTCCACTGCTATTCATAAGGTTTTCAGTGAGTAAACATTCAGAAATAGACTGCCTCTCCTTCTTCTTTGTCTTTATCTGGAAACTCAGCTGAAAGTTGTCCACCACAGGTGTACCCTGCTGATATTTAAAATACCAGTAGCATAGCATCCAGCATCACAGCACCCACACACGCAAGCCACCACAGTACGATGAACTGAGATGAGTGGTGGAGACCTTTACACTACTTACCAGAAATCTACAAAGTTTTGCCATCAAAAGTAATAGTCTTAATGTTCCTGTTAAGGTGATTTTATGATTTATTGTATAGTGTTTTATTCTTTGGTAAAGATTCTTTATTTTATAATAAATCTTTGGGGCAGCAATGATCAATTTTAAAATGCTCATTAAGAAAAATATTAAGAACTGAATTTTTTCTCAAAAATGTTTGTTAAGATTTCCTATCCACCATGAGGGTTATAATGATTTTATTGACTACATGAAAACCTAAAGGCAAATCTTTAAAGAAGCGTCAGTATCTATTTCAGAAGTTAGTTAGTTTAAGACAACTGTGCCCAAAAATAGGAACTTTGGTGGCACGGTAGAATAAGCACTGCACTGCTAACCGCCAGGTTGGGAGTTCAAACCCACCAGATGCTTCACAGAAGACAGATGAGGTTTTCTGCTCACTTAAAGATTTACAACCTCAGAAACCCTATACAGGGTCACTATGAGTTGAAATTGGGGGTTTTATTGTGCACAAAGATGAATATTTAACATTTCCAGCTTCAGAAAATATATTTACATATTACTCTGTGGGGTATAACTTTTAAATTAGATCAAATGACTATTCTTCCAAACGAATTTCATTTATTTTTTGTTCCAAATGTTCCTGTGCATATAACAAAAGTGAAATGAAAGCCATTGCAAATTGATCCCAGTAGCAGAAAATGTTAACAGCTAAAATTTTTCATTTTTATAGAAAACAACAGGTGTTAGAATTGATAGAAAGAAATAAGAACCATTATCCTTTGTTTGGGCATGATAAATATACAGCCACTGTGGAAAATAGCTTGGGGGTTCCTCAAAAAAATTAAACACAGAATTATATATGATCCAGCAGTTCTACTCCTAGATATGTGCCCCAAAGAATTCAAAGGCAAAGCACAAATAAATATTTTTGTACTGATGTTCATTGCAGCACTGTTCACAATAGCCAAAACGTGATGTGTCCATCAACAGATGAATACATCAACAAAATGTGGTACATACATACAACCAATATTATTCAGCCATAAAGAGAAATGAAGTCCTGATGTATGTTGCAACATATATGAATCTTTAAAATATTACACTAAGTGAAGTAACTCAGTCACAGAACAACAAATATTGTATGATCTCACTAATGTGAAATCTCTAGAATAGGCAACTATATAGAGACCAATATTTATCAGTGATTACCCAAGCCATGGTATTTTCAATAACCTCATATGCATGTGAAAGCTGCACAGTGAATAAGGAAGACCATAGAAGAATTGATGCCTTTGAGTTCTGGTGTTGGAGGAGAATATTGAAAGTGCCGTGGCTGCCAAAAGAACCAACAGATCTGTTTTGGAGGAAGTGCAGCCAGAATGCTCCTTGGAGGCCAAGATGGCCAAAATTCATCTCTCATACTTCGGACATGTTGTCAGGAGGGACCAATCACTAGAGAAGGATTTCATGTTTGATAGGGTGGCGGGTCAGAGAAAAGAGGACGACCCCCAACGAGATGGATTGACAAAGTGGCAACATCAGTGGACTCAAGTATAGCAACGATAGTGAGGTCGCCCCAGGGATCAGGCAGCGTTTCGTTCTGCTGTGCATAAGGTAGCTATGAGTCAGTACCGACTCACTGGCACCTAACAGCAGCTAGATTAGTTGGGAAGGAAGGAGGAGGAAAGGAAGATCTAATGCTTAGGGAGCATTGAGCTTCTATTAAGGGTGATGATATGATTTGGGAATTGATAAAAGTAATAATTAAACAACATAATGAGCATAATGTCACTCACTGAAGATTGCTAAAATGTCAAATGTTTTGTTGCATATATATTTATCTCAATAAAATAAATTTTAAATATTTTCATTGTCAACTTTATACCAATGCTACCACTGAATGTTCAAATAGAAATTCTAGTAATTTCAGTCATCGTTTTATTTCTAACCTACTCTTAGAAAAGCCCACCATGGAAATAAAAGTTTTGCAGTAAAAATATACCCTTGGGAATATTTGTCACAACAAAAACAATATTATAAGTAAATTAAGAAACCTATTAAGAGAACAGTTGAACAGAAAGCCTTGATTAAAATGATGTGTTCTAATCCTGCTATGTTAATGACTGTTCTGAGAAATCTTATAAATTTCCTAACTAAGTGGGAAACAAACAAACATACAAACATAAGACATGGAGCAGAAGTGATTTGGTATTGATTATAAAGCATTTGTTGCTGTTGTTGTTAAGTGCCGTCGAGTCGGTTCCGACCCATAGCGACCCTGTACAGGGTTTCCGAGGGTGTAAATCCTTACGGGAGTAGAAAGCCTCATCTTTCTCCCGCGGAGCGGCTGGTAGTTTCGAACCGCTGACTTTAAGGTTCGCAGCCCGATTCGTAACCGCTACGCTACCAGAGCTCCTTGGATTATAAAGCATAGTAATTCATAATTCATAAAATTTAGACAGGATGCACTATTCTGCCAATGAAAGTAAAAGTGTAATCATCAAATTTTATAATCTTTTATTTATACAGTAATTGAACCTCAGAAATTTAAATGACATTGATGTACAATATAAATATATACATACAGTACAGTAATTGGCATCGTCAATCATACTTTAGGATATTTGAGACTTAAGGTGTTACTTTATAGTTCTGTCTAGTGACCTACGATGATTACATAATTAAAACTTTATATCGCTGCATCTTTTTGTTCAGAATCAGCTGGAAATCTTTAATTGAATTATTCAATTACTGGAATGTCAAAAAACTCAGCTTTTGAAGCTTTTAGTGAATTACAGTTATTGAAACCAATGCTTGCTTAAAAGCATAAATTGAAATGCATCTGTATCTCTATATGGTCAAGGGAGAAATACAATGAATTAAAGAAAGCTTGATAAGTATATAAAATTAAATTCTGGAATATCTCAACTCATGAATAAGATCTTTGGCTATGGTCTTGTATTTAAAGGGATAAACATTCTGCACTGGAATAGAATGAAATTGACAAGACCTGTGATTTTGCAGCACACTGATGGTGTAGTACTGTAGGATCAGCACTGGACTGAGAACCACGAGGTCGCCACTTCAAACCCATCAGCTGCTCTTTGGAAACCCTGTATAGGGTTGCTGTGAATCAGAACCAACTCCAAGCACGTAACAACCACAAATACAATGAAATGGAGTCCTGGTGTAGGATAAGCACTGAATCTCAAGGTCAACTTGAACTGCAAAGTCAGAGATTCAAACCTACCAGCCACTCCTCAGAAACCCTAGACAGGGTCTCTATGAGTCAGAATCAACATGACAACACTTAACAACAACAACAAATGTGATGAAACTTTCAAAATAAACATGAAAAACCTATTACTGAATTGTATCTTGGAAAATACTGAAAGGAAGCAAAAAAAAAAAAAAAATAACACCTGCAGAAATCCTTGAGCTGAAATAGTTAGACATTTCAATATGAAAAAAAAAAAATAGCTCTAAGAAAACTAACAGAATTTCTCTGAGCTTTCAGATACCTCACTCTCTACAAAGAGAATATTGTGGTGTACACAGCACAGTCCATGAAAGGTGTCAACAATATCAGATTTGCTAAGCTGAAAATGTAATTTTGAAAAAAACCGTAGGTATAAAGTTAAAAACAATAACACCATAATGAAAAATTCCATTATTCAGAAAGCTACCAGTGACATGTTACTAGAGAAAGTACAGCTAATAATAATTCTTCCGTTCCTGTTATGTTTTATGTGCAGAGAGAGGGGTAGGGGGAGAAATGGAAGAAGAAAAGGAAGACTGGAAAGAAAAAGAAGCTAATATAGTGCCCTCCTTAGGCACCACAATGGTGGTGATTCTATGCTATGATAATTGTATTAAGTTCTAACAATCACCTAATGCATGCCTCCTAGAAAACGGGAAATAAGATTCGTGAGATACAGTTTGTGAAAATTCACTTGAAACTTTCAAGTGCAACACAAAAGCATGTTATTATTTTTTTATATATATTTTAGATATTTGCATCTTTCAATTATCCTTTATTGGTGTTGTATTATAGGATAAGCACTGGACCACAAGGTCAGTTTGAACTGCAAGGTCAGCAATTCAAACCCACCAGTCGCTCCTAGGAAACCCTATACAGGGTTGCTATGAATCTGAACTGACTCAATGGCCCTTAACAACAACTATCATTAATTATATATTGTTTCTGTTGTTAAATGCCATTGAGTCGGTTCCAACTCATAGTGAGCCTATACTGGGTTTCTGAGGAGCAGCTAGTAGGTTTGAACTGCCAGTGCTATGGTTCATAGTCCAATGCTGAGCCTACAGTGCCACACCAGGAGTCTGCCATTAATTATCTGTATAACTTTTATATACTCTACGATTTTAGTTTTCCAGGTTTAGGATTTCAGCTCTCTGCTTTTTAAGCTGGGCACACATTAATTTGCATCACCTGTATTTAGTTTAGCAGCAGCATCCTTCCATATAAGCCTCCCTCCTCAAATTTTTATTGTCGAAGTTAGATACCAGAGAAACTGTTCCAACTCATAGCAAGTCTATGTATGAAATGCTGCCTAGTCATGCATGTCCTCATAATCATTGCTATCTTTGAACCCATTGTTGCAACTACTTTGTCAACATTTATCATTGACTGCTATCTCCCGGTAATATGTTCAAAAGACATAAGACATAGTCTCTCCATCTTCCCTTCTCAGGAATATTCTGGCTTCTTCCAAAGCAGATGTGTTCATTCTTCTGATTGTTGTTAAATGCCATTGAGTCCATAGTATATTCAATAATCTTTGCCAATAATTTAAAGACATAAATTATTTTCTGGTCTTCCTTATTCATTGTCCAGCTTTCACATGTTTCTGAGTCATTTGAAAATACTACAGCTTGGGTCAGGTGCACTTTAGTCCTCAATGTGACTTTGCTATTTAACACTTTGAAGAGGTCTTTTGCAGCAGACTTGCCCATTTTGATAGGTCATTTGATCTCATAACTGCTTCTTCCTTGGATTGTTGATTGTAGATCCAAGTAAAATGAAATTCTTGCCAACCTCAGTATTTAACCATTTATCATGATGTTGCTTATTGTCCAATTATAAGGACTTTTTTTTCTTAATGTTGAGGAGCAATCCATATCAGAGGCTGTAGTCTTTGATCTTCATCAGTAAGTGCTTCAAGTCCTCTCACTTTTCACTTTCAACAATCAAGGTGGTATCATCTGCATATCACAGGTTGTTACTGAGTCTTCCTCCAAGCTTGATAGCATGTGCATCTTCACATAATCCAGTTTCTTGAAGTACAGATTGAATAAGTATAGTGAAAGGATATAACCCTGACACACAACGTGTCTGATTTTAAACTACTCAGTACGCCCTTATTCTGTTATAATGACTGTCTTTTGGTCTATGTACAAGTCCCTCATAAGCACAATTAAGTGTTCTGGAATTCTCACTCTTCACAATGTTACCTATAACATGCTATGATCCACACAGTCAGATGTCTTGGCATAGTCAATGAAACACAGGTAAACATCTTTCTAGCATTGTCTGGATAATAGTTAGGATTCTGTGACAACTTGACTAGACCTGGATTTTCAGTGGTTTAGCAGTGCTTATTCCTATGGAGATGAAATCTAAAACAAACATAGTTAACTCTATGATGAGTAGCTACAAGCAGCCAGCCAATTGGAAGGATGCTTCCTTGGAGGTGTAGACAGCTCCCAACATAATGGACATACGAAAAAGTCTTCCTCGCTCTCGTGCACTGTGACTTGGGACTCTACAATTGTAGCCATTTCCTTAATAATAACCTCTTTATGTATAGATTTGTTTCAGTGGTTTTGCTTCTCTATAAAACCCAGCCTAAGACCATCTGTTTTCAGTCAAGATCCATCTGACATCAACAATGATATTCTTTCTTCAGTCCACATCCTCATCTAAATCTGGCTTAAATTTCTGTCAGTTCCCTGTTTCCTGTATAATTTCTTAATTATCTTCACAAAATTTTACTTGCCTGTGATATTGTGATATTGTTCAATAATTTCCACATTCCAGTGGACACAAATGTGGATCTTTTCCAGTTCATCAGGTCCAGGCTGGTGTCTTCTAGATTTCTTGACATGGACGAGTGAGTGATTCCAGCATTCCATCAGCTTGTTGAAACATTTCAGTTGGTATTCTGTTCATTCCTGAAGACTTGTTTTTTGGCAATGCCTTCAATGCAGCTTCAACTTCTTCGTTCAGTAACATCAGTTCTTGATAATATCCTTCCTCCTGAAATGGCTGATTGTTGACCAATTATTTTGGGTTCCATGAGACTGTGTTTTCCTTCCATCTTCTTTTGATGCTTCCTGCATCACTCAATATTTTGTCCATTGTTGTTGTTGTTAGGTGCCATCGAGTCAATACCGACTCATAGTGACCCTCTGCACAACAGAACAAAACACTGCCCTATCCTGAGCCAGCCTCACAATTGTTGCCACGCTTAAGCCCATTGATGCTGCCATTTTGCCAATCCATCTCGCTGGGGGGGGGGGGGGGGGGGAGGTCTTCCTCTTTTTCTCTGACCCTCCATCTTACCAAACATGATATTCTTCTCCAGTGACTGGTCCTTCCTGACAAATGTCCAAAGAATGAGAGACAAAATTTGGCCATCTTGGACTCCAAGGAGCACTCTGGCTGCACTTCTTGCAACACAGATCTGTTGGAAGCTCATGGTACTTTCAATATTCTCCTCCAACACCATAACTCAAATGCATCAATTCTTTTACAGTCTTCCTTATTCACTGTACAGCTTTTGCATGCATATGAGGCTATTGAAAATACCATGGCTTGGATTAGGCTCACCTTAGTCTTCAAGCTGACATCTTTGCTCTTCAACACTCTAAAAAGATCTCCTTCAATATTACAACTCCAAGCTTAATTTTTTTTTTTTTTTTTTATTGGTTCTTTCAGCTTAGAAATGCCAAGTGTATTCTTCCCTTTTGGCTTTCTAACTCCAGGTTTTCACACATTCCATTATAATACTTTACTTTGTCTCCAAAGCCACCCTTTGAAATCTTCTGTTCAGCTCTTTCACTTCATCATTTCTTCCATCCACTTTAGCTACTCTATCTAGTAGTAAGTTTCAGAGTCTCTTCTTCTTTTCCTTCTTTCCTGTCTTTTTAATGACCTTTTGCTTTCTTAATGTATGGTGTCCCTCATGTCTCGAGTCTTCAGTGTCTAATGCATCAATCTATTCTTGAGATGTATTATAAATTTATGTGAGATATAATTGAGGTCATACTCTTCTTCAACTTGAAATTGTTGTTGGTTGTTAAGTGCCTTCGAGTCAGTTCTGACCCATAGTAACCCTGTATAGGGTTTCCAAGGAGCAGCTGATGAGCTTGAATTGTCAACCTTGCAGTTCAAACTGACTTTGCAGTCCAGTGCATTAAGCCACAGTGCCACACCAGGAATCAACTTGAACTGACATATGGGTAATTTGTTGTCTGTTCTGTAAACAGCCCCTGGCCTTATTCTAATAATATTGACCTTCTCCATCATCTCTTTACACAGATGTAGTGAATTTGATTTTGTGTACTTTATCCAGCAAGGTCCACATGCATAATCTCCATTTATGTTGTTGAAAAAAAGATATTGCCAATAAACAGGTGATTAGTCTTGTAAAATTTTATCATACATTTCTCCATATCATTTCTATCTCTAAGGACATATTTTCCAACTATTGATCCTTCTTCTTTGTTTCCAATTTCCATGTTCCAATCATCAGAGCATCTTGACTGCATGTCTGATCCATTTCAGACTACAATTATTGGGGGAAGTCTTCAACTTCTTCATCTTTGGCAATAGTAGTTAGTGTATGAATTTAGATGCTAGTTGTAGTAATACTAGTAATTAATATTAGTCATATTCCTTGTAGGCATATGAAAAATAGCCTATCACTAATAGCATTGTACTTCATGATATATCTTGAAATGTTCTGTTTGACAATGAATGTGACAGCATTCCTCTTTAATTTGTCATTCCTGTCATAGTAGATCACATGATTTTTCAATTCAAAATGATCAATTTCAGCTCACTAATGCCTAGGAAGGCATTGATGAAGAGCAAAGACCACAACCTTTGGTATGGGTCTCAATGTCAAGAAAACAAAAAAATCCTCACCACTGGACCAATAAACAGCATCCATATAAATGGAGAAAAGACTGAAGTTGACAAAGACTTCATTTTGCTTGGATCAACCATCAACTCTCATGGAAGCAGCTGTCAAGAAATCAAACGACATATTGTATTAGACAAATCTGCTGCACAAGATCTCTTTAAAGTGATGAAGAGCAAAAATGTCAGTTTGAGGACTAAGGGACGCCTGACCCAAGCCAAGGTAGTTTCAATAACTTCATACGTATACGAAAATTGGACAGTGAATAAGGAAGACCATAGAAGAATTGATGTGTTTGAGTTATGATGTTGGAGGAGAATATTAAAAGTACCAAAGACTGCCAAAAGAACAAACAGATATGTGTTGGAAGAAGAACAGTCAGAGTGTTTCTTGGAAGCCAGGATGGCCAGACCTTGTCTCTCATACTTCAGACATACTATAAAGAGGGACCAGTCACTTATTGTTGTTGTTGTTGTCAGGTGCCATCGAGTCGGAACCAATTCATAGTGACCCCATGCACAGCAGAACGAAACAATGTCCGATCCTGGGCCAACCTCACTACCGCCACCACACTTGAGTCCATCAATGATGCCACCTGGCCAATCCATCTCGTTAAGGGTCTTCCTCTTTTTCTCTGACCCTCCATCTTACCCAGCATGACATCCTTCTCCAGCGACTGTTTCCTCTGGACAGTATGTCCAAAGTATGAGAGACAAAGCTTAGCCATCCTGGCCTTCAAGGAGCACTCTGGCTGCACTTCTTCCAAAACAGATCTATTGGTTCTTTTGGCAGTCCATGGCACTTTCAGTATTCTCCTCCAACACCACAACTCAAAGGCACCAATTCTTCTACGATCTTCCTTATTCACTGTCCATTCACTAGAGAAGGATATCATGGTCAGTAAAGTGGAGGATCAGAGAAAAAGAGGAAGACCCCCAATGAGATGTATTGGCACAGTGGCAGCAGCAATAGGCTTAGACATAGCAACGAATGTGAGGTTGGCCCAGGATGAGGCAGTGTTTCATTCTGTTGTGCACAGGCTCACTATGAGTTGATACTGACTCAGTGGCACCTAGGATATTGATCTTCAACCATTCCTTTTCATTTTTGATGGATTCCAATTTTCCACACATTCCAATTCTTAAATGAATATTTGCAAATGTTTCTTCACCTTTTGAGTCATGTCTGAAAACTTTACTCCACCATGCCATTGAAGATGACTCTACTTTGAGGAGGCAGCAACTCCCCAGTAGTATTTTGAGTGTGCTCCAACCTATAGGGTTCATCTTCCAGCATTATATCACACAATGTCCCACAGATATGCATACGGTTTTCACTGACATAGTCTTTAAAAAAGAAATCACCAAATCCATCTTCTCAGTCTTTTAGTCTGGAAGCTCTACTGAAACCTGTCCATCATGCTGGCATTTGAAATACAGGCAGCATAGTTTCCTAGGTCACAATAACAGGCAAGCCAACATAGTATGACAAATTCTCAGATGAGCAGAGAGTTAAACTAGTTTATATGAATCTTAAGATAAGATTTACATATTTTTCCACCTTCACCTTATAGATCAAGGCTCAGTTGTCCAAAGGCTTTCAGGAGACAAATTGACTACAGGAGATAATTTCCTTCTTCTTTGATAAGACTAAACTAAACTTGTCTGAAATCTTATTACTTTTTTATTTCTTATAAAGAGTTAAACCCATTCTGTGCTCCTTTCCTGCTCCTATCACTCGTCCCAAAATAAAATTTATTGTGACCAGGATTCTACAAACAAAATGAACATGACTCAAGTCTTTAAAATCCTAAGAATATTTATTAACATAAGAAAAGATCAATCCACTGATAAACCTGGCGGGTTTTGTACCAAGAAAGATGCAGTGTGTGCCTGAAGATCTAATTCTTTTCCACTCCCAACAATTGCACTGAGATCCTTGTATCATTATTTTGGTGTTGCTTTTTATAAATGACTGAGAGTCTTCATTTTGGACACTTGAGAACAGATCTGCATCACACCCCCAGAGTATATTGTGTGAACTTGCAATTATTTCCTGTGAATGTTCTGTGAATGTGTTGAAACCGAGCATGAACACTTCTAGCCAAATTGCAATTTCTTTCCAGAATCTTTTCAGCATCCCACGTTCTCAAAACAAGGAGTGTTAATAGTAGTTGCCAACACAAAAGTTACGGATATTCGATTTGCAGAGGCAAAGGGCTTCTGGCACCTACCTGCATGATTTTAATTATTAAGCAGCAAACCATAAATATTATTTATCAATCATTACTCTTATCCTATTCCCCAAAAACTGTTAGAAAAGAAAACTTCCCCAACACTTGTAATGACAAAAGGGACTCACCACTGTCTCATGATACACATATAATTGAGAAAATGTTTTGGAATTATTACTGATGCAAGGTCCATGTTCCCTGGAAGTCATTCCATCATTATGGCATGAAGAAAGGGGGAAGGATATGTTACTTTAGGTCAGAGGAAAATGTGATGTTGAAGAGTCCCTAGCAGACAGGATGAGTAAGTGAAAAACCTTCCTTTTTCAAATCTTAATGGAATGTTTGGAAGAGAGGTCATATGTCTAAGATTCACTTGTCTGTTCTGTGGTAGAACCCTAGAAGAAGCAGGCATGGTAGAAACACTGATATTTAAATACAAGGCAGCACAAGAGCTTATTGGTAAAATCCGTAACAGACTGGGGAGCCTGCAAGGCTACAGAAGATATATGCAGGGCCTCGTCATAAGTACCACGGGGACAAAAATACACCCTTCCTAGAGGAAGGTGGCTACACAGAGGAATTCTGGGCAAAAGCACACAAGAGATCTGGGATTTCCTGCCTGTTCTGGAGCAGTAGTATAGAGATCTAGGGCAGCCTGTGGTGGACTGCAATCAAGACAGAATGGTTGCAGGTTGAAGGACTTCATAATTAGAGGCAGAAGCAGGAACTAACCTCCACATGCCATCCAGGTCCATCTGCAACACTACTGTAGGGAATAGACAGATCAGTTAAGATCAGGAGGGCCCAAAGGACACTGTTTAAATCTGAAACTCCCATCTCTCTACTGCTAAGCAAAACCAGTTGCAACTCTAACTCATAGAGACCTCATGTGTGTCAGAGTGGAACTGGGCTCTATAGGGTTTTCAATGGCTAAGTTTTTCTTCTGAGGCACCTCTTGGTTAGCAGTCAAGTGAACGTACCATTTTACTGCCCACGAACTCCTCGCCTGTTAACAGGAGGTCACGTATGCTTTATGTCTAGATGCCATCTTAGAGACTGGCTGGAAGGAGAGAAAAATATAAGACTGAACATTTATCTCAAAAAAATACTGAGTCAACCAAGAGAGACTAAATCAAAATATACTGGGATAGCATGAATTAGCAAATTTAAAGTTAGCTTCCACATCTTGCCCTAACACCATTCATGAAATATGGTCTCGCAAGGAGGATGACGTCAGATTTAGGAAACAATGTGGTGGTTAGGGTTGTGTATCAGCTTGACTGGCCATAGATCTCAGTGGTTTGGCAGTTATGTAAGTAGGCATCCCTCATGATAAGATCTGACATAATATAATCACTTTCATCATGATTTCTGCTATGAGCAACCAATCAGCTCTGGTAGTGTAGTGGTTATGAATTGGGCTGCTAACCTCAAGGTCGGAAATTCAAAACTACCAGCGGTTCCACTGGAGAAAGATGAGGCATTCAGCTCCCATAAAGATTTATAGCCTCGGAAACCCTGTGCAGGGTCACTTTGAGTCAGAACCGACTCTACAGTACTTAACAACAACAACAACAATGAGCAACCAATCAGTTGAAAAGAGTTTCCTCGGGGTGTGGCCTGCTTCCAATATATGTGGATGCTTTGGGATATCCACATACATTCACACACACACACACACACACACACACACACACACACATACACACATCCAATCATCTGTTAAAGAGCTCCCTGCTCCCCAACATCATTGCTAACCCATCACCAAGACAGAAAGACATCCCTTTCTCTATTCCACATATACACAGTTGTGTTTAGGTTCCACATTACCCTTTGTGAGTTACTCCAGTGGAGTAACGGGTTCATGCTGAAACACTAACCTGAAGGTTGGCTGTTTGAACCCACCCCAGCAGTGACACAAAAGAAAGGCTTGCAAGGATTACAGATAGAGCAGTTCTACTCTGTAACACCCGGTGTCACTGTGGGTGGAATCGACTCCATGGCAACGGATTTGGTTTGGGTTTTCCTCCATTCAAGCATGATTTTGATGTTCCATGAAGCTCTCTGAACCCTTTTCAGAAAGAGGACATAGATTAATAAGTTCATTTTATTTTTGTAAAAAATAAAGACCATTCAGAAGAACCAGGGAAATGAAGACGAGGGCGCAGGGCATGCCTTTCTCCGGGCAGATCCTATGACTTGACTCTTCTGTTTCTTTCTACCATTTTTATCAAGGTTGCCACCAACTCACAATTTCATTTGCTTTCATATGTTCAGGGTCTGCTATTATTTAAGATTTAGTCCTTCAAGCCTGAGACTCCATTTTTTATACAATGATATTAAAGACCTTTGCCCTTCCTCTTCTAATTAGTTTGTGCCTATTGTAGAAGCCAACTTATATCTTTCCCTCTGAATCCTTTTCTGGGCAGCATGCCCAAGGTTATAGAACACACACTGTTATACTCGGGTGTAATGTTTAAAAGTGCTCGTTCTTTTTCACTTCTGCCTTATAAAATGTCTCCTTTTCTCTCATAGCTCAAGCAACAATCAGTGCCTGGGAGGTCTACTAGTAAAAACAAAATGGATAGAAATGTTCTTCCTCCTTGAGTCCTGGCACCCTTTGGATGAAAAGTCCAGGACACAGTCATTCTATTTCCCAGAGCTGTTCCCTTCATTTTTACTTCTAGAAAAAAAGAGGGGGGAAAAAAGCTATTTCTATCAATATTTAATGATAGCAATTATCTTTAAGGCAAAAGTCCTTCCATTATATAAGGTAGAAAGACAACATTCGTATAGTCCTTGTATAAAAAGTCTTGTTTCATTACATCCACTAGGGAAAAAAATGTAATAAATAATTAACTAGCTGAAATTGTTGCCATGAATAACAACATGGTCAGCAAAGACTTCCATCAATTTACAAAATCGATCCTGTAAGGGTGCCACCACCTATAATTGTACACACACTCTGCAGCTGATCATTCCAGATTCAGATTTAGACCTGAAGTACCCATTCCCACCCTGATGACAGACTGGTTCTTAAACTTGCAGGAGTGCTTAGCAAGGAGACCTGAAATCCTGAAGAAGGCACAATGTTTTCTAAAGAGAAATATGGACCACAGAATCTTCAGCCTGGTGTGTCCCCGATTATGTAGAGAAGCACCTGGGAACCAGTTACTCACAGGCTTCTCTCCTGCAGATCTCGCTTCTCCTAGTATATACCCAAGGACTGACCACATGATTTCTATCAACTCCATTTAAAAAAGAAACAGAGCTAATATTTTATTTTAAAAATAGATGGTCCCCTCCATATACAGAGTAGACAGGGATGGGCAACTTGGACATTGGCTACCCAAAATGGGGGGCTACAAAGGCAAGAAGTGACTGGCTTACAAGCTTTCAAGAGGGAACCTAGATCCAGAGGGCCTGGAGGAAGGTAGAATCTTCACTGAATA
>NW_006408551.1:4867495-4868993 GCF_000296735.1 Chrysochloris asiatica | reverse complement strand
CTATAAAGGCATGAAGTGACTGGCTTACAAGTTTTCAAGAGGGAGTTTAGTATCAGAGTGTGCAACGAAAGGTAGAATCCCCACTGAATAGTTTGCATCTTGTCTAGACAGGTCTGGTAAAAGGAGATGGGGATAAGATTCTTATGATTCAATAGTGAGTAATTGTTATCATGACTAATTGTAACAGTCAAAACTGTAAAAGTAGAAGTTTTGTAACAAAAACAGGGGAGTAGTTAATCTTACAGTCCAGAAACAGAGAACCCTAGGACCATCAAGGGAGAAGAGCACAAGCGGAATGTAGGACCCTATCCAGAGAAGCAATGACACCAGAGATAGAGGCAGAGATGCAGATGGAGAGAAAGAGCAGCTGAGGACTCTAGATTCATGGAAAGAGAGGGACTGAGTGCTGGCAGCTAAGAGGCAGATTTGCAGAATGTGTCCTTTAGTTGTTTAAATGATTATATATTCCTGAATCTTTTTGTGTACACCCCCCACCCCCACCTCAAAAAAAAACAGAGAAACAGAGGGAATAGAAGCAAATACTGTTGAATAATGATGCACAGAGGAGATTGTAATCATTGCAACGAAATGATGAGTATAAAACCAATGTTTTCCCATGTAAATTATCATCTTAAATAAAATAAAATAAATCGTAAGCCAACATAGTACCACAGCTGATTGGCTCCCCCATCTGGACAACAAGAGTATTGAAGAGCCTGTCTGGACTCTCACTACATTGTCCCATGTGGTACATTCTGCAACCACCAATGCAGCTCTTCCTGGAGTAAAGATGAACGGGGTCAGGAGCTCACACACAGGGCTGTCACATGCTGTCCTTTATCACCCTTTCCTGAGTATGGAGGAAAAGTTCTTCATGACAGATCCCCGAGGGATTTTTCTAGTTTTATCCTGAAAATGGAGTGTAGGACCTTACATGTTTTACGCTGGGTTTGCCATGTACTTTTCTACTCATAAAACTGTATTGTTACACTAATTATCTTCCGTTGTGAATTAAGTTGTGCTCCTCCAATAATATGTGTGGCACAATAGGATAAGCACTGGACTTCTAACCCCAATGTTGTGGTTCAAATCCACCAGCCACTCCTCAGAAACCCAATACAGGGTTTCTATGAGTCTGAACCTATTCAAACGCATTTAAACAATTTAACAACAACAACAATAAAATATGTTGATGTGCTAATCCCCGATACCTGTAACTATACCCTTGTTTGGAAATACAGTCTTTGACAATGTTATCAGTTACCATGAGATCAGACAGGTTAGATTCTAATCCAATCTCATTGATATCCTATACAAAAGGGGAAGAAAAACAGGGAGACAAATAGAAGGGGAAAAACTGCTGGGAACAGCATACGCAGACCCTGGGTTGATCAGTGGCCCTGTGACATGGACGAAAATCCAACCCCGTGGCCCTCCTCAGGACTGCGAGCCATGGACCCTGAGGGCCAAGGAAGTGACCTCCTGATGTCCCGGGTTC